>NC_055677.1:11789209-12097309 GCF_017976325.1 Chelmon rostratus
TTGCCTCGAGTCCATTTACAGAACCACAACTCAGTTCGACCTTACTGCTTATCGCACACAATTTGACTCACTCAGCTGCAGTATTCACGGGCATTTAAAGGAATGCCAAGACACCCAGACAGAGAGGTCAGCCAAGCAGCCTCTGCTCCTTGCTAACCTAGCCCAACTCCCGCATGCCAACTGTTAAATATTTTATAAGGATGAATAGTGACACTGTGCATTAGAGACACTCTACTGAGGGGCCAGAGCTGCCAGTCACTCGAATGACCCCGATTCCTCCACACCAGTCGCTGCTGAGGATTCGCGTCTTAATACCTCCTACCACTTCTATTGCAACAGTAACCTTTATAGCAGGAGAGGCACCAGGCACACTGCCCTGTCATAGTGATGAAACATGACATTTTGCAAAGCCAGGTTGGATTTGTGTTTATTCATAGATGCAAACCTTCTTCAATGACTAGCGCAGGTGTAAGGTGACGGCGTCCTAATCTTTTACTGTGAGAATATTCTGCTGAAATACACGAATCACACGGAATATATAAATATATATATAAATAAAAAATACTTACTGTGTAATGGTGTTCTGTACACTTTTTTCGTTCAGAGTCATTCCTGGGGGTGGATCATTTTGCAGGGCTAATAATTCCTTTTGTAGCCTTTTCTGTTGGAGAGAATGTAGAGAAGTATAGAAAATATTCCCTACTTGTTCCATCATTTTAATTAGTGATACATAACCAAACCACCGCAGAATATCAATATTTAGATGTATCATTTAGCGATTATAGCTAACGTCCTGTAGTGCTAAGTGTAAATGTAATGTCAGCAAAACTCCACCATAACTGATAAAACCAGTTTAAAAATGATTTTTGATGGATGTATGCAACAAAAACCCAATTCACTAACACACTTATTTGTGCAGTTGGTTTTGTGGCTTCTTAGATCAGATAAATCGACATAGCTATCTTGAGAAGCCGTTACACCTGTTCAGATCAAGAGGAAACTGGAACTACTCAATCTGCGCACTGTCTCGTTAGCTAGCTAACGTCACCGTCAGCCAAATTGCAGCTCGCACTCATTTAAAATACTTCATAAATATGTCAACTCGTAACATCACATCCCTTGAATTATCGCCCGTGTGTTCATGCGACAAAAACGCATCGCCACCCATCAATGTATATATCCAGGAAGCTGGTTGCTAGCCTCGACTTGCTGCTGTTGATGATGATAGGCTAGTTGTATTGCTAGCAAAGACCAAGCGCTAACCCTGAACAGTTGAGGATGAATCTCGTCGCTTTCACTTGAATGTCATCACTACTTCGAACAAATCCGTGTGCTTAAATTAAGTGGTTAACAAACTACCAGGAAAAACAGACTGAAGGTCGGGTAAATTATAAATATGCGATCGCTGTCAATTGTATTCTTACCTGCATCGACGCCATGATGGAAACCCCCCTGCATCAGCGCAGAGTGGAGGACTGTACGTCAGGGAGTCACGTGTGAGGAGAAGTTGTTTTGACAGCGGAAAACAATCCACTGATGTGCACCGTCAGAAGCGAGAGCCCGGTCACCTCGCGCTCATTTTACGTCGTTAACATAACATTAAGCAGCCTTACTTTAATTCTATAAAATTAAATAAGAAATATGTTGAGCTCACATAGGACATTGGGGAGGGGGGTCAGTGACCTCTGCTCAAGGAGGGATGGCCAGCCTGACATGCCTGATCCAGATTTAAACCAAACAGTGTTCATTTTTAATGTTTGTCTTTCAGTTATTAAAATGCTGTCACAATCAGAAATGTATAATTAACTTTAAATAAAATATTAAAAACATTTCTGTTCAACTATATTATCATGCAGTTATTCATCTTTAATTACACTATAAATGGATTATACCTCTTATCATAGCATCTCCTTAAGCACCCTTTTAAAAAAATAGAAAAAAAATCATAACAGGTATAAATGTATAACTTGTTAAAACCTCACATCATTTCATTCCCATTTCTACATCAGAGTTAGACTGTTGAAAGCGCATGAAGTATATCAATTTATCTGTGTCAGCAAAATTTGGAACATTTTATTTAACTCAAGCGAAATTTGATTAGGCCTCCTAAGGTTTCCGCAAAAAAATGTGCGTGTGTATATATATAAACCCTGCAGTCAATGTTAACTGAAATGTGATAATATGGTTGACGGATGGAGCAACTTAATACATGAGCAAATAGCTCAAAAGACACTCTTCAGAGCCACAAGCGTTTCAGCATACCATGCAGGTATCAGGTCATGTATGTATGCTCTAAGTGACATTTGTTTGGAATTGTAACAGGATTTGCTTGCATTTGTTTTGCCTAATTTGACTGACCAGTTTTCACTCCTTAGTGTAAATTAGAAAAGGACACACTTGAAATATAACACCGTGCCTATAGCTTTGTTCTGCAATATCTAATATATACCTCCTCATCAGCCCTAAAACTACCACCTACCTACTGCTTATAAAAGTATAAGGGACCACATCTGAGGTCTAATACATTCTCGTAACACAATTTCAATAGTATTATCACTTACAATTGAAATCACCAAACCTTCTTCAATGACTAGCGCAGGTGTAAGGCGACTGCATCCTGATCTTTTGCTGTGTGAGAATATTCTGCTGAAATACACGAATCACAAGGAATACCCCTGTTACAAAGGACAGCGGTTCAAATAATATTAATTATCTTAATAGATTTTTTTAAGTAAATTTTTGACTGTTTTCAAACATTTTTATCTTAACAGAGGATTCACACATCTTCTTCCAAACATCTCTATCAAGCATAAAGATCTCCTCCCTGTTATGTCTAACTACTGGTGTACAACACAGAATTATGTATTTTAGTGGATACAATATCTCTGCCAACTGTACTTTGTGGTCTTTGAGGACATTCTGTATTATTTTTACTTGAGCTGGACCAAAATATACAATTCAAGAATGATACAGGCTTTTGAGAACATGGAATTTAAAATCAGACGTACTTCACATGAACAAAGTAGCACTTGGCAACAAAGTGCTCACCAAACAGGTCTTTATTAAGCTGGACAGGTGAGGAAATATGTATGGGGTGGGGGCATATTTGTCACATTCTGGGGCAAGTGATTCAGCCTGCCGTATCCATGTATTACATTAAAATGAAATCCTTTAATATTAATAAAATTTTGACAGTAAGCCAGGTGCGGAAAAAAAAAATCATGACACAAATGGCAAAAAAAACTTAAATATTGCAAAAAATCTAAAAGTGTTTTAAGCTACTACATTATCTCTGTAACTTTAGCAATCCAAAAAGTTTGCAGCCATGAGCAGTTCCAGTGCGATCTCTGGAGCGATGGGAAATTCGGGTATTTCTGTGGAGCTGTTGGTGTAGCGGACCTTGTAGGTGAAGTACATGCAGACCTTGGACAGAACATGAGATGGAATCTCCCTGAAGTTCACTTCATTGGTTTCATTCTCAGCAAACTGACCTGCAAATGGAGAGTTACGGTAGACATCCTGAGTAGAAATAATGAACTTGGAAAGACAATTGTTTTATGACAAAATAGTTTTATGGAAGGAGCACAGTGCCACCAACTGGACAGGCAGAATTGACCTGACCAAATAAATACCAATCCCTTAATTATGATTTAAAATCTTAATCTCAAGCTAGTAAACAAGCAATGCATCACCAATGAAAACATTTACTATATGGCCTTAAACAAATTTAAATAGGACACAGACCATACCTTCACAGCTGTAGTAACAATCAGTGTTGTATCACAATTTACAGTAAAGCTAGGTCCATCCAAGCAGCACTAATGACCAAGAAGCATATGCTCTGACACTCCCTTCCACTCCAATTGCTATTTCTCCCCAGAAATATCAAACAGAATTCACGCCATGCTGATAAAGTATACACTTTCATGTGGAGCAAGCAGATCCATAAAATACCTCATTAATTCTGTTGTGTATTGTAGGGCACATTCTATGTATGCAGTTCCAAAAAAAAAAAAAGCAGTTAAACAGAATGTCAGACAACAAACTCCCCTTCTTATTTCTGAAAGCTTTGAGTGTCACATTACTGCATTAAAAATCATTTTAATTCAAACTGGAATTATTTATCAAAGTGCCACTTGGTGTGCTGAGGAAATTATCTATTTGCTGGGTATGATAGATGTTTATTAGTATACCAGAACTAACATTGTTTCTCTTTAAGTCGCAAACCTTTAGTCAGTTCATGTACATAGGTATGCTAATATTAATGTTAAGAGAAAATATGGCTGTTTGCTATACTAATAATAATTTGCCTGAATCCTCACCTGGCCCGCTTAACATGGCTTTGATGGTCCCAGATGTCAAGGCGTGTTCTCTTTTCACAATAAATTCATGGCCATCTGAAGAGATCAACTTCACATACATGGCATCTGGCCCTTCACAGCCACCGTAGGTTCTCTCTTCTCCATCTGTGAAGCAACACAAACTGACGATCTCAAACAGGTGTAGGCTTAAATACCACACAGACATTTGAACAAATGTGATGACGCTAGTGCCTTTGGAGAATAGCCACATTTTACTATTGAACAGTAATGTTAACAAATGACATATCTGTTACTCGGCACGCAGCATGAATTGGCAAACAACATGAAATTTCTGGGAAGGGACGGGATAATATATAGGTTTACTTACCCATCCTATTCCGATATTTCTGTTAACCCTGAAAGGAAATACACAAACATCTTGTTAAGGATACAAGGACCCTCGAACATACAATAAAAAGTCGCCAAGGCTGGACATTAGCTATAATAATGTTTCTATTATATAGCATAAAACAATTACTCTAAACGGTTGCGTTAGCTGGGCCTTTTTTCCGAGAATTTGGGAAAATCACCGTTAACGTTTAGCCAAATCAACCAAATAAGCTACCAGTATGTACCACAATGCAACGTATCTAACGTTAACTACAACTGTAATTTCTCTGCTCTAATCCAGTTTAAAATTGGATTAGTGGCCATGTCTTTCTCTATCGAAAATGTTTTTAAGTGAGTTCGCAGCCGTCAGCTAGCATTGGCTTGCAAGCTAACGCCTTGCCGAACGAACATTAGCGTCTTACTTTCTTTTGTCGACTGTTTAGTGTTTAAAAACACTTCGGGTAAACAGTCCAAGACACACTAAAACACAACAACGTGTAACAGAAACACAACACTGTTTCTTACCACTCTGCAGTAGAATGTGGAGTGGAGATTTCAGCTAATGTTAGCCAACAAGCTTTTGATACCCGGAACTAGTTTGTAGGAACACCCGTCCTCGATAAATGTCTTCCGTAGAACTTCGTTTGCAGACAGAAGCGGTCCGCTTTAACGACCAGCTCATCGCAAGAATGGTCAGCATCCTTCTTCAATTTCCCAATGAGACAAAACGTCTTTATAAAATCATCTCTGATGTAATCACAAAATTAGCAAGCGAAAAAATAATGTGCAAAACAGACAAATAACATTTATAATATTTGTCCAATATAATTCAATTTCACTAGATAATAAGTTTGGATAAGTGAAGGGAAATTAGGCTATTGCCTTTGCTTCTAATAAAGAACTGAGATGACTTGTCATATTACGACTGGTTTACAGGCCATCAATGAGGAGATGAAATTGCCCTGTGAAGCCTATAGGGGGCGCCTGTGTTTCAGATTAGCCTTCCTGGCTGTCGCCACTTGCAGTGATGGGCGAGAGCAGGTGCTGACTGGACATGACAGAGACATTTTGCTGCACCATAAATCTGGATTCAAGAAAGAATGAGAGGGAGAAGGCTAGCACTCTGCAGTGTCATACGCTTTCCAAAGTCCACTTAGTAGAAATCAATCACTTTGACATATTTTACTTTCTATTTATTACAAAAGTTTGGACTTAGAATTAAGGATATTCACCTGTGTGTATAGTGTCATAACTATGCAGGGCCATCTAAAAGACCCACACTTCCCAACCTAGAAAATTATGTTTGTTGTTAATATCAGCTTTATGTAACATGTAAAAGGACTTCCATCACAGATCAGAGACAGCTAAGAAGTAGATACATACTGTAGTCACGGTCAGGTTCAGAATGTGACTTTGCCCTGATCCTGCCTGGATTTCTGTCATGCAGTAAAAGTGATGACTGCTGAAATCTGAGGCTTCCAAATAGACGCACAGTTATTTGAGCTGTGTCACTAAGAGTAGATGACTGAGCGTGCCTGTAAATTGTGCTGCTTGACCCAGTGGTGCCCCTCATGGAGGACGGTAAGGATTTTTTACACTTTTATTCCCTTATCCTGCTTATTCTTTACACACAGATATTAGTGATCCACAATTGACTCACAGGTGGCACAAAGGAGACCAGACTGCTCTGGTCGCTCATGCTTAATTGGCTGTGCTCATTGCTACCTCAGATGTCAACGGTGACTTCTGCAGAGGTGACACCTGATCTGATATTTGTCTTACAGTAATGCCAGGCTTAGCTATGCTGTCAGTTTGTGTTCCAGAAAGTTCTAGTAGCCTCCTGCCTGTGTTGCCTTTTGACGCACACACACACACACAAACACACACAACCAAAAACAATCACTGACCTTCCAGTCCCCCATTACACTATTAGTGCTTATGATCAGAGCGGGTGGGTGGCGGCAGCCGCTTTGATGTCTTTCAGATACGACCCACCCCGCTGCAGCTGCTCTCAGCTCTATTTTGGGGAGGCTGCTGTGGGCCCTTAGAAAAGGGCTTCCTTGACACACACACACACACACACACACACACACACACACACACAAAATACATGCAAACTCTCTTGTCATGCCAAATGATATCATCCATCCCTTTAACACATCAGCTGTAAACTCTCTCAGATTGCACTGTTTTGCACACACCCAGGCCATTCTGGAAATGGTGGGATGCAGATAACTTGCTACAAAAGACACTAGTCCGTCTTTATGCTTGTTAGTCTAATAATTAAATGTTAGTGTTGGTCCGACGCCACATTCAGCATGGTTTACACTCTTAGAGGCTGGCAAAAGTGCAGATACATTGATTCTCACTTGGTTCATATTGGATTTAAATGTTTTCACCACTGTCCTTTTTCACCACCAGTTTCAGTACCAAAGAGTCGGTCAGATGTCAACACATGGGATCATTTATGAACAGCACAATGGCTTATAAAGGCCGTGAATGAAACCAGGTCAAAATTTTAGTCATGATAAGGAAAGATGGGGGAGGAGTATCTTTGGGCATTGCTTATCTGAAAAGAAGGAAAGGCTTGTCACAATGAATTTGAGGGTGCTTTTGCCCGCAGCGAGTCACAGTGGCCTGCAATTCTCATGTTGGGCCTTATCTTATGAACCTTAACTGGAGAGGAGCATCATCACCCCGTGGCATGTCACAAAAAATTATGTCTCAGTGGATAAAAGGTAAAATAATGATATGCAATGCAATTCATATGTATGTATTTCAACACTGTTTCTGTAAGAAAGACACATTAGACTCTGGCTTTATTGCGTGATTTCAAGCTCAGACGCTGAAGCGGATCTGCTCTCGTTGCTACCACAACACATACAGTAATGTCATTTGGTGACAGTTCGAACACTGACTCACGCGGCACACATCTGTCATGTGCGACTCTTGGATGGACACAACGTTTGGCAAAATGTTAAATCATTAAATTCTTCTGGATTCTTATTATGCACTGATGGCTGACACTGGCATTGTGCAGCTTAACAGAAAAGTGTGGTCATTGTGATGGCTGCTGTCTAATGTGGTACCCTTATGTACCCAAACACAGTGACGGAGTCTCTCACTTACGTGTTTCTTGAATAAATAGGCGCACAGGTAGCAGAGCTGTTTACCAAACAGACATAGAGCCATGGAGAAAAGAGGCTTTCATGTATTTTATCCAAATGTTTCTGAAAATTACAGCTTCAGCAGCCAAGGTAGTAACACAACGCACCATGAGTCACTGAAGCAACATCATTATAATCATGGTTAACAGTGCCCCTGCAATACAATAATGATTCAAAGCCACCAACTTATGCAACCATTAAGACAAAGCGGTTTGCTCATATGATAGTCACAAGCAGAGAGCGGTGAATAGGTGAAGTAACATCTCTCCAAATCATAAAATGATCTGAAAAATCCTTCAATAGACGTTCCTGCTTTTCGCGCTTGTCTTCTACAAAAGAGTGTTAGTTTATTGCCTCTGCTCGCCACACGATGAAAGCTTCAAATGGCATAACAGACAGATAAGTGGATGTGACAACCATTTACTTTCAATAGCCTCGGGCTAATGCACTGTGCTGAGGCCTTGCTTGTTTGACCTATAATGACTCACCCAACAGACCCCTGTGATAAAACCTTCACCATAACTCACATGCCGTTAGATAAATGGGACACGAAAAGTCTTGTGCTTAAATGGCACATAAGTGAATCGTGTTTACTTTTCAGTCATCCGTGTGCAATCACACTAAGAACAGCATGTGGGAATGTTAGCGTGCGGCAAAAAAGAAAGTGCTGCACCTTTAAATGAGAAGACACAGATAATAGTTTACTTTAGATGACAGAGTGATAGGTTTATGCCTTGATAACTGCGATTTGTTTGTGTAAATATAACAGATGAAGTGATGCTAAGCTAAGCTAGCTATGCCAGGCATGGAAAGGGGATCTGCTTAATACTGATGTCTTAGCAACAGTTTTTAAAAACGCTGGGCAGTGATATCCCCTCACTGCTTACAAGCCTTAATCCAATTTTAGAAGCACAACCGAGTTGCTTTTTAGTCAGAAGGTGGAGGCTTGGTCCCAGAGAGGGAAGTTAAATATACACATGAGAAACTCTTTCATCTTAGTTGGTATACGCAAGACTTAAGATGCCTATATTGTATGTCCAAGTCAATCCTCACAGACACACAGCAGATAAAGAAATATAATTGTAGGTTGACTGTGGATTTATTCTTAATCAACTAATCAGCAACAAATTGACACGATTTATCAAATCTGTAGCAATCTATAACAACCACCTGCCCCTGTTTATAAATGGTACATAAACAATAAATGGTTTATAATCCATAATTTTTGGCAGCTGTGAAAACTTGAGAAACAATAGGGAGTGGCTGGTGAGTTCATCCAGTGGCAAGTGGAAAGCTTTTAACAGGGAAAAGGTGCAGTGCAACCATAACGAAATACATGTCAAATGCATGCCAGGCTCAGTTCGGCATGTGTCGTGCTGTTCCGCTGTCGGCCACAGTCCTGCTGCAGTGAATTCACATGTACACTTTGCTGAATGTAAACAAGATGATTGTAGACTCTCACCCCGGTCAGGATCATCACTGGAATTAGTTAAATAGGCTTGATGAAGGTAGGATACGCATATAAGGTTTGGGTTTATATTTGTCCAGGACTGCTTGAGCAATCAAATCTAGTCCAGCATGCTGTGCAATATTAGAATAGCAACAGAGATATTCTATACTATTACTGACAAGTTCAGCTTCACATAAGGGATTTAAGTGCCAGGATTACACACTCTTCGGAATATTCCTTAAGAGGCAACGGCACTATAATTGTCAGTCTAAATAACCACCTGATATGTAAACCTGTAAGACAGAGTAAACACAAAAATAATGGAGAACTTGCCATATGCAAACATGATGAACAGACAGCAGTTTATGAATGCAATTTTCTGCAAGCCAAGTCAGCACCACAGAACACCCAAAAGCACACCCGGAAACAGCGTGAGATGAGCAAACTCTCTTTTTGCAGTGTCTGCCGCCGTCAGGGCAGAGAGCACAGCAAGTGCATGACATGGCGTTGCAGATTCCAGGCAGGTGCCGCTGCTGGTGTAACACTACACTAATCCAAGGCCGATCAGCAGTGGAAACAGTACAAACCGACCCCATACAAACTGGGGCACCTGCCTGCGCTTGTGAGACCCCGACAAATATATTTTGATTTCACGCCTGCTCTTTTCCCCCCGGATCTCATTATGAGAAGGTCAACACGAGGCCATCTTTGCTAAGAGGCTAAGCACAGATGGGACGACGACCCTCGGAGATACATAGAAAGGAACACGAGACTGGAATTTAACACATTGTTATAAGACAAGACATCCGTACATGCATCCATTCAAATCCAACTGTAGATTTTATACTTGTCTGACTGCTCCATGACTGTTTATAGTGTAAGATATTATGTGCT
This sequence comes from Chelmon rostratus, assembly GCF_017976325.1. Lineage (NCBI taxonomy): Eukaryota > Metazoa > Chordata > Actinopteri > Chaetodontiformes > Chaetodontidae > Chelmon > Chelmon rostratus. The sequence continues at coordinate 11,799,412 of NC_055677.1, forward strand.
GTATTGTTCTTATCATGTTTTATTATGTACTGTTAATGTAATTTAAGCAATTCACTTGATATATTGAAAAGAAATCAACATATCAAATCAGGACACAGAAGGTTGAAAGTAATGATCCTAATATGCTGCATATTAGTGTAAGAGTATCAAAATATCAGAAATAAGTCGTTTAACAAGGCATAACATCTTTATTGTTATACACATAACTTCATCTCCAAAGACTTTGCACAAATCAGTGGGGTAACATGAACCTTGAGATATCAAAAGTCTCCCACAGTTCCTCGTTATATCCTGAAATACTCAAACAAGTACATCTGCCTTTCACATCCCCAAATGGTACATACAGTACATCCAATTAGAAATAAAGTTTTTTTTTCCACTGTCAAACATTATCATATGTGCATTACATTACCAATTACAAACAAGTTATATTCATTGTCAAAATACAGGTGTGCAAATTGTTAGAAAAATACCAACTCATACCAGATTCTGGATTGTGCTCTGTAAAAATCCTTACAAATAGTATATAATAATCTATATATAAATGACTCCAACATGCAATGTTGCATTTCAAAAAATATCCCATAAACAGGCTGTTCTGTTAAACCCTCTGAAACTCCAGTCTCCACCACACTCGCGTGAAGACAGTCAAAACAAGAAATAGAGGGCGTAGAGAAGGTGAAGGAGAAAATCGGTTATTTAATGCATCACATTTTTAATATAACAATGTTTTTGAAGAATTTAGTTTCTTGGTCTGCCTTTTCTGTCTATTCCAGATTTTAAAAAGATAGTTTCCTGTAGTCACGTGGACAGTTTGCAAACATCTAAGTGGCTGAAGCTCTCTCCAAATCTAATGCTCGCTGGGTAACAAATAATATAGTCAAGTTGAACCTCAAAACTGAATTGCAGCAAAGGAAACCTAGCTGTATTAAAGCCCTTTTTTATAATGACCACAAACACATCAGTTGTACAATGAATAAATAATTAATCTTGGTATTGGTGACAGTAAATGTCAACCATATAAATAACCACTTTTTTTTTAAATAAAAGAAACTCATGCCATACCTGCAACAAGGACTACAAACAGCTACGATGAGGCAAGTTAACAGCATGATTCAGGTGATGACAACAGTCAAAGTATCTCCCACATGACAAAGTTAAGACAAGGATGGCATCTCCCCCCCTCCCTCCCCTCCTCATCTTTTTTTCTGAGGTAAACAGTAGTACTGTTAAAGACATTTAAAGGCATCTCTCCTTCTCCCCGGTGCCACATTCCCCATGGCCTCAACCTGAATAAATTCATCTCCCACTGTCCACAAGACTGTCTTCATCCAGTCTAAGGAGCACACAAGCACTGCTGGGTCTGCAGGAGCAGCTGTGTGAACTGCATCTTTGCATTTTATACTGAAACAATTAAAAAGACTCTGATGAAGGAATACAAGCAAAATGGTCTAGGCATGTACAATGAAATAATTTTCCTTCTTATTTAATAAATAAAATAAGACATTTGTCACTTCACTCTCACGGAGCTAGGTAGCTTTTAAAGTGTGAACCTCCTTTCTCAGCACAATGCCAGCCATTAATCGACAACGTCTCTCAAAGCCAGTCTTTCCAAATGATGAGAGTCTGACAAGATAAAGCGAACATAGGATTTTGATAATGGTACGACCCCCCCTCCCTTTTTTTTTGGCAAAATATACTATAAGCTTCCTTTTGAAAAAATAAAACATATTGCACTTTCAGTAACATGAATGTGTAATCAATTAACAAATTACAACTCAATAGTTAGAAATTAGTCAAATTTCAGAATAAAAGGGGGGAAAAATTTATATTCTCCTTTTGAGAAGAGAAGAAATTTCCTTTTCAACCACAAGCATATGACTGCAGGTAACCAACATTCAGGGAACAAAAACAAACAAACAAAAAAAAAGCTACAATAAAACAGAAAACAAACAAAAACAAAGTGTTAAAACTGTACCATGCACGGGGAGTGTTTCAAAGCGGTGTATCCTGGGTTACAATGGACGGAGCTCGACAAAGCTGCCGTGATGATTGGGTAAACAGAGTAAGACTGGCTAGTGACCGTGCTAGCACTGACTGCTGGCAACGGCCGTGCCCAGTTTCCTGTTGCAAGAGCAGTGTGAGCCCCAGAAAAACGCCCCGTGCACTCGAGCACGCTCCCGCTGCGACTGTCCCCCCCGCCGGCCGCCGGGCTCACATCTCCCCATCAAAACGTCAGATGGCAAAATAGAAAGGCAGCTGTTTGCTCCCATCATCTAAAAGTGCATCTCCACACTCTTCCAGCAAAGTCCGTCAGCCCACCGCTATCCCTGCCAAGGCAGTGGGAGTGGGCTACAGTGAGACCAGTGCTTGGATCAGCACGCGTGTGGGTTTCAATTACTTCTTTTTTTGAGACTGTGTATGTTTGGTTGCATTTTTATACTTTTTTTTTCTTTTTTATCGCACTAGACATGACATTTCACCTCGGCTTTTAGAGAAGCCAGAGGAGTGCTAATTCACGGGGCTGGCCCTCAAGAAGGCGCGCGACAGGTTGGTGGTAGTGATGCCTTCCTCCTGATTCTCTTCAGTGTCACGTTGATTCCTAAACACCTACGGCCGCCCCCGTGTCTCACTGGCGCCATTTTTATTTTTCAAGGCCGGCGATGCAACTGTACCGGTTGCCATGGTTTCACTGCAACATAAAACAGTTTGTTGGGATTGAAGTGCCTGCTTGTCATATTACAGACACACACAGTGGCACACGGGACATGAATAAAAGGGCAGATTCATCTAATAAATACATAAACCCATCTGCTCCTTATTCATGTTTGTTGATGACTAAAGGTGTCTGGGAAGATAAGTGAACTTACCTGAGAAACAGCATTATCATGTCAGAAAATGGACAAATATAATTGCAAGGCCAATATTCAACAGCATTACCATAGCAACAAGGATCGAGTTAGGACCCTGCAAAAAGAAAAAGAAAAAGAGACATTATGATAAAGATCAGATATCACATACTTCACAAAAAAGATCTTATTCAGAAGCACAGGAATAGAAAGATGTAGGCAGGATTAAAGGAAGAGTTGTACATTTCAGGAAATATGCTCATTCACTTTCTTGCCAGAGATACATTAGAAAAATGTTACCAAAGGTTACAAAATCTCCATAATTAACATGTCGTATCATGCTTTAAACTGGGACCAATTGCCAGGCAACCATTGGACACTCCAGGAAGAAAGAGTCAGGCGCATAACCACCCGTAAAATGCAGATTGCCGTGTGAACACACTCAGATTCTAAACAGGCGAGATGTAGTGTGTTAATTAGTGTGTTACAGGTGCTGGTAGACAGGTTGTATCATCTTTGGATAGAGCCAGGCTCGCTGTTTCCAGTCTCAAGCTAACTGGCTTCCAGCTTCGTATTGACAGCGGATTGATCTTCTCATCTAACTCTTGGCAAGTCAGCGAATAAATGCATTTCCCACACCGATACTTACTGTTTCTTCCATGCTATCTGCAATCTCCATACTGGCTTTCTTTGAGTCTGCGAGGCTCTTTGGCTTTAGGGAATCCTGCTTCCTGAGTTTCTGGTCGCTCTTGCTCTCCCGTATGGAGGCTGGCTTAGGAGTGGGGGTACTAAAGGACTTAGGGGGCTGTGGGGGCATACGTGCCAGGGCCAGGGCACTAGGCTCTTCTTCTAGATCCTCCTCAGGGTCCGGGGGTGGAGGGACCCTTGTTGGGGCTTTGACGTAGTAACTGTGGTACTCGCTGTGGAGCTCGCCGTTGACTGGAATTGCAGGAGGCTGTGCAGGAGGAGCAGATGCTGCGGTAGACGGCTGAGTTTTAGCGGGTTTAGCCGGAGCCTCGACATGCACGTGAGAGGCGTCAGCAACGGACAGCCTCTCCTCTTTGCTCAGCTTTCTGTTAGACCGCTCATCCTTGCTGGTCTTTTGGCTCGACTTCTCCTCTTTGCTCGTCTTGCGGGTGGGTTTTTCCTCTTTGCTGGTTTTGCGGCTGGTGCTGTTGGCGAGCTGACCTTTCTTCTTGCTGGAGTGAGGCGAGGGGGGAGGCGTGGCTACAGGGCTGGTCACGGGAGAGTGGGGAGGAGTGGTACCTTTGCGGTAAAAGTGGGGAGAATCTCTTGGGGACCTGTCCTTCTTTTCTACAGGGACCTCCTTGATCTCCACAGGCTCCTTCAACTGTTGTTTTACGTAGTCAGGTCCTGCAGAGGTGAGAGAGGTAACACACATTAACACGATAAATAATCTACAGGTACGTGCCTAAACCTGTACACCTGCATCACCACCTCTGTGCCTCTCAAGTATTATCGCTACATTCAAGTTTGGGAATGGTTTAAAACAATTTTTCATTGTGCAGATGGTGTCATACTTTTAACCGGATGTGTCTTTAAAACATTTTGGGATATACACTTTCTTGCTGAGAATTAGATGAGAAGATAGATACCACTCTGAAGTCTGTGAAGTAAACATAAAGCTAACACCAGCAGCCGGTTAGCTTAACTTAGCGCCAAGACTACAAACAAGGGGAGACAGCTAAACAGCTAGCATGGCTATATTCAAAGTCACAAAATGAGCCTCCCAGATCCTCCAAAGCTCACTGATTAACACATTCAGTCTTATTTGTTAAATCAGTGCGTCATTTTTACACTTACATGGATTAGCAGAGAGATAAAATGTTTTAATTAGCAGGTTTTAGAGGGTTTGTGTGTATTTTGTTACCTGTGGGCAGAGCCAGGCTAGCTGTTTCCAGGCTTTTTTGCTGAGCTAGCCAGATGTTAGCTGTGGTGTCATATTTATTGTACAAACATGAGAGTGGTATTTATTTTCTTGTCAGCATTTTTCCCAAAATGCCAAATTCCTCTAAAGGTTTTTGGAAATAGCTTCAAAACTGTGGTATATTTAGCTTATGTTTAGGCATAACCTACAGCTACACTTGCCTAGCACACACATTTGCTAAGAGTATTACATACAGGTCCACCAAAATTCAAATAAAGTTAAATGATGACAGAGGAGATCCAACTAAACCCTAAACCAATGCTATTCTGAAATCTGATCCACTCATTGTCCAAGAAGCCACATTAGGAAAACAGAGCACTCTTTATTAACTACCCATCCTGTCTGACTGGAGCGTTGCACCGTGAGCTAGATTTAAACCAGAGCTGGCCCTAAGCATAGCTGAACTTTCAAAATAAAATATTCATGAATCAACATCATATATGCATCCTTCTGCAAAGACTGAGGCAGACGAGGAAAAATAGACTGATTAATGCAGGGTCACAAACACCATTTCACAAAGGAAGCCTCCCCTGCAGGCTCATCAGTCATTCTCTTTTATCAGTGTGTTGTTTTCCTGGAAAGGCCCTTGTCACATCAATTCTCACCATCCAACCAGCTCGGCTGTACAGATAAAGAGAGTCGACCTTAAGGTGCAATGATGCCTCTCTTTTAGTCTGGGGAAACTCTGCCGGCTCCTTCCTGTCTGTCTTTATCAGGAGTTTATGGACCGGACTGGTTATTGAATGGAGATGGTTGTGATACTACTGCATACAGACTAAATGTGCACTCCTCTTTTAGCTATACATCTTTTAAATTTCCATTATGGACGTTACCTTCTCTTATGTGTGAACAATAGGGGCTGAATCTAAATGCCTTTTTGCATGTGAGAAAAATGACACTTTGTCCGTCCCCTTGTTTTGTACTGAATTAATATTTATTAGAGACATCAGGCTCTTTGTTCGCCTGTTTTTTTTCCACTTCGCCTAAATTAGACGGTGTCACGGTGACTAACACAGGGACAATGCTGCTTTGTTTGAAGTACATCAGATGGCATGAGCAGAGGAGGATCCTCCGCATCCCATATAGCCAATTTGAAACAGAGAGAAGGAAATCTAGATATTATATTAAAAAATCGATTTCATATGTGTATGTAGATGAAAAGAATTGGAAGACAAATGATTGAGCTTTCACTCTAAAGCTGCTCAACCCCAGCAGACACTACATACCCTGTCAGTATATTCTAATGTGTTCATGCTGGTGCGTTCAACATTGACTGGGTTATTGGGTTGAAATACGGGTTAATCTCAGAGATCAATCAAAAGGATTTATGAGACGCCCCTTATATGCACACCACCTATTAAGTTTACAAACTGTAATTCAATAAAAGAATTCACATTGTTTTAGAGTTGACACTTATAACCTCAAGGAACGATTGTGCAAACCTCAGTGTGTATCCAAGCTCATCTCAGCGTAAATAGCCTTATCGCAGAATCTTTTGGGCCTCAGTACTCATAAGCCCAAAGTATTTTTCGGCCACGTGGCATTCTTAATTTGTTTCATAACTGCCACCACCAATAAGACCCACTACAAAGAGACGGGGGAACATTTGAACATCTGCAGGGCTTAATATATCTGCCGAGCTTAATTTCACACCATAACTCAATAAGAGTAAGGGCTTTGTGGGCGGGCCTGAGCAGTTTCACTCTGTTTGGGGACAGATTCCTGCGAGGGGTTCCAGGCATTTTCTGAATGGTTCTCGCCACTGAAATGACCCCCAGCCTCACACGCACAGACGACACTACACTTCTGAAGCCATGCTAAATGCCAAAATATGCTGAACATAGGAGTGTGTTTTTTGGTTCAACACTTGAAAGCTGCTATAGAATCTTGTGGAAGTTTTACTTTGTTGAATCCCATTACTTGTGGTTTATTGGTAGATATTTTAACATGTGCAGATCTTGTTGAGATGAGTGAGTGAAGATTTATTTACCAAGGAATCCTGCCAGGTCAGCTGGAACATGTACTGGGACTCAATTACCCAAATGGCCGAGGTGTTTCTTTCATCTGAACATTGATTAGCTGGGCTGAGTCTGCAGCCCTCCAAAGAGGGTCATTAAAGTGGGCCATGGTATGAGTCAAGACAAAAATACTGACCACAAACTCAAATAATCACAAATAAATATATGAATTACAGCATTCAGAGGATTTTTTTGCCCTAAAATTTAAGATGTGTGCACGTCAAAAAGCTCCACTGTAATATGTACTGTGTGTGTTTCTTCCGGCCTCATCATCGTCTCTTTGAGGTTATTAGAATACAAGCTTTTGTTTAAGCTGCGGTTGCCAGTTCTGTTCATGTTAATCCACAGCACATTTTCTGCTCCAGTGCTCTCTAAGCAAAACACACGCGCTGACATACACCCACACACACACACACCGTCATATACTCACACGAAACACAACAGATCGGCTGTTTAAGACCCAGCCTAACCCCTACTGACCTTAATATGAGATGAACGGCAGTAGCAAGGAGGGAGCTTCAGTATATGCGTGCGTGCATGGATGTGTATATATAAGGGGGAAGGAGTACAGTATGTGCTGTTATCACATCTGTCGCCATTGTGCATCATTCTAGGTTCACCGGAAGATTCATAGGAGGCAGTAGCTTGCTATCTAATGTTAAAAACCTCAGAGCTGAAAGGTCATTCAGCAACTTTGGCCTGATGGGAAATATCTATTTTCACCATTTAAATCTTGTTTTTCATGACTGACCCAAGGCTATTGTTGCTATATGAATGACAACAGGTCTTGGTTGCTGCTTTGCCTTCACATCCTTGTCAACAAGGACAGAAATGTACATTTCAAGAGTCAAAGTTAAAGCTTAAGTGTTCCATTGCGTCTGTATGTCAAATATAATAACATGTCTTCCAAGCGGCAGTGAAATGGATTTGCATTTTCCTCTGTTCTTTGTTTATGATGCATTTGGTTGATGTTATATACTGTATCGTGATCTCAGTTTGTTCTCTCTCTACACTGTTACATTTGCCATTCATGACACAACATGTAGCGTTTTAGATTTCCTCTTTCTTCCTCCTACTCACACTGGCAGATGGGCAGGGGGAGCTGTCATTGTTTGGCCAGATTACTTCCTTTACTGTTACACAGACACAAACACACACACGCACTTACATTTGTACTCATACAAATTCATGCAAATAAAGTATATCCCATTGTCTGTGGCTACTGGTCGAGTGTAATTGCTGCCTTCCGGTGCTTTGTTTGTGAGTGGCCACATGCAAAGAAGAACATGGAGGGCCTCGTGTTCACGTGAACTGACATGTGATTGACGGAGAAAGACACTGCATGAAGCTAGTCAAATCCAGATGAGGAAATGGCAGCAAACACAGGCCTCTGCAGACTTTTTCCAAACACAAAGTTAACATTTCGTGGATCTGAATACTACATCCTCATATGGCATCATTTTAAAAACAACAAGTTTTCCTCATAAATCTCTAATCCACTTATTTCCACAAACGATCCAAAATGCCGCGTCCACTTTCACAAGTCCCTCATCCTCCCAGATCTCTCTCTTTTCACGCAGCAAGACTTTAGTAATGGGGCTGATATGAAAATGCTTTTGCCATTTGTTTAGAAAGGGCTAAGCTAACATACTTTACTTGCTGTATCCTTGAAAGTCGTGAGAAGTTGCTGCATGACTTTAAACTTCAGCTGAACTACTATCTTGACGTGTACTCAACGACACCTGCTGCCGTGAATATAAAGCAACACCTGCTCATGTCTGGTTTTCAGCCCTGACAGATCCAGGCTTTTATGGCTCCACCTGGTCCAAGTGTACCTTGACTGGGTCAAACAGGGCGGAGATCCCTGCTGGGCCCCCCAGTCTCCACCCCCCCTCCCCCCAGTGACCGGCTGAAGGAAGGGACAGCTGCTCTGCGTCAGCCCTTGAGAGGGGCGAGCGCCGGGCCGAGCTCCTCTCAGTGCATAAGGATTTCAGCTATGTCTCCATTAGACCCCAGTGAGCACCAAATATAGCCCAATTAACGTCACGACACAGGCCACGCCCAGCTAACCCTCGCTGCTCCCCCTCCAGGGTGCTGTATGTGAACCAATCATAAAGGTCAGGGTCCTGTTCTCTGTGACCCTCTCCTCCCTTTTGAAGTACATACTCCCAATCTGGGTGATAATCTGCTATGAGTCTGAAATGCCAATTACAAACAACAAGGGGTTTAGACCCCTGGTTGTTACCCTAGAGGACTTATTAGAAGCTGAGGCATGAGGGCAAGTGAGAATATTTTCGCTGTGGAGGTAGACATTGAGGAAGCAGAGCAAATTAGTCTGGGAAAGGCACACAAGTTCCGTCTAATGCTAGGTACTCAGATTGAGCAGCCTTGTCTCACTGTATCTTAGGATAGACAGTGTGATCTGGATTCTGCACCCGCTTGGTATATTTCTTTAAAGTTCACAGAAAGTTTTTCTTTTAGGTTAACAACAGAGGCGGCCATTTTGCCAGGAAGCTGCAAATAGGGGAAACTGTTTACACTCAAACATGATATAAACTCCCCCAGGACAAACCGTGAACCAGCAACAAACCTAAGAGAGGGCCGTCCATGTTTCCCCAAACTTCTACAAGACTGGGACTCTCACTAACTAGAAACAAGCTGAATGTACGGGAAATGGGGGTTTGGCTATTTGCAGGTGCCTGTCTGGCTTTCAGCGTGGCTTACCAGACACGCTTACGCAACTGGACGTTTAAACAGTCCGGCTCAGATGTCGCCCTGCGCTGCACATTATTATGACATCTGTCACTTTCTCATTCATGATCCGACTTATAAGGCAAGGACACTCTCCGCGCAGACCCGCGGACCCGGAGATCACCCGGCCTGCCAAGCATGACCGCCGTTTTCCACAACACAAACAAGCCGCAGGATGTCTCTGGCCCGGGCCGTTTCTGTGGCTTAGTGCAGGGACATGCTTGAATGGGTCCCATTGTCAATCTATTTGTCACCCACTATTTTGTGGCGGCTTTTGGCAAGCGCCCAAGGTCGGCTAGCTCATAGGCCTAAATATATTACACACAGTGGAGGAGGCGAGGCTTGTATAGATCATACGCAAGAAATAAAAATAAACAAAAAAGGTATGACATAGCACTTCTGAATATGCTAGCATTTTCAAGCAATATTAATAGAACCTATCCATACATCCTGCAGAACAACTTCAAATGAATTCAAGTTGAAACTCTTACAAAACCGATAACACAAGTTAAATGCGTGCCTGAGGTTTTTTTTTGACAGAATGTTCAACTTAAACCAAGATGCAAACTGGTCTGAATCTGCTCTCATTATACCAGAATTAACCAAGAAGGGAAAAAATAAGATAATATTACATTAAAAACTCAATTTTGATTCACCCTTTTCTGATGTTGCCCTCTTTGTGCCCTTATGTTTCACCCCTGAACCCACATGCATAACAAGCTCTTTTACAAAAAAGGAGTTGTGCCCCTCACTATTTATGTAGTATTATATGTCTGGCATTGCCTTGTAAAACTCAGCTTACCTCGTAAATGAACTAAACAGAGTTGAGTGGACACCCTACGCTGCGAGCTGCTGTATAGTATGGCAGTGTGCCTGTTAAAACTCCAGGCGGAGGAAAGATGAGAACTGCTTGGTGTCAGGAGCCGTGGGTTTTCTTGACCACGACTCACACACCTGTGAGACATTTCTGCAATCCACTAAAGCGCAAGTTTGATATGATCTTCAAAAAAAAAAAAAAAAACACAGCTAAAAGAACAGAAAACATTTTGTTTTCCTCACTTCTTTTTTTCTTCTTTTTTTGGCAGAGTTTATGGCTGCAAAATTTAGCAAGTGTTTCCGAGCAGCTACAACGGGCCTTTGAGAGCAGAGACAAGGCTTCCATCCAGAATACAGAACCCTGCTTCAAGCTGGCTCTGCTTTGTCTGAGCACAAACACAGTCCTCCATTGTGGCGTTAGAAGTCATCCTCAATACCACTAGTCTTCGATTACAGTCCTGGAACACCAAACCCTACGCTTTTGTGCACCCAGAACAAGCTCATTACTGACTCAGACACAGCCTGTGTAAACAACTCTAAAACTGTGCAAACATCATTATTCATACAAAGTACCCAATTCCTATAAATATGGTTTGGATGCTTTAGGATTGTGTAGCTGAAAAAAAAAAGGAAGGATAGCAGAGGTGAGGGGGCACATTAGAATAGCATGGCTGGGTAAATGTGCCACTGTTGGGGGTGGACCACTCATGTGGAAGCCCCTCCTCCAGGCCCTGTGACACTCTTAGCAAGGACTGCAGTGTCATCTTTGGGTCAGTCGTGTCTGAAAATCTTGCCTAAAACCTTACTTGCATGCATTGCGAAGGATTCTGCAAATGCAGCCACTTGAAACAGTCAAAGTATTGTATTTCATTAACTGCACTGAACACACATGGCCTCCCTGACCCCTCAGTGAACCTGCAGTCCTAGTGTTTCTTAATGCAGACAGGGGGAAAGCATCTAGAAACAGCAGGGGCACACTTTGCTACTAGGAACATGCTTTAAAATTTTAGACATGTATTGTGTGTGAAGGCTTGTTGTTAAAGGTTACCTGGTTGGTAGAAGTTGGGGGAGAGTTCCCTGGCAACCGCCCTGGCTATTTCAGAGTCGTGCACAGCGGAGAGGGCGGCCTGCTCTGCAGCCTCGCTTTTTGTCCTGGCATGGGCCGTTCTGGAGAAACACAGAGACAACAGTAGATGGTAACTCAGAGGTAAAGACATAAAGAAGGTGAAAACCACCATGGCTGAAGGACGTGTGGCAGATGACTACATAGAAACATGCACAAACGCATGTTTTATAATATTCATACTCTGCCAGGTGTCCTCTCCCAGGACACTTTCAACATCACGACTGGCACATCTGCTTCCCTCTACCATCTTTTTCTCTTCCTTGCTCCTCTCTGACCCTTTATCCCGCCCTGTTTTCCCCTCATCTTTGAGCTGTATCACTCAGCCTGTCCCTCTTGGGGATGACATAACACCTCCCCTTGTGCCTCTATCTCAAATCCAAATCCTGATTTTCCAAATGGAGCGCAGCCACAACCAAGCAAGACCTTAATCCAGTCTGGAGCACTGCGCTGCTGCTGGACTGCACGGGAGCAGTGCCCAAAAGGCACACACACACACGTAAACACATGCAAACACACGTATGATCATATCATATCATATCATATCATATCATATCATATCATATCATATCATATCATAAACAGCAGGTGGTGTAGTGAGGGCTTAGGTTTAGGCTATAAACACATTAATGAATAAAAAAAAATACAACTCAAATTTGAATAAAATTTCAAAGGTCAAGACCTGTAGGAACCCTAAGGTACTCGCTTTGCATGATGGTTTTAATCGTACTCTATGAACATCCATGCACTCAGATCTACTACACTGCACTGATGCTCAAAAAACCAAAAGGCAGAAGAGTAATACGTTCTGGGATCAATGTGAGCTTAGCATTAGCACTGAGAGGTATTATGGGAGCATACCGCGGTTAGACAGACAGAGGCCGGGGGGTGACCTGCTTAACAAATCCCTTGAAAACTCCACCGAAAGATACTGTACATGTACACATGCTTGTGCACATGCAAACGCACAAATGCTGCGAGCCGCAAATGCAAGGCGAGGGAGGATGTGCCCCACTGCTACCAGCCTCCCCTCAAAAAAAGACCTAATTATGCAACAATGTGAAATGCATCAGTTAAAGCCGGTGGATGAGTCGCTTACTGTATGAACTGATAGTGAGTGGAGCCCTGACACAATACATGACAGTGCAACATGGAATGCAAGGATCCAGATGGGCTGTCCAAGTATCACTGTAAGTATTGACAGCTGTGCCCTGTGCCCTGCTTAACCCCACTCATCCATCTTCCTCTCCCTCTTTCTTTCACCATCCCTTCTCTCTTTCAATCAATGCTCCTGCTTTTTTCGATCCCTCCTCATCTGCCTATTGACGCCGCATCCCCTCCCTCCCTCTGTCTTTCTGTCAAGACTGACCCCAATGGACAGATGTCTCTATTTCAGACTACTTCACTGTCCTTGGACTCCGGGCTGTCCTGTTTTTGACGGGCTGGGACAGTGAGATATTAAAATGCATGAGCAGCCATATGCTGGCCGGGGAGACAGACCATTTCCTCTCCAAAAATAAGTCCCTGCATTGCCCACAGACAGAGGACACACTCAGTCTGTGTTTTCAGGCGGCACAGCATCTGGAAACCACTGACCAGCTGCAGATAAAAATTCTGATTTCAGACATTTTTAAAAGTCACAAACAGTAATACACACAATGCTTTGCTTCTTGACACGAGTCATTATAACCATGCAGGAATGTCACTGGTGTGGCTAAAGCAGGTGCAGTCTAGCTTCGTGGTCTTATTTAAGAGCACTTCACAGTGAAAAACTCACATTAAAGCATTCCAGTTACATCACACCACTGACACGTATACTGTACACATCCACTTGCCATGCATGCTACCACAAGGACGTACATGCTTCTATTTCTGAAAAGTGTGAAATGTGCAGCCGAGTGAAAGGAGGCATGAATGCGTGTCTGCGTATACAGCACGCCCGTGACATATCCTAAGGATCTTAACAGTTCCCTTTACGTAGAGTTGGCATTAAGTCACAAGCAGACACAGGAAGCGACGCAGACTGTTCACAGACAGGATGTCTGGTGGCGGGAGGTGACAGGCGGAGAATGATGGGAGTGTGATAGAGCAGTGGGACAGGAGGAGAGTGAAATGAAAGGCGAGAAAACATGGACATGTGGAGCGCAGCGAGATGAAAGGGTTGGTTGGTTTTCTTCCTGGCATCAGTACATTTAATGTTATAGATGCTTTCAATCGAGCTACCTACCTACACCTTCCACAATGCATGGACTGTTAAACCTTCAATTTATTTGTCTTTTTTGTCCACTTGGGGGCAGTGCAACAAGCTGTAGACACAACACCGACAAATTATCTCTTTAACAAGTTGATATTGTGATTTAGCTGCTAAGTCCTACACTGTGTTCACCAGCTAGTCAGTGACTTTGTCTGTCGGCCATTTGGTGCTGGGCAGGTGGTTTTACAGTGGTTTTATCTGAGCCTTTTCATTAACAACGGTTGCCTCTAGAGGTCGCTGATGAGAGCTGTGAGAGTAAAACCAAAACAATGAGCTGAAATATGATAAAATGCTTTGTATAGCTAAGCTGAATTGCAGAGTCAGGCGATAATTTTCTGTGGATTTGTCATTCTGCTTTACAGTGTAAAGGGTTTGAGCAGAATGACAAATCCACAGAAAATTATCGCCTGACTCTGCAATTCAGCTTAGCTATACAAAGCATATTTTTATATCAACAATGGATCAAATGATGATGTGAAAATGCACATTTCACATCATCATTTGATCCATTGTTGATATAAAAATATTGCTTATAGTAGCTTTATATGTACAATACATAACACTTCCACATCAAAATGTCTAAAAATGACTGCACTACTTCATACAGTATATTTTGTTGAGTTTTGTGTTTACACTATCCCCAAAGTTTCCAACAATGTTCAAATCCAGAGAAATCTGTAATTGCATTCAAGGCGACATGGGAAACACAAGATGATACGTCAATGTAACTTGAATAAAACTTTAATACCTTGTATGTGAACAATTTTGAGTCACATGAGATAGATTTGCAGTGGCATTTATTTAAAAATGAAGACTCCCATGATCCCATGTTACTTCACTGCATCACCTGTAGCGGCACAAATTACATACCATGCATCTCAATAATCTAACACTCATTTTCTCGTTGATCATAGATTTAAGGCAAACAAAGTAAAATAACAATATGCAGGCTCACGACTGACCTTTGCAAAAGTTTTAAGTTCTATGACTTGTCAGACAGTCTGCAGCCTCCCTACTCGAGGCCGAGCTGCCTGTGAATATAAAGCAACACCTGTTCATGTCTTGTTTTGGGCTCTGCAGGCACTCCTGTCTGGTTGATTGCTGGGGATGGGCCCAAGCAAATCAAGGTATTTGAATCCATAAATGCACCTGCTGGCACCAATGCAAATATCACACAAACAAACATACAGGCACACACGGCAGTTTGTAGAAATTTGGACATAGTGTAGAAAGGAGCAAAGACTTTGAAGCTGCTCCTTTTGGACCGGAGCTCCGTTTGAGAGGCGATATTGATGAAGACCTGGTGAGATCGACGGTTGCTTCATTACTGTGACAAATGAATTGTGTGAAAAGTGTTGAGTCAGTTTGGCGAGCAGTGCGGCCGAAGCTCGTTCCCTCTGTGTGTTTGAGATAAAGGATGAGGGTGAGAAAAGCGCCCACCAAGAAAAAAAAAATGTATGGAAATGGAAAAGAGAGAAAGACAGAACAGGAGAGAGAGACAGAGAATGAGACCGACTGCCACTCTAATGACTCCTGGGTATTTAAAACTGCTGAGGTATGCATCTCAGCCTCTCTAATTTTACTGTAGGGTTAAATTTCAAACCCAAGCTCCCATGCGGCACAGAGCATCCTCCATTAAGGTTGGTCATACCTAAGCTTCCCGCAGAACACAGTACATGTATATTTGTGTTACGTGCCTGTTTTGTGTGTGTGATTGTGTGTGCACATTCCCCCGAGTGAGGCGTCCGTCCATCACTCCCCAGGCTATGGCCTATTTGAGAATATCACTCACATATGCTGACACAGTTATGCGCCCCCTTCCTCTCTTTGGTCCCCTCCACCCCTATTTGCTTCTTTCACTGCGCCACCCTCCCCTCTCTCTTCCTCGTCATCCTTCTCTCCATCACTCTGACCGGTACCCCCCCTCCCCGTTAGTTCATGCCTGGTAACTGGAATGCTGACTGGTACAATATATAATAGGATAGAAGATGAAGTTGTGACCTTGTAAGTGGTGAACATCGGGACTCAACAATATTCATTTAAACTCTCTTTCATCATGCTTAACCGAGAGAAAACTGCTAGTCGTATGAAAGAGCATGACCATGCTCCATTTTGGCGGTGATGCTCCTGTTCTGAGCGCACACATCTGCTCATGAAAGGATATTATGCATCAACAGAAATTACTGCCCTATATCTTGCCCGAACAGTCGCCAGGTCCAAAGGAGGAGCGCAGAACATCACAGAAAGTCTGCACAAATTAGCACTTAGCTTGCCCTACACATATCGCTTGTATCCGCACAGGCCCGCTATTGAATTCCCGGCTGGTGCTAATTCAGGATTACTCAAGCATGACTAACACCATTAGTGGTTAGCTAAAACCGACTCTGAAATTATTCAGGAATTATTCCTGGGCCGAGGTCTGGGCTCACATTACCAGGGGCTGCAGCGGCGGGGTGACAATGACTGCAGCAAATGAGGCTTTAAATGGGAGACGGACTGGCTGTTATTATGAGATAAGCTAACTTTATCCTGAAGAGAGAGCTATAGTGCTGCATAATGAGAATATCTGGGCATGAACTGCACTTCAAGCATTTTAGATCTCAGGACATCCTGATGGTTTGGCAGGCAGGGGCTCTGGGCTCATTCGCCTTCTTTTTCCTTCCCACCCTGTTACTCTTTTCAGTAAAAGTAGATATGCATGCTCAAAATAGAAAAGCAGCATCTCAGATCAATTAGGCTTATTGAATTTTCTCCAGTCTCATGACGGGTTGAGCGAAGTAATGTTTTCCCAAAAAGGAACCTGAATGTCTTCCTTCACATTTCACCTCAAACATGCAGGGCTTGTTTGAGGTAACATGGCACAGAATACAAACACACATACATACAGCTCTGCAGCAGCATAAAAACAGAATGACAAATACAGGCACTTGAATCAATGACGTGATCGGACGTAAAGTAGAATTTAAAAAGGTGAAAGCATGAGGCAGGGTGCAGGGACAATGAGCGGGGAATAAGCTGCATGGAGTAATGAATAGACCTGTCACATTATAGAAGAAAAGGATAGAGCAGAAAGGATGAACACAACACTGTGTGATACAGAGAGTTAGATGAGAAGTTTGATACTACTCTCATGCTTGTGTACTGAATATGAAGCTACGGCCAGTAGGTGGTTAGTTTAGCTTCGAGTAAAGCCTGGAAGCTGAAGCCAACAGATAGCTTGGCTCTGCATTATCTGTGCAAAACACCCAATTTAATAACGACAAGTTGTGGTTTTATGGGGAGTTACATTCTGGAAGTCGCTAACTTTGGACGGACCCAGGCTAGCAGTTTGCTTCCAGTCTGTCTAAAATAAGCTAATAATGTGTAGGCTAAGCTAACAGTCTGCCTCCGGCTTCATATTTAGCGTGCAGACATGAGAGGCTTCTCGTCTCTTGGCAAGAAAAGAGCGTGTTTCCCAAAAATATTTTCAAATTTGTAAAAACTAATCTATAATATGTTTTTGAGTATTTTTTATTTCTACCTTCATGATTTAACGATTCCAAATCCATTTTTATTTACCCCCAAATAATGCATTAATCATGTTTACTCAAGCTACAAAGGCTGAACTGGCAGGTCGAGACAGATTGAAACAGACTTCTGGGAAGAAGAATGAGTAGAATCAGTTTTTGATTAAACAGGAAGAGGAAAAAAAGGAAAAAAAACCCCGTCTCTACTGACATTTTTGGCCGTGGATTACAAACAGACCTAATCTCCCACTGGTGTTCTCTACTCACTACACTGCACTGAGGCTTCACCTGGCCTTAATCCAGAAACACATGGTTACAGGTATGTGTTTGTGCACGAGCACATCAGTGTGTGGATGTGTATGGCTGCAGCTGTTTCTGAATTACTGCATTATAACAAATGTACAGTACAAGTGTAAGTGCACGTGTTTGGGTGGTACATGTTTAGATCCCACGTTTGAAGGTCTGATATGTTCCCCTCTGAGTGCTGATATGAGTCTGTTGAGGGACTGACACAGAATCCCTTGCTGAGATGATCCCTCTGGTTTTGGTGAAGGGCAACGGCAGCGCTTCAGACCTCAGCTCTGTGCTCTTTGTGTCAACACTGCTGGTGAAACATGGCCACAGCTGATGCAGCTAATGACACAAAGGGGGAGGGGGGCTGAACCGCGCACGGCAGAAAAACGGGGACGTAGCATCTCTGACGCTTTGAAGCCAGAGGGGGATGAGGAAACGGCTACTATTTAAGATGAGACACCTGTCAATCAAGCCCACATGACCCAAAATATACCCTCTTTTAAGCCTTAATCTCCTTGAAACAAAACTCCTTTTTAAAATCACAACAAAGAAACACATGGAAGACATGAATAGATCCCTTACTACAAGTGAAAAACTGAAGGACACAAACAGCACCATGTCACCTCTATTTACAGCAGATTTAACTGTCATGTAACTGTTCACTGCAGCGCACCACATGACTCTGGTAAAAGCAACTAATTTTTTCATTAATGATCATTTCTCAGATTTATCACATAGTTGTTTCATCAGTGCCAAATCCATCTTAATTTGATCAGGTATTGGCCAGATAACCGATAACCGGAGTCTCATTCACTGTCATGGTGAGTTGCTGACTGAGTTTATACCAGCAATCCCTGAGCTTATATTATATTACATAAAAATCAGTTCCATGCAGTGTGGTAGAGAATATGTTGAGCTGAGGTATCATATTTGGTATCAGGAGAAAAAAGTCATATCTGTATAATTTCCACAAATTTTCCAGAGCTCCAAGATACTGACTTTAAAATGAGATCACACTGGGAGGAAGATTTTTTGACAATTTATTATCAAAAAAGTTTTTTTTAAATTCATTTTCTGTCTGACTAACTGACATGTTGACTATATGTTTCAGCACTAAGATGAAATTGAGAAAAACATTCACTAAAAAAAACCAACCCCATCACTTAAGTCAATATTTTGAACTGAAGGTGAATCTCAGCCTGGGCTGAATTTTCCAGTCTTCTAAGTCTCAGGTCGGCAACTTAACCTGGGTTTGTCCTGCATCGCACATTGCCATATGACCATGCAAACACGACCTACAACATGAACGCGTGCAAACACACATGAGCTGCCTCTCATGCAAATGACTCACACACACAAACACACACACACACACACACACACACATCAAATCTGCATGAGAAGTTGAAAAGAACCATTAGTGAGATGTGCCATAATGAGGCCTACTGGGAATCAGGGAGTCGGTGTGAATAAAGGACACACTGAGGTGACTTCACAGTGTCGTCTCTATGATATCAGTCCATAAACCTTTTGTAAATCTCCAACTGGAACCAGACGCGTCGAACGAGCCTTAATGGATGAATAAACACGATGTTAAACTAACAACGCCTCTTCACTTTACTACTTCATAAAGAAAATCAACAAATGGCTGACACGATGATGACGGCGGTGAGGCAGTAACCATGGCAACCACCAGAGACACTTGAGCAAACTGTCCAACCAGGCATCTGGCCTGTATTACTGAATTTGCAAATGAACAAACCCCCACTACAGCCTACTGTATGGATGTAATCTTGCATTTATAACATGCTTATAAGCACAGAAACACACATAGAGGAAGAAAGTTTTTTTAGATGTTATACATATAAGTGTGATTTGGCTAAATAAATGTACAAGGAAACATAGGCACAGAGAAACATGCACACACACACACACACACACACACACAGTAACTCCATGGTGTGTCTCATTTAACTACAAGGCTCAACATCCGAAGCTGAACCTGTGCGAGTAAAGGTCACATTGCCTGGCAACCACTTGAGCTTAAGGAATAGTTTTAATTATGGTCTGTGCTCTCTCCATTCTCCTGTCACCATTCACCCCACTGTCTGCACACATGCACACAGTCGCGTGCACACAACCATCAATTTCCTCTTCAGCGCAAAGCCAGAAGGAGCGTTAGTTTACATCTCCCCACAGATGAAAAATGATGATGCAATCTTTGTATAATTTGTCTTTTATGGATACTTTCATTGACAAACTGAAAGATGTGCGCATGAAAAGTCAACAATTATGAAAAACATTTGTACAATAATGTCTCACTAACTTCAGCTCTTATGACATATGGGTCAGGTTCTGCATCATTACAACAATATAATCCAGTGGATTATTGTGACAAGGTGACAGGGATAGATGAAATATCCTCATTGCATATCCACATGCACACTTCAACAGAATCTATTCCACAAATCTTGCACACGGCCACACTGTATAGTATCATCTGTGCGTGCGATTACAAGTGTGGTTGCATGCTCCACAAAGGATTCCTGTGTGCAAAAGCAATACTGTGACTCAACAAGAGAAGTGATAATTCCATAATCCAATCCGTGAACATCTGGAGTGAAAGCGGCCTAGCTGGCCAATCAGAGGGGCTGAACAGATTTAGGAGGGCACATTAATATCCAGAAGTTAAAGACACACTGCTGTGGTAGCAGGTACAAAAACAACACACAGATTTTAAGAGTTGCTTCGGGCAACACAAACAGAAACAGACTCACTGTTCTTTGTGTCTCCAATAAGCAGATGTCTACAATTAAGTCTGGAGTTGCTATCACTCTTTCTTTGTGCAGATATTACAGGTATTATTGCATATTGCATGGATGTAATGTGATGTCTGAAAAGGGCCGGATGATATGAGAATAAATACCGACCATTAGAGATTTTGTCGAAACCTGCTAATATCAAAATCTTGTCCCTTGCCTACAGATTCTGCATTCATAGGCAGATATCTGTTTATAGAGATTATGATGTTAGAAATGTTTATTAACAGAAATTCTGTCACATCCTGCATCTCCGAATCATTTTCAGCGAGTATTGAGTCCTCAGACGAAGCAAGACATGGAGGAGAGACACTCAATAAACCAAAGGATTAATTGAGATTGAAAAAATAATCAATATGGCACAACACACATCAAAACTTGCAGCCTGAACACGCCATTCACCACCATATAAATACACATAAATATATAAGCCTGAATATATGCTCTGCCTGTCCAGTGCACATCTATTTATAAACACCCCTGCAGTCACAGTGTGCACGCTGTGGGCACTACTTTAAGGAATTAACAGGTTTAGTCCCTATCAGTGATGGCGCCTCTGCAGGAGGTGAAGCATCGCATTATGGCCTGTAACCTTCAGAGGAGCACCACCACTCAGCCATTGTTACAGGCTTGAGCTATATCAGTAGACTTTACCTTAATGTAAAATAAACTGCTCTTGAACACATGCATAGTTGCACACAATTACACACCGACATTGGGGATTTTTACGTAATCGCATCATGGGAAATTCTCAGGAGGACAGCACATACACATGAACACACACACACACACACGGAGGGCGTAAGCTTGCAGATCAAGCTTACTGAAGAGAAACACTACTAACTAGCACTCATTATTTCTCTATACCTCAAATCACAGTGTGTCTAATACAATATTTAACTCACTCCACTGACTCTTGGTCTCATTAACCGCTGTTACATGCGCAATTAACACGGAGACAAGAAGATACGGCACAAGAAAGAAGCAGTGCATCACATCCACTGTTTAATAATAGAGAGAGTGCAGTCTTGTAGGAAATTCATCATCGACCAAATCAGGGGAAGATTGTAGCGGAAACGGAGCAGTGGGTAAAGCATCTGCACAAGGAGTACTTTTAAATGTTTAATGATCGCAGGTGAACCACGACCACACATGAGTTAACCTCTTTGAAACAGCCTTGGACTCTACATGACTCCCCCTCTGCCTGCCTGCCTGCCTGCCTGAGTCATCCCAGTCTTTCTTGAGAAGCTGCAGAAATATGTGCCATTCTCAGAGAGATTACAAACCACAGCCACACAGTGCAATGGCATGCCGCTGAAACCCAATCCTATCATCGCTGCTGTCGACACAGCCCAGCGCTCCGCTCGCATTTACACACAGCCATCACCCGCAGGCTTCTCTCCTCTACTCCCCCAGGAACAAAGCTTTCATGGAGTGTAACTGGAAGTCAGAAAATTGAGTCTATTTAGTATTTCCCCAACTTCTTTCTGCATCATTCCTATTTACTGGGATGCAGTGTGGCATCAACAGAAGCAGCTACATCAGACTTCCTGCTTTAGTCATTTTTTCATTCACTTAGTCGCCTTAAGTCCGAGCCATTGTCCTCACTGTGGAAGATCGAAACAAGCAAATAGGGCGATGCTTGGTGAGGTTGACATGAAGGCCTGTGAACAACCCAGAACCGTGCTGGCTAACAGGGCCGCGGTGAAGCTGCTTGGGCCAGTCCCCCGTTCAACGGGCAACGATGATTATGGAAACAACCATGACGAACCTCAGACACCAGGGCCTGAGGCGGAAAGGTGCAGGGGCCCCGGACCGGGTGGTGATGGAGTCGTGGATGACCTGTGCTCCATTAAGAGTGAATGGCAATTAGTAAGTATTTTCTCCTCTTGTGTTTTTATGTGATATATTTTAAATGGTTTTAAAGCATTCATTACATTTAGGCTGTGCATTGGCAAGAATAAGAGTCTACAGCCATGCTAGCAGCTCTGAGACGCCGTACTCACTGCGCTAGCTAAACACTAACATCAACATTCTAACATGCTCATAAAAACAACTTTGTCATGTTGTTTGGTTCTTTAACTATAAATGAAAATAAAAAGAATGCTAACATGGTGTTGTTTACGAGGTATAATGTCTGCCGTTTGCACCATCTTTGTTTAGCATGTTAGCATGCTAAACAGCACAACCCACAAACTAAATTGAGGTTGATGGAAATGCAATTAATTGTGCATGTTTATCTGGTCAGTGGTGGACTCGAAAAGAATAAAAAGGGCACCAGCTGCATGTGGTGTGGCACTTCATCACATTTTGTCCACTGGACGGGCACCTTAGAGGGCGTGGACGTGCATACAAAATCTGAAGCAATCCATCCAATGGCTGTTGAGACATTTTAACCCCACGGCGGCACTACAGGAAAAGTCGGACAGTCATCAAAATCATTAAGGTACATCATCTGGGGACCATGAATGTCAAAATTAAACAGCAATCTGCCCAATAGTTCCAAAATGAGGGACAAACATTTCCTTTAGCCTTTCCTTATATCGCCACTTAAACCACTCACATGGTTTCATCCACTGACATCTTTAAGGCTGCTATAAGTTAATAATGAATGAGATTACATTACACGCTGTCATTTGACTGCACTGTGCTTCATTTGGAAACTCTTGGTACATATTATTTATAGCTCCTTAGTACGTACAAGCTTGCAATTACTCTGCTCATTAATTCTACTTATATAGATAATATGAGGCACATGTGGCCAGTTATTTTATGTGTGTGAGTGTGTGTGTTGGGGGGGGCATTTGATTCTGTCAGCAGTAAATGTTGTGTTACCTCACACCGTCACATTGCCATAATATGAGCCATGTCGCGGGATAAATATACTGTATGATGCAGCTTGCTTTACTCTGACTCGTGATTCAGATGACTGGCAGTCCTTCCCGCAGTTACAGTTACTGTACGCTTCGTGCCTCTTTGCTACTGTACATTTTGTCACTTCATAAAGGGACAAACTTAGCATACCTTTGAAAGGTGTGTGGCGCCAAAACTCCATAAGAGGTGGCACCGGCACCGAGATCAAACCGCACACACGAACGCACGCAGAAAAACATGAACCCAATTGCACCACTGCCCCTATTTGGAGCAGAGGAAGCCATCGCCGTCGAGGACAGCCGAGATGGGATCTTACATGATGTACTGCGGGCTGGGATTATTTTGTTCGCATGTCGAAACACAGGCTGATCTATAACTCTCTCCAAAAAGGGCAGGTGGTGAGTGGCTGAGGTCATCACACAGCAGGTGATAAACAAACACCCCTGGACACGGCCCACACCACACACACCGCACACACTCTCTGTTCTCTTGCCAAACGATGCCAAACCTTATCTCATCTCTCACATCCAAACAGGCAGTTTCTCCCATTCTCTTCATCTTTTCATCCCATGTATGTGGACACACATATGCACACACACAAACACACATAGACATTTAGGAGAGATGATAGTGTGAGTGAGATGGCGGGCTGCTATATCAGTGGTGGGACGGGTATATATTCCTGGCTGGTGCTGATAAGCCAACTGATGCCTTGCCTTATTTAGTCAGTACTCACTGCTGACACACTAGCAGAGTAGCACACAGCACATGCACTCTAACTGTATGCATTTGTCTTGTGTGTGTGTGTGTGTGCGTGCGTGCGTGAGTGTATGTATGTGTGTGAGGTGTTCCTGTGTGGAGAGAGGTGAGTTCAGATTAAGTGAATGCATATAGATAGCCTGTGTGGCTCTGAGTGTTTGCAAGTGTGTGTGTGACATGAACACATCCGCACATGTGCACCTAATGTTTAACTACTAATACGCTTACAGTTGTTAGCTTCAGTTGAGTAGAGACATTAGCAAAACACTCCACGTGAGAAAAGGTGAATTTTTATCATTCAAAAATTTTCTGCACTTTCAGCCTAATTTCCCAAGAAATTTGAGCAATTTTAAACTTCCACAGCGATTCTTTATAAATGAACCACACATTGCAACCTGAACATGTCCTTCCTATCCCACACAAATTATATTAAATTAAATTTGTGATCCTAAACTGTATTTTAAGGATTTGGAACCATGTAATTACCCTTGTTTTAGTAATTTCTTAAGTATGACTATAATTACAGTTAGCTATAATCATGCAAATGATAATTATCTCGTATTTTGTTCTTCATTCCTTCAAAGAAGTTTTAATCTCATTTGGTAGAAAGGACCTTTAACATCTTGGTTGTCATCCTGTTGTCATCTCCTGTGCTCCTATCAACCTACAATCAGGTAGGCAAAAATTATAGTTTCGATTATCTAATGTCAGAAATTGCAGCTCAGATCAGAACCAAACCCTTCCCTATTTCTTAACCAATGTCCTATATGCAAATTTAATGGAAATCTATTCACGTGTGAGACAGGAGGCCAAAAACAGCCTCATTGGCAGTGGTAAAAATGTGATGGGGATAAACACTCCAAACACTGCTGAATATCATGAGTCTCAACTTTTTGCTGATTGCTGTGAAGAAGAAAATAAGCATCTTATAAATATCTTTGCTATATCCGGAGGACCTGCATATTAGGTGTTGGTTAACCTTTCACTAGAGCTTGCAGAGCAAACATTGCTATCAAATGGAAACACACACTTGGCCTCTATGCACGGACTGACCCGCAGTATGTTTGTTTTGGCATTTTAATCATTCTTAGCATCGTAGAGGCAGTGTGCTTAACCAGCTTAACCTGAGAGAAGGAAGGTCAGATAAAAACCGGTTGGAAAATCAACGTGGCTCAAATATGCAGAAATTTAAATAAATACGTAGCTTTGGTGAGGCTGTTTTAACACTTTACACACACTTCATTCTAAGACTTCTGATCTTGTGAGCGATGGGAAAGTTTAGGTGTAACAAACAGTTACAGTAGATTAAACAGCGTTCATACTGACGCGCCGCTGAGCCACTGGGATACGTGAACTGCTGATGTGTAACAAAAACGCTTAATGGGAGAAGCATCATGACACAGTGAAGGTTTCAATGGCACAGTCACTTATCTCAGTTCACAGGCCTCGGACACAACCACAACAGAAACACACACACATGGACACAAGCGCATGCTGAACGGCGTGTGTGGACAAGTCCATTCTACAGAGATAAGGGTGACAGAACAACAGTGAATGAGGGTAACAGACACAGTGCTCCACTCCGCCTCGTCGCACTAACTCTGTATCGATTGGCTGATCACGAGCATGAGGTCATCAGCTCCACCCCAGAGGCTGATGGGATAGCTCTTCTGTACAGTAATTCACAAGGGAGGGGAGGGTGTGTCCCTCTGTGCCCCTTTTTCTTTTTTGCTCTCTTTTCATTTCTGTCCACTCCAGACTCCTCACAAACCTCTTGCTCAGCAAAGTCGCTGCATCCCCCATCTTATCCAATCAACATTTATCCCCAGGCTCTCTCACTTCAATCCATTTTTTTTTCTTTTTACTCTCCCTCTCTCCATCTTCTCCACCGGCTCAGTCTCCCTCCCCTCACTCCCCGTGGATCCACCGGGTACGCTCCACATTCAAAGACACGGGGTCACGTGACCAGAGCTGGATCGATACGAGTGCATCTTTTGCTGTGTGCTGTATAATGAGACTTATATAACGTGCTTACGCACAAGGCCGTCGCAGTCTGCCGTTCTAGCTGTTTGGAACACAAATGCGGTCTTAATTTGAAAATCTTGATTTCAGTCAGGGGAGCAGAACAGCTTGTTTGGAGATCTCCAGCAGCACATGATGGAGCAGCACCTACCAGGCAGTAATTTGATCACTTACTACAGTACAGGGGACCTCGTTTGCTGCCATAAACACTTTGTATCAGCCTGAATGCTTTTACTGTTGTTACCTTAGCGCTATGCATCAGGTCGTGCGTTTCCTCCTGCTGTAAACTGTTGCTCTAATGCACAGCCAAAGAGAGGATCTGATGGCTATTCCATTAAACACATCATCCATTTTTTCTCCTTTCCCAGAAGGTTCATCTTAGCCATGCTGACGCTCACTGACAGATAGAGGCTCATGATATCATGGGTCTTATCCGCGGATCAAACAGTATGCAGGAGTTTTAATATCAAGCATGTTAAATCCACCTTATGTAATCTTTATCTTATATCCTTGAAATCTGCAGAATGAAGCATTTTCTCTCGCTGCTTGCTGGACAGGAATTATTGTATTTTAAAAGAATGTCTGGATATTATAATAAAGGCTGCTATTCATAGAGTCTGCTATTACTGTGCTGCTGTAAATGGCTGAGTCAGAATACTCTCATTCATTCTCTCCAGTGTTTTATAATATCGAGTGGCCGTATTTTTTCTTCTTCAGTTAAAATAGAAGGTTGATTAATCATTTAGCCTAGCTATGCTGAAATGATGACTCATTGTAAATTACCAGAGGACAAAGTAATGATTTATTATTCTTTAGCTTGTTTGAACAGCAGCCAAAAACACATATTATTTTTTGTAGCCACGTTAATGGAGTGACTGTAAATTTGGCACCAGTTTGTCAGTTGGTCCACCGCTTTGGTCCACAAAGACATATCTCAACACTTATTGGATGATTTGCCATGACATGACATTCATGATCTCCAGAGGATGAGCCCGTCTGACTTTGTTGATTCCCTGACGTTTCCACTAGTGTCACCATGAGGGTTTTGTTTTTGAGCAAAATTGTCAGCAGTCAGATTGAAATGAAAGCTTGCAAAGACATTCATGGCCCCCAGAGGATGACTCCTAAAGACTTTTGTGGACTGATGCCCCACAAGCAGGTCAATTTTTTTCATTTATCCTGAGAAACATCTCATCTAGATGCATTATCATTAAATCTCCTACAGTCATGGTTCCCAGAAGATGAATCAATATAACATTTGATGATCTGCTGACATTTCCTCTGAGGGAACAGCAGTTCTGGTTTTGAGCGTAATGTCTCGACTGCGGCTGGTTGGATTGTCATGAAATTTGGTAGATACGTACACGTTCAAAACATGATGAATTGCCATAACTTTGGTTGATCCCTTCACATTTCACCCAGCAGCATCACAGATCAAATTTGAATTTGAACAGTACTTTGGTTTATGACTGAATACCTGCAAAATGTGCTTATTGCTAATTAGCAAATGCTAGCATGCATACAGGCTATATTAAAATGATGACGAATATTTTACCCGCTAAACATCTGCATTTTAGCTAACTGTAAACATGCTAGCTGTTAGCATTTAGTTTTAAGCCCTGCTGTGCTCACTGTACAGCCTTGAAGAACTGCTAGCATCTTGTATGAGTATGTTGAACATAAAAAAGAAATCTGGAAATGTGTGTGGCAACACCCAGCAGGAAAAAGGTGTAATTTGATTAATTAACTGATTAACTGATTAAGTAAAATTATAGTTCCCTACGTTTCTTTTAATTATTTTTTAGAGTGACTGAGTGTGAGTGGCCATTTTCCTTATGTCGTGTGTGTGTGTGTGTGTGAGAGAGACAGAGAGAGAGAGAGAGAAAGAGATGGAAAAACAATAAACTTTTTGCATATTAGAAATGATTGTTCACGCCCTTTCATGCATGCAAATGAATGTGCACCTATTGAGAGAGGGAGGGGGAGAGAGACCTTTTCACAGCTTGTACACATCCTCGCATCGTCTTCAGTCTAATAACTCAACGAAACCATGAGGATGTCAAAGTGATGCTGCGCACGCTGAACTGTGTCCCAGTAGGAGGGAGGCTTTAAAGGAAAAGGTCACATCTCATCCACCTGTTAAAGAGCAGATGCCACATCAGAGCAATGCTTGGCAGGGGGAGCAGGTATCATTATTGGGCACACGAGACGCGTTTGGCACGGGCGCAGGTATGGCTATATCGCTCATGCACATGAACTCACAGGCACACAAATCTCTCTCTCTCTCTCTCACACACACACAAGATGCCTAACCCCTCTCCCTGGGAATGAAAGATATGGGCAGAGAATAGAAACAGAACCTTTTCCAGGGATGATCACACCGGCTACACAAAAGCCTTGAATGTTGATGATGTATAAAGGTCGGTGCTGTTGTCATGGGACTCCACTTACACAAGACCGAGCCTTCAATCAGACCGGGAGATGTTTGTCCAACAGGCCGCTGCTCTGACTCCTCAGTGCTGGAAATAAACACCTGAGGATGTTCGCCCTGACTTGTGTTTACACAGCATACACCCACATGCACACACAGAGGCGTGAATGGACACACATGAACACAGTACCTGGAAGATGCTATTTCCACTTTGCTCCTGGCGATGGCTGCGGCCCTCTGTGCGCCCTCCACAGCCCGGTCCACCTTCTCTTTGGTTTTGGGGTTCTTAAGAGGAATCAACTGCTTCCTTATTCCACGCACCAGCACGTTATTTTTGTACTTCCCTTCTTCTTTGGTGCCATCTGGGAAAACCGTGCA
Source organism: Chelmon rostratus (assembly GCF_017976325.1). Classification (NCBI taxonomy): domain Eukaryota; kingdom Metazoa; phylum Chordata; class Actinopteri; order Chaetodontiformes; family Chaetodontidae; genus Chelmon; species Chelmon rostratus. The sequence continues at coordinate 11,828,254 of NC_055677.1, forward strand.
CCCGTAACCGTGGCGCTTGTTGTTAAGCCATTCTCCCTCATACTTCATCCCGTTGGATCTCTCCGAAACACCAAATCCATTGCGCTTGTCGTTCTTCCACTCGCCCATGTAGGTCTCAGTCGTGGTGGCATCCACATGGTCCTCTAGAGGAAGGTCCTCGTCCGGCAGCTCGCCGTCGCCGATGGATATGGTAGAGTTGGCATCGCTGGAGCTGATGCGGCTCATTGTGGCATCACTGCGCGCAGAGCTGCGCTTGCTGGAGATTGAGGTCCGAGAGTCAGACTTGCGCAGCTGCCGGAGGCTGCCGAAGAGTGACCCCCGGCGGAACAGGCCCTTCTTCTTGCCGGTGACGACCTCGCTGTCTGAGTGGAAGTTAAGGACGAAGCCGCCGCGGCTGCCTGTCGGCGTGTCTGCGGGGGAGGAGAGGTCCTGGAGCACTGTGCCGTTGCTCTGCTCGGAGCGCAGGGAGGCCAGAGACGTGCGGAGAGGGGAGCGGATAACGGTGGCCATGCCGTAGGGAACACTCTGACGCACGCCGTAGCCGTGCCGCATCCCACCCATCCACTGGCCTTGATAGGTACCTGAGGAACAAGTAGACATTGGTCAGTGAGTGATGATAGTCAGAACTACTATAAACATCTGATCTTATAAAGTGGTGGATCCCAACATTTTTATCTTATGACTCCTTTAATGAACCATTGTCTGCTTATGTTATCTTGTCGCATGTTGCATATGTCAATAAATTGTGATTAGTTCCACCAAGAGAACTATTGTCATGTTAGTAAATCATCTTGAGACCCCTCACGTTTATCTTGCGACCACTTTTGGGGCCTTGACCCCCAGGTTGGGAACCACTGATGAACAAGAAGAAACAGTGCAACGCAGTATTGAAAAAGTCACATCAATGCAAAATTGTGATATAAAATGCATTTTACAGGAATTCAACATGTGATATTTAAAATTAACTTCCTTTCATAGGTAAAGATGTAAGGGATATAAGGTGATGAGGTAACAAAGAATATGAGGTAACAAGGCTATGAGGCTGTAAGCCAGAAAGATCTCTGATCATTACAAAGAAACAACAGTACATTCTATTTTTACATGCTCAGAATGGTTAAAAAAAAAAAAAAAAAAAAAAGCATATTTAATGGCACTATTGGGGGAAAGTAAATTAGCCCTCACTTTCCGAACATTGTCTCTATTCCCCATCAGTTCCAGGAAGAGACAGCTGGCGTTGGCTGGTATCATAAAGCACAACCAGAAGTGGTCTCACAACGATTTTAATAAGCAAATGTGTATTAAAAATGCTGCTGGTGTCTGTTTTTGCTTGTGTGCACAGCCTGCTTGTCTTGCCGGGCCAAAAGTCCAAAAGTCTTTTATCTGAATCACTTGAAATAGTGTATAAGCATAAAAAAGGCTGCATTGCTGGACTTCCACGAAGTACCTGAACAAGAAAATAAAATCCTTAAGGGGAGAGTTTGCACCAGCACTGATGATAACAGCTGATTATTTGAAGATGTGTGTGTCTGAAAAGCTTTTAAATCACACCAGTGTAGCGCTCACTTTCACACAACGAGTTTATGCTTCTTTTGGTCTCTCTTTTTCTTCTGTTGCACACCTTGCATTTTTCTCTACATCAGCACTAAGTCCTGGAAACAGCATTATATATGGGAACGCAGAATAACCCTGCTGTGGGGTTGCAGAGTATATCAGCCAATGAAATGTTTTCCCTCCTTCCTCACAAATCTGGGACTGTGAGTACAACTAACCCAATCACAGAGATTTGATTAAGGTACTGATATTGAGGATCAGTTGGGATGAATGTGAATCACTCAGCTTGGAGCCTATTTTCAGGCAGCCACTAACTCCCCCACCGACAGTAGGCACATTCACCACCATCCGTTTGTCTCTGACGACAGGGAATTGCTATGAGTCACATAATGAGAGGAATACTTCATTAATCCCATTTGGTGCTGCTGAGCCCAATGAGCATGTGCTGGCCTACTGTAGCTTCTTCAGAGCATCATATTACAATCCTGATCCGAATAATAAGAAAGGCTTGTTGATCCAGCCCTCCAATCTCATTGACCAATACAATGAAGCAAGCCGCAATGGTCAGATTCTAACAGAAAACGATATACCAGCCCGGGCAGGAGTTTAGATGGATAAACAGTGTGAGATTAACAGGCTGGCTCTGCGCTGCGGTTCAAATCGGTGACCCTGCAGATCAAGTTATCAGGATGTTGCGGGGTCAGACAGCCAGATGTTCTGTAGATCCTCTAGGATCAGCTGATTCCCCAAGCCCAGCCCTCTGTAGCCATCATATGTGAGGAATTTATTCTGCACCATAAGGCCTCCGTTAGTGGAGATGATGCTCGCAAATCACCAAACGACTTGCATTACCAGAAACGGACGCCTGTAACAGGCCCTCTGCGCTGCGTTTGAGGGGCCCGTCAGGATGTTTCCTCCCTGATCACACAGGTCTCTAGACAAGCTGTGGACACACTGCCGATTAGTGAGATGAAAGCTCTGAGAGAGGCTTGAACTGACCTCTTGCTTTCAGCAAGCGTGTCCCGTGCGTGACTTGACACAGCTGAAAGCATAGATGATGGATATATTTGTGCATTGTCTGCACTGTGGAAATGTGAATCTTAAGTTATATAGAAATTGGAAAATGCATCCAACATGTTTTTACCAGTTTCCACTGCAGGTGTGCCTGTTTTGTTTTGCAGAATGCCTGAACCTGCACTTTCTCAAGACATTGTATTCATTTTTATTGGAAATGTTTGCAAGAAAAAATACACTCTTGCAGAGGTGTGTTAGAGCAGTGAAGGTTCAAATGTGAAAATGACAAAGAAGTAGGTGATAGTCTGGCTATAATTGACTCCAAACAGACTGATTTGCTGTGATTTCCAAACTCCTTCCAGCTGGGGCATGTTGCCACAGAGCTGGCAACAGGAGTCACTCCCCTCCCGCTGTCATACGAGGAGCAACGCGCAACGAGCGGTTGCCAAATGAGATGGAATAAGAGAGGAACCATTATCTTAAACTGTTTCCACCAAGTTAACATCAGCAGGGTGTTAAGTCATAGTTTTTCTGGGGGGGTTAAATGATGATGCGCTTGACCACGGTGCGCAGTGCGCAATCTCCGCTTCAACTCAGATCATATCAGATGGAGATTCATGCACTGATGTATTTCCATTAGCCTCCCTCAGTTTGAGTCTGAGCATCCTCTCTCTCTCTCTCTCTCTCTCACACACACACACACACACACACACACACACACACACACACACACACACACACACACACAGGCTACACAACGTCGTCAGTCAGTGCCGTTAAAGCGACACACACGTTAAACAAACGTTGGACCATATTTCTTACCGCCGTCTCCATAGGTTTCAATCCCATATCCATCCTGCAGCCCGTTGCTCCAGGTGCCGTCGTATCTAGCAGGTGTGTTGTGGCTTTGCCGGACACCGTACCGACCCTTAAAACCGTGACTCCACTCTCCGCGGTAGATCCACTTTCCTTTATTCTCAACGCCGAGCCCATGCCGCTTCCCCTGGGACCAGTAGCCCTTGTAGGTATTCCCGCTGGGCCAGGTGTACACCCCTACTATCTCAAAGCCGTGCGACCAGGACCCGGCGTACTCGCCCTGGCCCTTGGGTCCGGTGCAGATGCCGTGTCCGTGGGCTTTGCCATCCTCCCACCCCCCGCAGTAAGTGCCACCGTCGTCGAAGTCAAACCTTCCGCCCGTCATTCAGATAAAGGCTGGAAATAACGCAGATCGTGCGCTGCTGCAGACTCAGACGTCTCCAGGACCGAGGTTGGGGGATCCAGGACCGGTGGTGAGATGAAAGGATGAGCCAACAAGATGATGACTAGAGGGACAAAAAAATAGGAGGGTGAGGACAGAGGATAGCGCTTCCAGACACTGACATGCAATACAAATGGCATGCGTAATGGTAAGTGTAAAGGTATGAATGGTGGGCGTCATTTACCGGAGGCGCACGCCGGGTTCTCCGCTGCGTGTTGCTCGTCTCCCCCCTCTCACCCACTGATCACAGAGGGAGAGAGAGAGGCGTCGAGCCCCTGCTAAGGAAAGACACTGGGCCAATCGCAACGTCACTCCGCAGGGACCTCCCACTCTCCTCCCTCTCTCCCCCCCTCTGTGAAGAGCCCGGACGCCTCAACCCCCCCAGAATAAGGCGCTTCTGTATCTTTGATAAAGCCCCCTCACTTCACAGCCAATACAATAATAATACATAATGGCCTCAGAATTATTATATTATTCTGTCATTATCTTATCATACTTTATCTTATCGGCCATAGTTACATAATAATATTCATATGGCCTATTTTGTGAGGTGATAATGTATACTGGGAAACTATATATAGCTGTATTAACTTTTACAGACCATATTTGTACAGCATGTGGTATCACTAATACTCCTATGAGATACACATCACGTGTATGTTGTATTCAGTAGCAACATTCTTTTTTGAATATACACTCCAGGCCAATGTATTATGTTTTTATTATGTTACACAGTTTCATTACGGTGTATACTAGACTGTATTCCTATTAGAATTTACACACAACCACTAAATATTGTATATTAGTCAGGTGTTTGCTGTTTACATACTAGACGAGCTGCCTCTGCTGCTATTACACCACTGCCACTTTTACTCACAATGTTTTCCCTTTCTTGTGTATCTTGTATTTTTTTCTGCTTCTATCTCATTTTAGTTTTATGTAGTTCTTCTTCTTCTTTTTTGCTCTCTTATGTATCTGTCCATATTTCTGTGTTGGTGCTGCTGGAACGACTGGATTTGGACAATATGACCTTTTTTATAGTATCTAATAATTTCAGCTTTTTATAAGGACTAAATCACAGTTTTTGTTTGTTTTAGGTCGTGATTGCAGGGGTCTATGTAACTTCAAGTTGACTATTAAGTTTGTGACATAATTAAGTCACTGCATCAGGTCTGTCATTCCTTCTCTAAAACACAAAATGAGAATAAATTTAATTGATTCTGTTAGTAAGAATAAGTATCACATTAGGTGACATTCGTGGCCTTTAATACTAGCACTTTCTGTATCAGAGCTGACCAGAAAACAGCTTGTGGAGAAAAAACAGCAGCTTACACATTAAAGGAATAGATAACAGCGACATCTGCTGTCCAAATACATTTATTGCATAGCTGTGGCGGTAAAATGTAGTGCCAAAAAGAGTAGTCGTGTGTAAACCGTCTGTTGTCTTCATTTCTTACGTTATAAATGTTTATATTTACTTACATGTACTCACATACGTGGTAATAAGGCCTGCGGGCATATAAAACAACGGCTTATTAATAAAGCAAATCAAATATAGCGCACTGGACTGCTACTACTTCCGTAAACAACAACATGTAAAAAGGCATGAAGAAGAGAGAAGAAGGACGAAGAAGAAAATGTGGACGTTTAAACTGTACATGTATCGCAACACAAATTCATAAATTAAAAAAATAATAAGCGAGGCAGCGGATTAATTTAATGTTCCACTCCGAGCCAGTAGGGGGTGTAATCTGTTGACGGTGACACGGTGTGCTGCCCTCACTCGCCCCCTAAAACACTAACAGATAAAATGGCGTCCGAAAACGGCTCTGAATACCAAGATGAGAAAGCAGCTCTTGTAGAGACTCGCTCAGAGGAAGACGTACAGCAGCAGTGCGGCACAGTTGCGAAACAAAGCGAATCGAAACTGACGCTTTATCACTGGACGCAGTCTTTCAACTCTCAGAAGGTGAGTGTCTTCACGGTTCAGCACCACGGCGGCGTGGACAGCTCCCTGCTACATGTCCTGTGTCCACCTGTCTGCTGTTCAGACAGACCAACTTCACAGGAGAGGTGTGGACATCATAGTTACCTGTGGACACTGTCCTTAATGTGTGTTTATGTCACGTGTGTGTGTGTGTGTGTGTGTGTGTGCGCGCGCGCGCGTGTGCCTTACCTAGGACACGTACCATTAGTAGTACTAATGATTCCTCTGTTAGACAAGTACTATATTCTTAATTTGTTTTGAAATAAATCCAATTTCTGTCTTAAATTTAAGCACTTCAGGTGCCATCATATTCATACTAGTCTGTGATAGGGATTCCAAGCAGCACATTATAACTATTTTTTATTGTACATGAAATCTTGTGAAAAACTGCATTTATGAACTTTATTTGACATGTTTTTGATATTCTTGTCCATTGTGTTACCACTGTGATATAGTCTTATTGTCATAATATGTGGTTAATGAGGATAAATATTCTTAGATGGATTCTACATTTTCTGGTACAGGGTCTTTGCCACAAAAACGTGTCTCTTGGCTAAAGCTGGGCTTAGTCAAAGTTAAGGTGGAAGCTGTTGTGTTATATTATATGTGTGTAATTTCAGTGCATACCTTTACAAGAACAAAAAAAATTGTGACATCTTTGATCAAGAGACAAAAAGAGGTGACATTATTTATAGTTCCACAGGTGTATATAAGCACTCAGATATCTATGCCATGGTTGTTGTTTTGCAGGTGCGTCTGGCCGTTGCTGAGAAAGGTTTGCACTGCAAGGAGTATGATGTGAGCCTCCCGCTCAGTGAACACAACGAGCCCTGGTTCATGCATCTGAACCCCACTGGGGAGGTGCCAGTCCTACTCCACAATGACAGCGTCATCTGTGACCCCACGCAGATCATGGACTACCTGGAGCAGAATTTCAATGATGGTGAGACTGAATAAAGGCTCCACTGGTGCAGGACAGGTGCGAGCTGGGCTCCATTCAGCTGAGTTTCTTACTTTGTTTTCCTCTTTCAGCATTTTTTGTTGAAATTTTGATTTCAAATTAAATTATTATTTTTTTATTTGTTGTACATTTTGTTGTGTGCATTTGTTGATTTTTCATTCATTCAATCACTTTTTTATTTTCCATTTTCTCTTGGTTTGCACTGATCCATTGTAGCTTTGTTTTAAGGGTCTCATCCAGTCGCTTAAAAGAGGACAAAATCTGGTAAGCATAGAACTATGTAAGCTCATGGCTGACATGTTTAAATACCCACTAAATAATTTTCACACTTTTCCTAACCCTGGCCCTCATACATTCTCCCCTTGGCAAACTTACAGTGTATAAAACACTTGTTCTGTTACCAGGATCCTCTGTTGCCTGTCAAAGAAATCACTGTGACTCCCCTCCCACATCATTGCTCCTTCCTTTTTAATGATTTGTTTTGTCTCTAGAAGGCACTCCCAAGCTGATCCCAGAAGAGGGCAGTACGTACTATCACAGAGTGCAGCACTACAGGGAGCTGCTGGACTCGCTGCAGATGGATGCCTACACCCATGGCTGCATCCTCCACCCCGAGATCACGGTGGACTCCCACATACCCGCATATGCTGCCACATGTATACGAAGTAAGGCACACTTTGCAATGCATTCGGGTAGTTTTCTAAAGATACACACACGCAAAACACACTCCACTATACCTAGAATGAGATAAGACCCCTTGTTGCCAGGGAAACAGCAGTATATTTTCTAGGCATGGATTCAACAACTGTTGGCAACCTTCCACAGCGATCTCACTATGTGCCAAGATAGCATCACGAAGACACTGTTTTTCTGGGATACACTCAAATTTGATACAGCACAGAGACACACACTGATATACACCATCTGATATTATCATATTAGACCTTCCTATATGAAATGCTTCATTTCCATAATAAAGTTTTGTAATGATAATCACCGTGTGATTCGTCGTCTCTTACGTGATGCTGTGTTTTTGTGTGACAGCACAGATCGGAAACACACAAACTGAGCTGAAGAAGCTGGCAGAGCAGAACCCCGAGCTCAAAGATGCTTACGTAGCAAAGCAGAGGCGCTTGAAAGTAAGTAACGTTAGCAGAGTGCCGAATTGCCTGTGATTTATACTGAAAGTTACTTAATACTGAACTCTGGCTTCTTCTTGCTGTCTGTGCTGCAATAACTGCACTCTGGTCAGTTCATCTCTGGCTCTAGAGGCGCCTGTCACTCTCTGCCATAGACACACGGCAACTACACATCTAAAGCAAGAGATAGCTATCAAAGACGGCTCAGAAACCAGATGGCGCACTTAAGAGTTATTTCCTGTATCTGTGTCACATGGTTGTCGCCACTGAGCCGCACCCTGTAGGAGACTAGCTGCAGGTCCTAATTTAATTCATTCAGACATATCAGGAGAAAGTTAACTTTATTCGAGACCCATCTCTGTCTCAGCAACACACTCTTGTGAGATCTGGAGATCTGGAGTGATCATATTGAGCTAACAGATAAAGATGAGCAGCGAAATGAGGTGCAAACATTAAATCTGTACTGTAGCCTGTGTTGTATGGACATGGACAAGCAGCAGTCCATCAGTAATGTGTTTGGAGTCAGAAACAGGAAGTGTATACCATTTCATACTATTGGCACAGCTCGTAATGCTTCACCTTTTGTTGTAGATCATCTTTGGTGACAGCCAGTTAGAGACGGCAGCCACAGCTAGCATTAGCAGAAGCTAAAACTAAATTTACTTCATGTTTTTTCCCCTGGATATACTCTCTGCCATAGAATACAATCCTTCTTGGTGATCTCGTCAATTGGGTGTGTTATTCCACATCACTAAATGAGACTGGTCATAATGATAGGCAAAAACAAACTAAACTCCTGCTAAACTCTATTTTTTTCTTTTTTTTTTGCATGATTGTCTGTCTGCTGTGTGTAGCAGAGGTAAACCAGCACTAATGTGTTCCTACATGAAAATGTTTCTGCAGTCCAAGCTGTTTGACCACGACAACATGAAGTACCTGAAGAAGCTTCTGGATGAGCTGGAGAGTGTGATGGACCAGGTTGAGACCGAGCTCCAGAGGAGGGTGGAGGAAACACCAGGTCCACAACCATAGTAGCTCCTCACTTAGCAACCACCTTACCATTAACACACATACACACCATCAGAGACACAGTTCCATTGTTAGGACTGTAGTAATGTTAACACATGTGGCAGCGGTGACTCTTGCAGCACAGTTAAAGTTTGAATGTCATGTTATGTGTTGTTCTTACACACTCCTCTGCCCTCATCTGCTCGTAGAAGAAGGCAGTCAGTCCTGGCTGTGCGGGGAGTTCTTCAGCATGGCCGACGTCTCTCTGGCAGTCACCTTACACCGCCTCAAGTTCCTCGGCCTCTCCCGCCGCTACTGGGGCAACGGTAACCGCGTGAACCTGGAAACATACTACGAGCGCGTGGTGCAGCGGCCAGCCTTCAGGAGAGTGCTGGGCCACGTCAACAACATCCTGATCTCCGCCGTCCTCCCCGTGGCGTTTCGCGTGGCCAGGAAGAACGCGCCGGTCATCCTCGGCACCACTCTGCTGATAGGGGTTCTAGGAGGAGCTACGTACCTCGCTTTTCTTTACATGAAGAAGAGGCTGACTCTCTCCTGCTGAGGGAGACAACGAGCCCTTGAGTTGCTGTGGGACTGAATTGGGGACTGGGAGGTGGATAAACAGAAAAATATGAGAAATGTCATAATTTAAACTTTAAAGGTTTAAGTACATAGAATTATTCAATCATTCAGCAGGCATCAGTAATATTTAACAGAAATAAAGCTTAATTTCAGTCTTGTTTTCTCTTGCTGGTTGCACAAAATGCACTTTTAGTCATCCTCAGTATGTGAGTGCTGCATCACACACCAAAGGATCGATTCAAAGGACCATACTGGTATTTTTACACATTTTTTTTCTATTTGTTATGGATCAAATATAACCACATCTTGTGTTTTAGTAGCCCTAGAAATTGAGAGTCAGCTTCCAAGCAGCATTAGTCCCAAATTTTGTTTTTGTAGCAGATGTGAATACATTCTGAAAATTTCCCGACTATGTTTTAGTTGGGGAGTGTGTTTTTATGATCTATATATTAGCACATGAATGTACCTTCCTCTCTGACAAAGCTGAAAATTTGACTTGTTGCATCATTTAGACTGAGTAGATTTTCAATCAAAGCAAAGGCTGCCTGGAATAAGATAACAATCAATTAGTTAATTAAAAAAAGAAGTACTTCCTGAAGTCATCAGTGCTAGGCATACTTGATTTACAATAAATGGGCTAAAACATAAAAAAACACCAATATGGTTGGACATCTTTATGTGTGCTTAAATCACTACTAAGAGCCTAATATGTTTCACCTTGTGTGCTTTGTCATGTGTCATGTCATTGTCCATATTTGCATGTTAGAAATGTAAAAAGAAGCCTTGTGCCTGCTTTCTGTGACCAAGTCTGCCAACAAACGGATCTTTCCAGCAGCGACCATACTGAAAACATGTTTCTACATCTGACAGAGGCTCCATAGGAACTCCATGTTATCACACCTGCACTCGTGTTTTACTGTGTGACTGATGGATGATTGTTTGAAATATTCTCTATGTAACAATAGCTGAATGGATGCTTTTCCAGTCTCATTTACATCTTCAGGCCATTATGCAACATCTGTCTGAAATTAAACTGCTCCCAAACAATCTGCAGTGTTTCCTGTCAATCAGATGTAATTGAGAATGGCGTTAAAAATTCACAGCTCAGCATCATTTAATGGACTATTGTATATCATAAAGGTTTTGCATGTTTTTTCATCTGAAGACTGCTAATCACGTTTCCCTGGATCTGGACGAAAGTCAGCATCTGCAGTAATTTGTTTGGCTGCTCAGAAATTCCAGGCCAACGTCGACACTGACGCGTAACATACGCTCAGCTTTGATTTAAATTCCTCCTCACGTGAGCTCAGCCTCACACAAAACAGACACACGTTAGACCTTTCAACAAAGTCTGGCATTTGTTTTCACTGTCCAGAGGGCTGGAGAGCGTGGCTGTCAAAGAAATGCCTCACACGTGTTGAAGCCACATGTGAGCCAAGCTGTCAAAGGACCGTAAGCTCATGCTGGCATGCTCGCTCGGGAAAAATCATACCTCTGCAAATGGCAACCAAAGTGACATCACTTTCTCTGCAAGGTTGTATCACACAGGTGTCATTTTAAGGGGCAAGGGTCAAAATCATAAATAGAATGCAACTGTACAAAATCATATTCTAGAGACACAGATAGCATTGTTGGAATGTAACTAAGTGCATTTACTCAAGACTGAATTTAACTACAAATACAAGGCACTTGTATTTTACTTGAGGTTTTCCATTTTATGCAACTTTATACCTTATACTTCTACATTTCAAAGGCAAATATTGTACTTTTTACTCCACTACATTTTTCTGACAGGTTTAGTGGATGAAGTGTTCCTTTACAGATAATAAAGCGAAATTAAGTTAAACGATCTATTTAAATCCCTTCCTGAAAAGACATATGTGGTTCTCACAGGACAGTGACGCTACAAGGACATGATGATGCATTCCTATAGATTAAATTGCCAACAGTATATAAAGTAGTTAAAATCTTGATCCTGTAAGTACATTTTGTTAATAATACTTAGATACTTTTACTTACTTAAGTGAGGTCCTGAATGCAGGAGTTTTACTTGTGATGGAGTATTTTGAAAGTGTGGTATTGCTACTTTTACTTAAGTGAAGGATCTGAATGCTTTTTCCATCTCTTTCTTTCCACCCTTTTCTCTGATGAATATCAAACAAATGCGCATGTTGTTCCCACTAGGTGGCGGTATCGCCTCATATAGCAATCACCTCTGTGATTTATAGGGAGAACACCATTCACCTCATAATTCACAAGGAGGGGGACAAACTCCCTAAGCCTCTGTGCATTTGAAAGCACTTATGTTTTTTTCTTAGAAGACTACTGCTCTTTACAACATGTAAGGTGATATGCATGACATTTAAACAGCATTATCCTTTGGATAAATGCATTTTTGTGTGTACTGCTATCTATTAGAGCCGCAGTTGCAGCCAAAAGCGATTCAGCCAGCTGACAAAATAAACCTGTTGTTGGACCTGGACATGGTCACGTATTGTTTAAAGGATTGCTCCTGACATCTTGAAATTCTGTTGCTTAAAATCCAACAGGTGGTTCACAATAATCGGACAAAGCTCTCCTCGCTGTAAAAGAATGGTGATTTTTTTCTTTGCTGCAGAGTCAGTGTCATCGTAGAGGCTGTCAGTTTATTAACAGTCCTGAGCGCTTTGGCCAGACACATACAACAAAATATTTGAATGGCTCTAAACAATGCCTCAGCTGTTTATAGGAGCTGCTGACAGGTTTGATAAATTAGCAAAGACATTTAAAGGACATGTTTCTAATAAATCATCAATCATATTAATCTTCCTGCCAAAAGAAGCTTTATACGTGTTAGAACTGTGACATCCCCAAAGTGTAGTACTAGGATCAGTAATGGACTTGGAAAACACCTCACCAGTATTCTTGGGGCCAGATTACGAAAGCGATTTAAATATGACTGAATATGAAAAAATGTGACTAACCAGATGAACTGCAACAAAAAGGTTGAAGGTGACCACAGGAAAGCGGTTTAAGATATATTAGTACACTAAATGCAGTGCTAATAAGTATGAATTAGACTTTGATCTGTTTTGGGGGCGGTTTATTTAAATGGAAAAACTGAGACTGGGTTAGGGCAGTTTAAGGGTTCAGTTTCACTTTCAGACCGCCTCTCCACAGAGACGTCCATAGTGTTGCACTGAACTGAGCTGTTGCTTGAAGAATGAAAGTTTGGGTGTTTGAGATTCTCGGCTCTGTATACGCAGCCCCCTCATCTCCAGCCCCCTCATCTCCGGCAAGCACTTTGTCTGAAGCATTCTGATGCCTTTAAAGATCCAATTTGTAGGATTTAGTGGCATCTAGTGGAGAGACTGCAGATTGCAAGCAACTGAAAACTCTCACCTCACCCTCGCCTACGGAGGCCATTAAAAACACGAAAGGACCACTCTAGAGCCAGTGTTTGGGCTACTGTAGAAACATGGTGGTGCAACATGGCGGACTTCATGGAGGAGGACCTGCTCTGTCTGAAGATACTGTATAAAGACTCTTACACTTCTTCAAAGGGTCTTATAGCCACTGTATGATTGGCTGCATAAGGTGAAAGGCTGGGGTTGTGTTGGCAGCTTCCAGGTACACACACAGAGCTTCAACAGACCTCCAAAAGTCACCCATCTGTACCTACATGAGGCTTGCTCTGCCAGGTCTAAGCAGTGTCAAGGCTCTGTGATGAATGATGAGAACCCATCCAGCGTCCTTGATGATGTGGCAGTAAAGCTGAGTCACCTCTGTGCCAAAGCTTCTGTTGTACTGTAACACGCAGTCCAACCGGTGGATTATTTGTATTCCCATTTAGAGCGCCTTTAAACCCCCGTGGTGTACATTAGAGATGGTGACTGGCGTCAGGTCAGACCACTAAAAGAGAGTTGTGTGCAGTTTCTTCGCTGCCATTCAAATAAACAGAATCAACTGCGTCTCAAAGCATCACAGACTCCCTCTATGTCCTTCTCCCGCTTCCTCCCTATAGCTCCATTTGACTCTGAACACAGAACCTTTTTTTCGCTTTTCCCCGCAGGGATCGTCTACGTCAGAGGGAATGGGTGGGGTGGTGCAGGTGCCAGTTTTAGGCAAAAAGGGAGAGATGCATGGAATCCCCCCGGCAGACATGTGCACCCACAGACACACAAACAGAAAGTGGAGAGGGAGAGAAACATGGAGGCTTGCGGCAGAGTCCAGGTCAAAACTAGTTGAAATGGTTTGGACCAAAACGATGTGCTGAATGACCTCAAGCTGCTCAAAATGGGACTGTTGCAACCTTAAAATCAAATATAATCATGTGTCTTTTCCAATAAAAAGGCATTAGTTTGTGGCCCCAGAGCATTTTTAACTGGAACCACAATCCTCTCACAAAGATGATTACAACACCTGAAATGATCAAGACAGCTAGTTTCTTTGTAATTAGAGAAATACTCATTCTTTGGGTAGCGGTTTCTTGGTGGATTGAAAGTCTCTGCTTCAAGCGAGCGAGGCAGGTGGACGGCGGGGTGATGATGTGTGAGCTGTGCTGGATGTGCACAGACAGGCTGGCTGGGTAAACACAAACCCACGCAGCAGTAGCTGACAGCTAAGCCCGCTTGATGTGGCTCTTGCCCCGGCGACCGAGTGAGTGGGAGCATGGAAACTTCCACACACCTTGCAATCAGAAGCTGTGAGCTGCAAGGAGAGCCAGGCAGGGATTACATGTTCAATGCTATCACAACACCAATTGGATATGCATTGTGATTCTTATGTATTGCGATTCTTTAAGTATCGTGATTCAATATTATGATTTACTGCCATTCATGTTTGCCAGGTCATGAGAAAAAGATGAATCATACACCCCTAGTTTTATTTCAGCATCATCATCATCATCATCATCAGCATGCTGCACATAAAAGTAGTTAATAAAATACCTTCTGAAGTAACAGCTACATTTAGCTGTCCCCGCTCATCAAGCTAATGCTATGAATATAATAAATAAAATGGGAAATATAAATACTGTGTATGTGCTACTCTCACGTGGCACAAAAAGTCTCCCCCGAGCGGTGGCTGTATTTTTAAACCCATGGAGATTTTTGAGTTTTGACCCTTTGAGCTTGCTGTAGTTGGTCAGTGTGGAGTGTTTAAACTCTGACAGAGTCAGTCATGTGGAGTCAGCAGCTATTTGTTTCCACAGAGCGTAGGAAATATATGAGCACACAAGTTTTGTGTTATGCACAAAGTAAAAGGACTGTTTATCAAGATAATATTAATGCAATTGCAATTTTAATGTCCGTTATGATCATTAATGGTAATTCCCATTATGTGTTAGCATCACGCTAACAGTTTTAAAAAAATCGACTCAGGAATCAAACAATCTGTTGACGCTGTTGGGGGTGACATGGGTTGTAGTGAAACTGTGATATAAACCAGAGTAAAGATGAAGAAATCGAGAAAGAGAAACGAGATGCATCATCTGTTCATCACATCTGCAAAACCACCAGCAGACGAATCCTCTCGCCCTCCGACTCAGAACAAATGGAAAAGAAGTCGGAGAAGATAATGAGCGTCATTTGTTCCTGTGTCTACAGTGGCATTACGTAATGACACAGTAGACACAGGAATGGCACGGCGAGATGAGCTACGTCAGTGCCTGGAGCAGCAGCTGTTCTGCTCTTTGTACAATGTCAGCAGCAGTTTTGTCACCATTGTCCAATGAGCATTTTTCTCGCATGAGTCCCCGGCCCAGCTCTCTTATATCTCTCTCTGTTCGCTTTCCCCTCGTGGTTACTTTGGACCCCCTACTCAGAATCAGTGGGGGAACATGTATCCAAAGCCTGTTGGCACCATCAAAGGTGTTCTGAGAAAACCAGCAGGCCTTTCCAGAAAGCAGCCATCACCGCCTTTTCAGAGGATCTGCGATATACTGTTTGCTGAGTCGACAGAGGTGGGATCTCTGATGTTGACACTACTGTTAAAATGACCCCCCGCCGGCTTGCCCTTCACAGCTTTATGATGAAATCCTGCGCCACCATTCATCCCCACATGTGCTCCTCAAATATTTAAACTCGGCCTACATAAACGCCGCTGCGCGGGAGAGATGATCCCCGGCGCCGTTTGGAGCGAACCTGCTGCATTATAAATCTTAGTTCAATGGCCAGATGTGGCCAAGTCAAACACACCATCGGCTTTTTATTGTGTTAATGAATTGTCTGTGTATGATAGGTTTGCCATCACCGTGCAAATTAACCACAGTGATCTCAGCGGGGATCTGAGTTGACAGGAGGAATTATTTTCCAGCTTTTTAAGCTCTCCCTGACTGCACAGAGGGGAAACATTTGACAGGTGGTGTTCGCAAATTTTGGTTCATTTAAGGAGATGCGTTCAGTTTCAGGACAACTGAGTCACACCTAATCAGAGTAACGTCGGTTTAAAGAGTCAGTAAAAGTTGAAATAAGAGTTAGGAGGTCAGTGTGTATCGAGTGTGTGCACTCTTGCATCCGTACGCCACCTTGACACAGATTAATGCCGCTGGTGCTCTAATGCCTTGTCCAGAGGTCAGTGGAGGTCGCTCCACCTGCTGTGACTGTCACAGTGAACAAACCCTGCGAGGGGGCTGGACCGCAGCCGAGGCCATATAAACGGATATCCTAATGTAAATACTGAGCTCACCTCTCGCTTTGAGAACACTTCCTCTCCCATGACCCCCGAAGGCAATAAGGTCTATCCTCAACCATGTTATATAACACCTGTCATCTGCTAAAACAAGGGCAGCTATGAAAAATATCCATACAAGGTACATGATGGACTCATCAAGGCCATCAAGGTTATTATATTATAATATTATTATAATATTCTTAATCAATTCAACTGGTTACTCATTGCATATTACTCATTGAAAGCATAAATACATCAAAATTAATGAATTACATTAGTCGTTGCATTACACAGCTCTGCTATATTAAAGCTTCCACACCCATGAATCACATCTTATGTACTTAACATGTGTAAAAACAGGAAATGAGACATGTATGAGACAGGTATTTACAGACTGTCAACAGCAGCTAAGCCAAGACGCACTGCAGATGTGCTCACTTCGCGATGAACATGCATGTTTTGCAGACCCCGCATCTCTGAAGAAAACCCTGTGGTTTTTATATGGATTTACAGGGGATGTTAGCAAGCAAGCTAAGCATCGTGCAAACAAAACAATGCATTGCAACGCAATGGGAGCCCCATTCCTCCTCTTACGGTAAACGTAAACTGCCTGCCTCACCTCCAGCTCTTGCACCAAGCCAACACATACCAAAAACAGCAGCAAGTGAAATCATCAGATCTGTGTGGAGCGATGAGGACGCCATAACCTTTCTCAAAGGAATTCATGACACAAATATTAATGCAATATTACCATTATGTTTTCATTGTTTTACACCATTTCAGGTTTCACTGGTGCTACTTAAATTATGGTACTAGACTGGAGAATTAGTGCAGCTGTTTGTCTTGGCAGACCCACTCCTAAGAACTGTACAAAGGTAGTGGATGCCACTTTATTCACATTTTCTTTTGCAGACTTTCTCTAAATTCTGTTAAAATTTGCATTACATTTGCAAAGAATAGTGCTGATCTGCCTTGCTCTACCTTAGACCTCAGCCCATCAAAATGTTTTTTTAAGGTAGCACTCACTGGCGTACCTGATTGGTGCAGCTCTGGGACAAAGCAGTGGGCCACCACTGCAGAGGCCGAGCTTCAGTGAGTCCCCATCTGCAGTTGGTGGGAAGCCAGTGAGGGATACTTTTACTGCCTTGTCACTACTGGTGTGGATAGTTGTAGCCTTTGTGTAGCCTTTGTACCTTCAGGCGTGTTGATCTTGTGAAGCACCTTGCTATCAGGGGAAAATTAAGTTGCTGGCATCTCCAGTGTGTCAGTGGATACTTGTAGGGATTTACACTCCCAGCACTGACTGTGAGTTACCAGCAACAGCCCCTCAAAATGTCTACAATGTCCTGAGTGTCTCACATATTTAGGTCAAATTTATAGTTCTATTTTGTCCAACCCACTTAGTGTAGCAGTTTCATACTTGGCTTACGAGTAGGAACACTCTGAAATAGCATATCAAAGCCTATCAAACAGGAAGGGCAGCAGGAAGAGAGAATTACTGGCTCTGTAGTGGCTTCACGGAGATATCAGAATAACTGTCGAGCTTGTTCCTCTGTCTGGCACAGGCTTACTGGTAACAGAGGGATATAAAGCGAAGCAGAAATGATTTTCCCAGGTATTTCCTTTGATTTGTGGCAGACAGAGGAAGCATAAGAGATATGGTCTAAGTTCCTTTCAGATATTCAGGACACTGAACCTTCAGAGAATGGTCTTTCTTAAGGATCGATGCTTTATAGTTTGACTTAAAGACATACCAGGAACATGCAGTGACAGATGCAGAATATCCTGATATACAACACTATTTCCAAAAAAGCTGGGACGCTGTGTAATATGTAAATAGCACATCATGCAAATAATTTTAGAAAAAGTTTTACACAACATCCCAACTTTTCTGGTAACAGGGTTGCTGTTAGACATTATCTAAATGACAGCATGGCTGCTTTTAAGGTATATTCAAATTCAAAATCTTCACACTACTCGATATAGATTTCTACATGTGCAGTTCCGATTATATGATAAGATGTTCACGCTTTGAACTGCAGTACAAAAATCACACTGTGGTTTGAAAACGTCAGTCATCGGCAGTAGTCATTGTAAGCGAAGCTATTGCTGCCAACTCACGTTTTGGTGAATCCATTTATTAGAGAGGAAAAACATGAAATCTGGACTAATGTAATTGTAAATGGTGTACTTCAGATCCAGTGCGGCCAATCTGATACGAATATGCAAGATGGACACAAACATAGTAAAATGACTGATTCGTTTGTTGCTGCGTTTGGCTCTGAACGAGAGAAAACTCTCCTCAATCACGGACCAGTGAGCTTCGGCCAATCATAACAACAGCAGATATGGCTTGAGCATTGGCCTTTGCTCGCTGTGGTAATTTTGGCACCTGATTTTGATTTATTTCAAGCCTTAGTCATCGAAAACTAAAAACATTTTTCCATCAGTGTCATTTAAACCTGATTTTCATCATGCATTTCCAATGTTTGCGTCTTGCTGCAGCTGTTGCCATTATCGCCTGTGCCATGGTTACAGGTGTTGTTCTCGTGTATTGCGAGGTTAGAGGAAAAGGCGGTGTTTCTTCTCCACAAACACAGTGCCTGTTTGCTCTGCAGTCAAACAACAGACTGTCTCTCCTCAGTAAATCCAGCCATCATCTCCTTCTGGCTGTTTGAACTGAACCACTTTCTCTCTCTCTCTGTCGCTCCAGCTCACCTAGCATCATCGCTACAAGCTAGCTACATGTGCTAGCTTTTAGCACGACTACAAAGATACAGAAGCTGGACTCTTTTGCCTGTTCACCAACAGGCAAAAGAGGTTAAGGAACGAAAACATCAGATAACTTAGTGATACTTCTTTAGCTAACATCTGGAGGAAGCTTTAGATAGCTGACTGCTGACATTACTCTGGAATTTACTCATTCTTTCTGATAGCAATTTAGCGTGACATCCGCAGCACTTCATAATCTTTTCGCTAGCTTACCGTAACAAGAAAAAGTAACTTATTAGCATCAAAATGTAGTTAAAATATTAAAGTAAAAGTGCTGGTTTGGTCCCTCTGACTTATATACTATTATATATGACATGATTAGATTATTTTATAAACAGTTTACAGGTTGTCAAAGAAAATTCAACAGCATAGTATTCATGAACAGAATTAATGCTTTTAGCTAGCTGGATCTGGTAATATGTAGTCTTTTCTGTATTAATGCAATGAATAAAGTGTGATTGTCCTGTCCTCATCTCTGTTGGAAACAGCTTGCTTTCTTTTGTTTTCCAGATTCAGTTGTCTGTTTGAACGTCATTCTGCTGTCTTATCAACACAATCTCAATTAATCCGAACACACTGATGAAAACATTGTACAAACGCAGAAATTCAAGATGAGGCCAGCGGAGAAAGCTCGTGCCAGGACCTGAATTGATCAAAATCAGCTGAGTCATACTGTAAGAGCTCGACCAAACGGCTCGTCCTCCACGACCTTTTAAAGGCAGCAACGGCACACAGCAACACAATCTGTCCATTGTTAGCTGCAACTGTGTTTTCCTGAGGGGAATTTTCTGTGACAATGTGAAGGTTTGAAAACAAATGCACTTTGAGGAGGGTAGTGCAGTCTGTGTGTGTGTGTGTGTGTCTGTGATTCTTGCTGTGACGGTTGCCTGTGTGAGCAGACACCTCTGATATTTTTGGCTTATTTTTGAGTCTGCAGCCTCTGAACTGGTGGTATAGTTCTTCAAATGTCCGCATACCTTCAAAGAGACATTCAATTTACGGAGACGAGTCAAAGCTGGAATACTCTCATCGGTGTGTCGCAAATTCCACGTCTCTGTTACAAACCGACATGCTATTTTCGAGATGCCGGCCAGAAAAGGAGCTTCATAGGGTGCAGAGCATTTAATATTGAGACAGAAGAAATTTCAAGCCTATCTTCAGGCTCACAGTGTGATTTTTTTTTAGCACTGAATGCAGACTATGCTGCTGCAGTTGCATGGAGTCTTTGTTTTCTCTCTCTAAGAATCATAAAACATGATTACTAGATTAATTTTGATGGTACAGTAATTTAACTCATTATTGTTAATTAGGGCTTGCTCAGCGTTTTTACCTGGTGCTCCACCTTACTTGCACTCTGCGGCAAAAAGGGCCAACCCTTTTTGCTGCAAAGAGCAAGTAAGGTGAAATAGCACGTACAGAACTACCAAGAAATTGTAGAGGTCACTGAGGACAATCCAAGAAGCTGAGAAGAATAGGCTCTAAATCCAAACTTAAAAAAAAAAAAAAAAGACAAAGAACAGTTGTAATCAAATTAACCACACATGCATGAAACACTTTTTCTTTTTCATCAGCCATAAAAACTTAACAAAGACATGAAAACATGCTGACTGCGTGGATTATCTCTGAGAATTGAGCAGGATAACAGGTGAAACTATATATGGTATTCTAAGCAGGCATTGGAAAGCAGATTTTGCATTGGCAGGATTTCTGGGGCCTCCCTGCCAAGCACAATACTCGACATAATGAGAAACACTTGTTTCAAAATGAACAATCCACTGAGCCTCACAGCATTCGAAAGCAACCGAGGGAGCTCACATTTTACTGTCTTTCATTAACACTGATTATGCTTGGTGGCCTTGGTTCACAGCCATAGAAATATTCCCGTACAGCATCGCCCATAAAGATTAAAGGTCTGCTTTGTGGATGAACGAGAGGTGTAGATTGCGACCGGAGAACAGGAGGTGTGCAGCACAGTATTTCGAGGAGAAAGCAAAGTTTGCAAAGGAAATGAAAAGAGAGAAGACTGTAAAGCAAGTCAAGTTAAAAAGCTGCTTCCCAGGAAACCTGCCTTTCTCTTCACTGCTGTCTTATTGTGAAGACTTCCCCCTCTGGACCCTTCTGCAGTCCCACAGACATGCCCAAAATGACATACTGTTGTGGAAAGAACAAATGAATAAACAATGAGTTTCTGTGTGACCAAACACGGGCCAAGAACAAATCCAACATAAATCAATAGAAATAACAAAATCATAACTGCATCTCTCGGAGCATAATGGCCTGTGCATGCTGAATGTGGTGGCAAAATCAGAAATGGAAGAAATGGCATCAGCACAGTCTCTCTGTCAATGGGTCTGTGTGATGCCAAAGGTCAATGTTACGCTTACCATCTCTGAAACAGTTCTCTCATTACAACGCTGGGCTTGCAGAGTTAATGCATCTGTGGGACAGAGATGAGGAAAAGTGCATGGCAATACCCCTTCAACCGGAAACAAAGAGATCCATACAAAGTCCCTCTGTGTTTGTTTATGGTATGTGACGCCATTTTCAATTCTGTTGACTTGTAAAAACAAAAAAAAACAAAAAAAAACCCAGATAGAAATGCTGCACCGACTGAAAATAAAGTGTCCTTTTAAAGGTTCTCATTTGGCTGTGTATCTCAGCAGTATTTCACTGTTACAAAGGGGGGCATTAAATGGCAGAGGGTTTTATTGACACGGCTGTATCCATGGAGGATTAGAGAGGTCTGTTTTCTCTGAGTAGCCTGAACCCATTAACACCAGCCAAGTGGAGAGAGACATTTTTTCCACTCGCAGTCTCAGTTCTCAGTCTTGAGGCAACAACCAGGGAAATGAAGTGCTAACTACGACCCTGTGAGGGCAAGGGAAGTGATAGTAATGATTTTGCAGTGAAATTCCTTCCTGTGAGGTGCTTTCAGGGAAATTGTGCATATAAGACCAAAACCTCGTTGCACTTCTTAACGCCCTCGGATCAATGGACAAGAAATAAATGTTTCGAGTCTCTTTATCGGTTTAATTTGAGAGAAAACACAAGCGCTAGCGAGAACTCACATTGCGTTGCCAGGTTAATCCAACTGGTTTTTGGGATCACTGTGCAGGAACCTGTAGGAGTTACCGGCCAAACTCTTGGGGGAGAGAGTGTAGGAGCCAAACTACATGGTGGTTTGGTGTGGACTGAAGCCTGCTGATTCAGCCACAGAAGCTGACGTTTATTTATTTATGGTTACTAATAAATCACTCCAGATCAGGACCGCTGCTGTGGCCTTCAGAGAGCAGGCATCTTTGTCACGCTGACATCATCATATTCTCGTTCATGATGAAAAGGTGACGTGCTGACAAACATCACACTTGCCTCTCATTTTGCACATTCCGGGCTCCAAAAGGCGGTGAGTGTGAACTAAATTTTGAACCGTGGTAAGTCACTGAACTCCACACAGTAAGCTTATTTTCTGCAAGCAAGCTTTTGGTTAACACCACAGGACACCACAGGCTTGAAGAGGTGGTGATGGTGGTACTCTTGAGATAGGCTCCACCCTGCTTCCAGCAAGAGGCAACTGCTGTAGACCAAATCCCATGTGGCAGAACACTGCTGCTGCCCTGCCCTCCACTGGTTGAAACTTGTAAGGATGCTGCACATTGGCGTCAGCACAGTTAGTGATGTCACAGGCTGACAGCAGGTGTTTTCCATCAGCTGTCAGGGAACATCCACGTGCTGTGACGCGCTCTGACAGTTTAAGCTAAGCTCGCTCCACTGGGCGCATCTCCAAGAATCCGTGTATGCAACGTGTTTTTGTTCTGTCCTCCAAACCCCACCGGCCGCGTTTCAGAAGCAGAGCGTTTTGCCCGCCACATCTTGTTAACTTACTCAGATTTAGCTGATTTGGTCATTTTCCCTTGATATTGGTGCTCTTGCCATGGGTAAGAAGCTTCGGGGCTAAATGGTTTCCTTTTTGTTTGCTTTAATTACCTTTATTGTTGCTGTATGATCAGAGTCTGCAAAGGGTGTTTTATTTTGAAAATTTACCCGATTTACTACACCGTTCCCGTGTCTGACTTCCTGTCTCGCGCAATCTGCTCTGTGCAGGTCCAGCGAGATGATCTCGTAACATATATATAGGTCAAGACTTGCACGATGAAATTATCAAACCACGTTTTGGTCTTTGTTACTGTTAGTTTGACCTATACAGTATTTACTTGCTTGAAAAGTCTACACTGTTGATAATAAACCAAAAATGACAATATATTTTGCTGACAGCTGTCAGTACACTGTGACATCACTGCTGGCGCACTTCTGACCACACCCAACCACACTCAGTGACGCTGGGTGTATTCAGAGAGCGAAACACGTCAATCAGAGACGGCACTGCTTCATATCCTGGTGGCCAGTTACACTACGAATATTCTTTTGCAATTACTTGAGACAGACAAAACAGGGAAAGACAGAAATAGCAGGAAGCAAGAAAAGAGAATGACATGTGATGGATGTCCCAAGCTGGACATAAACAGCCAGGATGTGGAGGTCACGTGAGAGACAGCTTATCCAGCAGGGCCAGCAGGACAGTAGTCCCACAAAGTACTTTAATCATCTCATTCATCATATATTTGACATTTTACAGCATTTCTCTCTTTATAGATCTTCCATTTTTTTTATAGCTCTCCTTTGTTTTCCTCCAGAGAAAACGAGCTGAGCTTGGTCTCCTTTCCGCTCCTATCTGCCAGGAGGAAGCATGGGATGCTTCAAGCTGTTGATCTTGATGGAGTGGGTGGTGGGAAGGCTGTATAAGGGGCGCAAACAGGTTTGTGTCACTTGACTTTTAGACTGAAAGAATACAGTCATTTATGATGGATATGAACTGCAGCCCTGGAAAGAAATGGAGCTGAATCGGACAGGCATCAGAACGAACAAAGAGCAGATTAAAAGGTTAAAAGGCTGAGATATGTAATCACCGTTCATATATCTCACGAATTAGCAATGCGTTCCTCTGTTTTGTCGCCATGGCATTCAAGGTGAGAAGTGGAAAGCCACATCGTGGGCTTTATACTTGTGGAGGTTTGGCGTGAAGGGTCCATCTTTGGATGGCAGCACTGTATTAACAAACACTTGCACTGATATGGAGCTGCACTGAAACCAACAAACTGTAAAGGCAGTGTTTCAGTCCTCTGAGTCACACCTTGCAGAACATAATACCAAGTTATGCCTGCACACTGCAGCATTGCTCTGTGTGCATTTGGCAACATCAGCTGGACCTCATAAACACTAATGGAAGCTAAAACTCACTCTGAGGCGATGGTTAGGAAACGTGATGCTGTGGGATTTTTACAGTTAATAACCAGGATGCAGCTGTTAAAAGTAAGAGGAGCCGTTTATATTGTCCCTCAGCAACACACATTTGAGCATACATAATGCTGAAATGCGTGTGTTCAAGTAGGAATATGTGAGCCTGTGTTTCTCACTCTTTAATAGTAATAGGATTGAGTTTTCCATGAAAATATGCATACATTTATAGATGAACTGTTGTTTATGAGCAAATACCTGCAAAACTCCTCAGCTCTACTTTATAATCAATGCTAGTTAGCAGATGCCAGCATGCTAATATGCTAAACTCAGATGGTGGACATGTAAACTTCTTATTTCTCATTGTTACTTTCATTTAAATAGCAGCTGAACATCCAGAGGTGTAACTTCTCACCTTGCTGCAGTGATCCACAGGTGTACTCCAGGACCCCATGACATCACTGTTGGGTGCCATTACAGGTGCAACAGAGCACAATACGAGGTGAAACTGGTTTTAAACTTGCAATAAGAGAAGGCAGCAAATCAGTGATTTTCAGTCTGGTGTGAAGTTGCTCTTTAACCGTGATAGAATCCCCGCTGAAAGCACGTTGCCTCACTCGCCTAAACCTGGCTCTGCTCTTGACCATAAACTTAACTGTAACTAAAGCTGCACTAATTGATTAACATAACTGTTTTCATGTGATGATTGCTATCGTCACAATCAATTCATGATGATTGACAGGCAGTTTTCACGTGTTTGTGTCCAAACACTTTATGTGTGTGTTGGCTTTTTTGAGAACGTGTCGGGATATTTGAGGGCCGACGACTCCTGTTGTTCCGACTGGCAGCAAAGACAGAAGCTGAGCGACCAGGTGAATGTGAAGAAGGGCACTTGTGTATGGAAACGTAAGAAAGAGATATTTCAGAATGACCCGGCAGGCCGGCAGACGGGGGGGAGCAGGGAAACAGGGATTGTCATGATGCCACTCTCAGCCACACCTCATGCTTTGGCTTTTAAGTTCAGTCATGCAGACAGATTCAGTTTTTGGTCCACCACTGCCCTGCTCTGTCCAGCCCAGGCCAAGCCAATGCAGGCCTCCGGCCAGCCGTCACGTGTCTCGTGTCCTGCAGCTCACCTAGACTGTAGCGACAGACTAACCAGCAGCAGGAGCTGTGCCCGTAGCTGTGGGCCAGGGCACAAGCCAAAGCAAAATAAATCCCAACGTCAACTGGATGAGGCAAAACTCAACCACTCCTCATATACAAAAGGAAACACCTACACAGCTGGACAGTATTTCTGTCTTGGAGAGGGAGTCCGCATCTTATTGAGGAGAGTAAAACTGGACATCCAAGGGGTAAGATGAGGTAAAGGAGGGATTGTATATCAGGCAATTAAATTTGTGTTTGGCTTTATTTTGCCTAAAATATGGGTAAAAATTATTTTGATTTCGGGTTGGATGATGTATTGGATAATTTTATTTCCGTTCCTCTCAAGCAGACTGGCTTAGCGAAAAGATTATTACTGTACAAGTATTACCATGTCCTCAGCAACAACCTGCTTCCTGAGTTTCATTTTCTCTCAAGGAAGAGTTCAGAGGGGTCACGGTGTGTGAAGAAGCTGCCAAATTAAAAGTATTATGGGTTTCACTGAAAGCTTTGTGACTCATGACTGAATTGTTGCAATAAAAGCTGTATAAATGACCAAATCCAAATATTTTGCCTAACAGTAAATGACATGATGGGAATACTTTCACTTTTGGATTGCTTTGCCGCCTAATGGCATAAATATGCAATAAACTGGTTTGAACTGTAAACAGAAACATGATGACAATTATTTTGGTTTATACACTGAAAAGACTTCTTTAAACATGAAATAAGTCTGCAAATGGTGGGTCATGTGGCATAGTGTATGCAAAAAGCCAAAATGTATTTTTACCCAGTGGCAACCGCTAGGGCTGAAAAATGAAGCCAATGCAAAGTACCGAAAACTGCAGTTCCTCAAATGGCCACTTGAGGCTGGGTCCATAAGTGAGTCAATCCCTACAGACCCCCATATTAACATGCCAAACTTTACAGGACAAATAAACATGTTTAAACCTGGTACAAAAAACTGCTTTGGCCTCTATAGCTAATTTCCCTGTACAGGGGGCGAATTTTTGACTAAACTCACTTCAAATTATATTAAGGCTTCATCCCCTATCAATTGTGAAATTAATAATTTAGGTTATAATTATAGTTATTGCAGTCTTAGAACTGAACCAGTTTCTACTCCTGAACTTGTTAGGAAGCCTCCTTCGTCCTTCCTTTCCTTGTGTTTCCCTGTTTTCCCCGTCCCTTTGTGTCTTGTTAGTCTCTCCTTGCGTCTGTCCTTGTGTGTCTGTCCTTGGGTGTGCGTGGAATGGTCGGTTCCTCTGCAATCATGGCTCACCTACACCTGCTCCTCATGCCAATCAGCCACCACAGCTGCCGCCAATCCATAATCACCAGCCGCAGGATAAAAACCTGGATCTCCTCGCAGGTCTTTGTTAAACGGTTGCACTCACTAGCCTGCTAACACGTCACTTTGCTCCCCTTGTGCTTTGTTCTTGCTATAATGTTGTTTGCCTTGCCTGTTTTCCGAGTAACTTAGTTTGTTCTCCTCCTGTCTCAATCTGCCAAGTCTGCCCAGCTCCAGTCCCCCACCTGAAAACCTGCCCACTCGCCTCACCTGCCCGCTCCATCTTAGATCTGCATGGAGATCTGCAATAAATCCTTCAGCATCTGTGTCCTGCACTTGCAGTTCAGCCAGTTCCTCAACCCCTTAACTAAATCTTTTCACTCAGTGGACAATATAAAATCTTCTATCTGAAAAATATTTAAATTTTGCCAACAATGACTGCACGAACAGTCTGTGGCGGGACGACTGCGGGAGCTAGCTTACATGGCGACTGAGCCAGAAACCTATCTAACAATATACAAGTTCAAAACGCACATCTGTCTCTTATACCGAACAATAATAACATAGGAAAAAATACTAACAGGTTTAAATAAGTTTATAGTGCAGTTGTGCAAGATAATGACCTAAAACAGGGGAAACAGTGAGAAGAGTGATTTAGAGACCGGCACACAGCTGATGAGGGAGGGAGAGAAGCGCCATAGAATTTATTATTTCCTAAATCTGCACCATAGTCTGTACATGGACACACCAGTGTAAGCATGTACACCCACACATACACCTTTCTATCTGACAATAATTCATTTTTTACTCTCCCTCTGCTTAAGGGAGTTCTGCCAACAAAGCCCACAGGCCTATTTAACTGTCTCTTTCTCACTGTACATAATATGCCCTTGTGTGTGTGTGTGAACTGCATGTATTTTACTACACCAGCCTGTGTGCCAGGCTGCGTCATCTCTCTAATGGCTCTTTGCAATAACACTGGCAGTGTTACGTCAGTTACGCCCATAGGGAATTGCAGACATTCGGGAAAAGAACCAGTCACGGACACACTTGAGTTCAGTAAAAGCTCACTAACCAGATATCGGGAAGCAGTTGTTGCTGTTAACATCCAGAAACATTTTCTTTAACCGCTTTCAAGATATTATTCTTATGAGAAAATGACAAAAAGGACATTCAGGATTTGCAGCATTTGTCTTGTTGACCGGTGAAACTACGTGATGTGGTGCACTGGACAGAAACGTGACAGTGAGCTGAGGTGAGTCTCACACTTGTGACGTCCATCCTGTTGGGCTTCTCTGAGCCGTTTCCCTGAAGCAGATGCAGAAACATGAGAGCGGCCAACACATCCAGCATTGAGAAAACAGAGCAGAAAGGAGACAAATCTTGATACTTTTCACATGTCAGCTAACCCAAACATGCGTAAAACTTCCCTTGCAGACCACGTGCACATATTTTATGCCTAAAATGCCTCCTGATATGTCCAACCTGCGAGGCTGGGGATGAGAGGAAAAGCAGAGGAGAAGGGAATGTTGTTTGAGGGTCTTAATAGTATGTTCTTTGAGCGTGTTTTACGTCACTACCACCCACTGCCTTTCCTCCACATATGGTTGAGTTCAAGGAATGTGTTTCCTTAGCCTGTTCTTGATGACACGGGTCACCTCACTGACACTGCACATGCTGGGGAGAGATGGACCGACAAGTCAGGCTCAGAGCACTTGACGGATGGATACTGTGTTCAGTGTTGTTGGATGGTAACCTTGAATTTCCAAAAAGTCACGTTTTCTGACAAGGTTTTGTGGACATAACTGATGCAAAACAATATGTTGTTTTTTTAAATGTAGGAAATCATTAATACTGGACTTGGATTGATTAAAAGAACACTAGAACTAATGCATCATACTTAGTCAAATTTTTTTGTGTCAATTTAATTGTTCAACATGGCAGGAAATATGCTGGTAAACTTTTTCTCCAAGCGTTAGATTAGAAGATCAGTACCAATTCCATGTCTGTCAGTTAAAGGGCTGCAGCCAGACAATTAGCTTAGGTTAGCATAATCACTGGAAGTGGTGAAACAGCTACCCTAGCTATGTCCAAAGCTTTAAAAAAAGCCATCAATAGTTCAATAGTTAACATTATAGTTTGTGTAATCCACAGAAGACCGAGAGATATAACGCTAGTGAGCTTTAGAGGTGTTGATAGGTGGATTTTGTTAGCTGTTTCCAGTCTTTATGTTAAGCCAAGCTAACCGTCTGCTGGCCCCAGCTTCATATTTATCATACAAACACATAAAATGTCAAACTATTGCTTTAAGATCTGTATTCAGGATGAAAAACAACTGGAATTTCATTCAAACTTCAAATTTGCAGTAGCAGCAGCAGTAGCGGTAGCGGTGAGGTAGTTCAAGGGTAGAAACAGATTTACCATTTCAGTTTTTCTTCCATGACAGTCCAATAAATGAGAAGGATGGAAGAGGACCAGGCCAGGTCCCTCTTCTGCAGGCTTTTGTTGGCTAAATGTCTCATTTTTCTTCGCTCCATATGATGAATATTCTACTCTCTGTAAAAATCACTGAAAACCCCAGCACGAGGGACACCGGCACAATAAAACTCACAAATTTGTGAAGGCTGGAAATCCCCAATTTAGTGTACTTAAAACCAAATCCAAACATTCCATTAGACAGCATCTGACTCTTTCCCATGCAGCATTATCTCGGAGCCTGGAAGAGTCTTGGATAGAAAGCATATGTAAAGTAAAGAAAGCTTTATTAAATAATCCATTTCACACCCGGCGGTGCTTGGTGTAAAGGCTGCCTCTGTGTCCAGCTGGAGGGGATTTGAGGCAAATCTGGAGCTCAGAGTCTTCCAGTTAAAACAGGCTGCGGCAGCCTGTGGATTCCCACTTAGATGCCACTTGGATGCAGCTGAATGATAAATTGAGATGTTTATGTACAGTTGGCCCATGTTTACATAATGTGGTGTCTGCACTCTCCAGATTTTGTACCACATTTGTAGGATCAACCCATATGAGGGGTAAGTGTTCAAAAAATAACTTGCTGGTAGCAAATAGACAATTTGTTTTCACACTGATATATATCTGTATCATCTAACTGCAGAGGCTGGGGCTTACTGTGAGCAGTAAAAATAATTAAGCACAGGTTTAAGGTGGATTCAAATATGAATCTAAGTTAAGATCGATATATCAGAGTTTTCCAAATAGTGCACCAGGTGTTCCTCAGCTCATTCATTTCCATTTTTTTCTAAAGATGACAATGTCGCTCAGTCGGTTGGTCAGTCCACCACCAGAGTAAAATAGATCAACATCTACTAAAGGGTTGCCATCAAGTTTTGCACAGATGTTTATGGTGCCCAGAAGACAAATCCTTATTACTTTAGTGATATCTTAACCTTTCTTCTGGTGTCATCATGAGGTTTGATTTGGGGCGAAATGTCTCAAACTATTGGACATATATTCATGGTGCCCAGAGGAGGAATTCTGCTGACTTTAAGTGATACGTGATGACTTCCATCTGGCGCCACCAGCAGGTCAGACTTTTCACCTTTCATGTGCAATAACTTAACATCTTGATGGATTGGCATTCATGGTCTGCACACAATATATGCAAATCCTGATTTCATCTACCACCAGCAGATTGACCTTTTGTGGGTTTTGACTGAGATGTCTCAGAAATTGCCATGAAATTTGGTTCAGACATTCATGTGCCCCCCACATTGAACTGTTTGGTCATTTTTTGATTTGAATCTAGGACCATCATCACGTCACCTGCTTTGGTTTATGACCAAAGATCTGCAAAATATTCCCATCGGTCTTAGCTGTACTCTGTGTTTAGAAATGATTAGCAAATGTTAGCATGCTAACACTAATGATGAACATTATACCTGCTAAACAGCAGCATGTTAGCAACGTCATTGTGAACGTGTGAGCATTGCTGTGCATAAACAGCCTCACAGAGATGCTCATGTAGCTGTAGACCTAAGTCTTGTTGGAATAAAAAACCTCTTCTGACTTCACCAAATGTCATGATTCAAGTTCTTGTGATGTGTGTGTTGATGGAATACATCACGGCGAAGTCAAGGAACATTAGCCGCTGTTTCACTCTGTATCGCTGACATTGCATCTCCCCCTCTTGTGCATGAACTCGGCTCACGCTAATGTTTTAATTCACTGATGCCATTCAGTATGCAGTAAATATGAAGCTACCGCCAGTAGCGGATTATCTTATTTTAGCATAAAGACTGGAAACAGGAGGAAAAAGCTAGCCTGGGTTTTTCCAAAGATGACGAAATCCACCTAGCACACCCCAAGAACTCACTAATTAACACATTATATCTTGGAAAAATTACATGTGGTTTCACGGGCTAAGCTATAAGCTAACTGGTTGCTGGCTGTAGCTTCATATAAACTGTATTTTTACCTCAAATATATGCCCGATCTAGCCAGCTCAGCCCGCCCAGAAGCGAAAAGTAACCCAGCTGGTGTGTGATTCATGGAAATGTTGGTGACTCAGAGTCTTAGCGTGTATTAAGAAAAGCCATTGAAAAAGAGAGGCATATTTTGCCAACTGATCTCATTGACGAATTTTAAGAGTAGGTAATATTACATAATCTGTTGAGCATATGTGTCCTCACAACAGTTGACACCATGTGGATCTATTTCCATAAACGACCACCTTTTCCCAGAGTTTTCTCCAGCCAAGC
Organism: Chelmon rostratus; assembly: GCF_017976325.1. NCBI lineage: Eukaryota > Metazoa > Chordata > Actinopteri > Chaetodontiformes > Chaetodontidae > Chelmon > Chelmon rostratus. The sequence continues at coordinate 11,859,621 of NC_055677.1, forward strand.
ATTACAGAATAAGAGAGGGAACAAGAAAGCGACTCCTCCAGATCGAATGATCACCCTCGAGACCGTTATTTGTTTCTTACAGTGACTTAAGCTTTTTGGATATGTCTCTTCCTCCCGGAGGTCACCAGGGTTGGGACCACCTCTTTCTCCTATCGACCGCGATCATGGCAGCTGAAGTGAATCCTGACATGTGAGTGGAGTGCGTTTGCGAGCGCACCTGTTTTTCTTATTGATGGACTTGTTTATACCATTAGCGTATCCGCACTCGTTGGACTGGATTTTTGAGAAAAGTTCACAGACTGTGTTATTGGCACAGGGGAAATGTAACTGGGTGAGAAGTCATTTGATAGTGTGCACTCACTATCCTCGCTTCAACCCACACTGCACTGCACACTGATTGGAATGACTTTCACAGAAGCTATAAAGCTTTGAGAGAGGAAAAGAAAAATCGGCTGTCTTACATATAACACCTGGTACTGTTTTAGGTAATGGTTTTGATTGTCTGCAAGTCTGCATCAATCAAACAGCTCGCAATGAAATATGGAAAGTGCTTCTTAAATAGAACTGTTAAAGGCAAGTTGGGTCAAAACACTTCATTATCTGAATCCATAGTCATAACTTCTTCGGTCACTGGTTTTACTGGGATTGGCCAACCCTGGAATGTGATTGAAACCTGAAATTGTGGCGATGAAGCTCTAACAGCGACGTTCCTACCCCAGACTCCCTCCATCTGGAATCACTCTGCTACCGTGTGTCTGGGGACTGAGCTCTGTGGGTCAGAGGGCAGAGAAAGGTTTGTCATTACAGCAGTGCTGAGAAATACCTCAGAAAGGACACCGCTACTCTGCTGAACCGCGGTCCGTCCAGTAATAACAATAGACACAGAGGAAGAGGTGTAATGCTAGCTGATGGGAATGGCAGTCATCGGGAACAACGTGCCAGAATGAAAACATGACCTTAGATAAGACAAGAAAAATGAAAGACTCACTCACTTTGAAGAAGAGCTTTTTTACCTTCATCTTAAAGGTGCCCTGTCGAGTTTTATTGTAACAAAGGTTATCTTTACATTCAGGGTTACTCACAAAAACATGTTCATGCTTGTGCTGTAACAAATGTGTTGCATGCATTTGTTTCCAGATATCTCAAGTGTGCTAACAGTCTTCTTCTTCCCTGCCTTTGCTGGTGCATCGCAGCAGATCTTGGCATGTGATCGCCACCTGCTGGTCAGTGGAATAGTATGAAACTGTTGGCAGGAAAACATTACATCACCTCTGTTCACATGTGCACCAACTCAAACCTTCAATATCCAACTTTTTGGCCACTTGTGGGGGAGCAGAAACACTGACACATCATCATCTTTTAGGGTGATGATGCCGAACATTATCAGTCATTTGCTTTGGAGTGTGTTTCTGGACACCTGATGAATATAAGTCTAATATTCCTTCTCTTTCAGCTCGGTTCTTAGTCTGTACCAACGCCAGAGGGAAATATCTGGCTCCTTAGCTGTTTAATGTCTACATTTAATTTAAATTTCAACTCAAGTAAAGCCATGTTTATTTGTGGAGCAAGATCATATACAAAGTGGGCTTTAAAGTCCCACAGCAGCGACAGTTCCCACGCAGCACAAGCTGTCTAAGATGATGAAGTTAAAAACTTCACAAAAACGCTTTAGCACATGATGAAAGCAAGCACTGGCAAGCAGCTTTGAGTGTATCATCCTGGTGAAATAAAGCAAACTGAAACGGACTGAGCGCATGAGAAAAAAAAGGGAGGAAACCTTAGAGGAAATTCAAAAAGAGATCCCCTATATTAAAAAGTCTAACAAGATACATCCAAGGAACAGTCAGTTCTTCACATTGTACCAAGGCCAAGGTGCCAGGTAGGTGGGGTCGGGCTTAGAGGGAAGGGTCAGTGTGCTGGGAAGCTCGGGGGATGTGCTGTGAGGCTGTGGGGCAGGAGGCTTGGAGTCAGGGGCAGGGAAATTTGAAATATGGTGGGGGCCCAGCTCTTCCAGACGCAGAGTGAAGGGCAGCACCGGGTCTTCTAACCCGAGGAGGAGGAGGAGGAGACGGAGCCAGCGAGGGCACAAAGCAGACAGCGGCAGAGCAGCCACAGCTGAACTTCACTACCTTGATATACACTTTATGACAGGTGGTTTCCTGAAGGGACGTCTGGTGTGTCCCGGGGAGAGAGACAGAGAGAGGAAGTTCAGTTTTGAGTTTAGATTCAAAAGATCATGCAAGTCTGCTCCTCAAATGACAGCTGGGAGTGGATTCCAAGAAAAAGACGCTGTTCAGGGTTTGTTTTGTATATCAAAGTATGATCATATAATATCTCACATTTACATATGCATATTAGGCTTTAAAGTTGGCTCCTCTGTGGATGAGAAGCATTTTCTAAACTTAACGGCTGTGCTACAGAATAAGTAATGCAAGACAAAGACATACACAATGTAAATTAGTTGTGAACTGTGTGTGTGTCTAGGGTGGGGCAGGGGCAGTCATGGCACCAGACTCCTTGATGAACTAGGAGGACAGTTGTGGATATTTGGGCTGGAAAGGAGAGGAAATCACTGTTTCACATCTGTCAACGAGATCACCATAAGTTTTTTTTTCTTCTTTTTTGTCATTTTTGGACAAAATTCAGCTTATAAAATGACAGACACGGCTTGATTTAGTGCAGTGAAAAATGAGTATGGCTTTGAATTCTCTGCCTTTTCATATTTCATATTTCCTTTTCATCCTACCACTGTGAACTTGCTCTCATCGACCTGACAGCTGTAGGTTTTTCAATACATTCACGCTGCTGTTCCAAGGACTACAAATTCTTTCCTCTCCTTCGCCAGCAATCCAAGAAAGCAAAGAATCTGCACTTTAGGTTTCCTCTATTTTCATTCCTCTTGTGGCATCAATTTCAGCCTTATATCCTGTGATGATGCTCATCTGGTTATAAGCAAAAAAAACACAACAAGGCGAGAAAAGACCTTGCACTAATTGTAACCATGCGCAGCTCATGGGAACACTGACCACTTGTGCTGCAGCAGTGTCTCTTGATGAGTCTCTACAGCACTTTGATATTCAACAGGAAACAGGGACAGGAAATGTGCATTGGCTTGGGGATGCTGGGATACATCTTATGCGCTCACTGCCGAACAAGCCAGAGCAGAAACCCAGCAGCTGCTTGGATTTGTTTTGGCCCAGGGCTGACCAATCCAGGGCCTAGCAAGACCCAGACAAATTTCCTGGTTGATAACAAGCAATTTCTGTCACAACAAGCAGCACAGCTTTAGGAAGAAAGACTATGGAGGGGGTGTGCAGGAAAAGTCCACCTTTAAACACTCTCATAATGTTACAAACAGCTACAGAGAAGACGTGAAGACGTGGATGTGACTATTTTCAGCCACTACTTAAATCAGCAATAGAGAAGCTTTGTGTTTATCGTGTCATTGTGATTAATGGTAAATGTTGATCGCACAATATGGCTAAAGAATGATGACACAATCAATGTTTACATTGGTTCTCTATAAGCCTCGCTTTCACTACACAGTTTTGTCTGCCACTGGATATGATCTCCCAGCAAAATGAGGGCTGACTGGTGAACCAGTATGGCTGGCAACATTTATATCTGCTTTCATGTTTCCATTATAGATGAAAAGAATGAAGGCAACTAGCCTTTACATCAGGCATGTCCAAACTATTCCATAAAGGGCCGTGTGGCTGCAGGTTTTCGTTCCAACCAAGGAGGAGCACACCAGCTTAATTAGCTGAGCTCAGTCTTCAGCTGATAACTCAGTGATCCCTTGATGTTGATTGGCTGGCCTGGTGTGCTCCTCCTTGGTTGGAACGAAAACCTGCAGCCACACGGCCCTTTATGGAATAGTTTGGACATGCCTGCTTTACATAATCTAAGAAAGTCTCAAACAGCCTCAAATCTCACAGAAAAGCTGTTATCGTACTGGTATACTAGTACTACACTGCCATCTCTAGTCCTACATTACAGTCACTGTTTTCAATGTGAAAATAATTTTCTTTTCTGTAAAAAAAAAAAAAAAAAATCCTATTTCAATAAATTGTTTTTAATGGTTTGTCATTTTGCATCACTTTGTTCAGTAATGGGATTTTACTTGTTTCCTGACAGAAAGGGTAATTTAGTATCCAGACATCCAAACATGCTTCTTCCAAACACACACGTACCTACAGCTGAAATGTACACTAATGCCCATCCACTGTGGGCTGTCAGAATGAATCCTGGGAAAAGCAGGCAGCCAATAAACACTGAAGACAAGACAGGGAAGAAGATAGAACATAAGGGCCAAATTATAATGACTGAAGGCATATAAAAGTTTAAGACTAACAGTCTGGGTCCAACTCACACACACACATCCACACAAAATAATAAATAAAAAAAGTTTAAACTATTGCCAAGCACATCAAAGACAAAAACTGATATACTGAGCATAACTGAACACGCTGCTCAGGTCAGATACAGAGCTAAATTATAGTAGAGGTTTTCAGTTATACAACAATGACGTGAAAAATAACCATGACCTTTGGATGGTCCTCATATTAATCTGCCTTAGTTTTCCTCTCATCTGATATGACGAACTTTGGATGTTCAGTAGGACTATGAAAAAACATGGATGTCTGCCGCCCATCTAATAAATAGGTCAAAAACTGGGAACGCTTGATAGGAAATGAAGTAATAGTTTGTTGTTTTCTAGAAACTAAGACATCATTTGCATATACCGCAGACGGGATGCCATTGGAAGGGTCAATCATCTGATAATCTATACATGTGCATGCATAGGATGATTTGAGATTGGCCCGGTGTTTTCAGACGATTAAACCTCAGTCTGCAGTGTGTGAAACTATTTGGCAGATGGGATTACCGTGAGAAACGAATGGGAACACCACCAAGCTGCAGAGAAGAGTCAAAACACTTACTGATGCAAAGCAGGTTAAAACCACCACAACAATCCACCACAGCCAGGCACACACCCACATATGTACGCTACACGGGTCAAAGGTTTGAGGAAACAAAGAGGATGTTTACTATGTGGAAAGAGTCAACAGGATAGAATTACAAAACTTTCCTCATATGATGTAAGGTTTTGAATGAAAGTTTGACAGAGCTCGTTAATATTAGGGTTCAGACGATGTTGACCATATTCCACTCTAGCTCATATCCATGCAAACAGCAGAAAGGGGAAGATCGACTCAGGCCCAAAACGGCCCAAAAAGGGATGGCGACAAAGGGGAAATACAGTACGCTAACACAGCACTCCTCTGTGCCATAGATCTCTGTTGTTGTCTAAAAGCAATCAGGACTACATGTGAACCACAAGGTTGCACTGGATGGCAGGTTCTATCATTAAGGAACATGACTGCCGTGATTTATTTAGAGTGATTTCAAATACAACACCAAGGGCATTCAATTGAGGATGGATTAAGAGTCAACAGCCATGATAGCAGTTGACTGTTAAGGGCTGTGAGGCTGCAGAGCGGTGCTTTGTGCTACATGGCTAAGACCAGCATGCTAACATAACGTGTATAGGTATGATGTTTACCATGTTCACCGTCTTAGTTTGGTATGTTAGGTTGCTAAAATTTGCTAATTGGCACTTAAATACAGCTGAGGCTGATAGGAATGTCATTGGTTTTGTATTGTTTTGTATTTGTATTGGAAATTGCAAAATTTGACTTGATGATGGTGCTAGATGTAAAGCTAAGGAAGCATCAAAGTTATTACAATTCATCCTGAGGGGAACATGAATGTGTGCATTAAATTTGATGGCTATCCATCCATTATCGAGACATTTCACTCAAAACCACAGATGTCAGTCTCGTAAGTCCTGTAACAGAATCGAGTTGAAATGAGGCAACAACCTACGGAGCCCCCAAAGGGTCACACTGGGAATCTTTTCTCTGAACTACTTTGGCTTTCCCTTGCAATAAGTTTTAGGTTTCCTGGCAACATTTTTGCATTACCGTGTGATAAATTTTTGGTTCCGTCGCAATAACTTTCACATTGCCCCACATTAAGTTTTGCATTCCCTTTGGTGTGTTGGTCCAGTCTAGTTATAAAACACTGCAAGTCTCGGAAAACACTAGTGACACTTTATCGAATGCATTTATTGCTCGTTGCTCCTTGCAAAAGAACAGGATACAGCCGCTGAGAGCACAGCTGCAGCTGCTCTGCCTGGCTCCGGCAGTTGACGCTGTGGCTGTCAGCGTGCTTATTGCCCTCACTACGGCTGCATTTGTGGTCAGACTTATGAATCTATGGATATATGGGTACAGCAGCTGGACTGTGACTGCTCTCTGCTGCTCCTGTTAACCTTAAGCAAGAAGACATTGTTAAGCCACACAGGTGCTTCTATCAGATATGACAGGTGTGATACCAATAGAGCACACGAGTTCAGGAATACAGTAGCTTCAATACAATGCTTAGCCAACACGACCACGTCAACTCGCTGCACAGCGCCTGCATGTAGTTAATGCTACATCCATTACAAACCAAACTACACCCATAGCTAAGACCTGATTCACAGCAACCACAACAGCTAGAGCTATATCAACCCATGGTCATAGTCATAATCACAGCTACAGCCTGTCTCGATTGGCCTCAGCAGCAGTCACTGAGAGAACTACATCTTAACTAGCTCCACTAGTTATTCATCTCGCTGCAAAGACTTGTGCTTGAGCCACCCACAGCTGAGGGTCTGTCCCCTCACATTGTTGTGAAAACCAGGTATTGTACTTTTTACATAATACTATATCATAATACAGCTCAGTCTTTCTCTGTAGATCTGAGAAAATGCAAAAGGTATTGTGAGGTAACGCATATCTTAAAGTGGAAACATTTCAGCTTTTCCCCCTAGCGTCTCCTAGCGGTATTATTGTTGGCATCGCTGTTGCAAAGACAACCGGATCGCTTACCGTTTTTCTCAGCAGCAGCTACCAACAACACAGGATACACCGCATTTGTTTCCAAATTTCCACGAAGAAACGAACAAGAACACTTTGGAAATAAGAGAGAGAAAAGAAGCATGTTCACTGAAGAGGTAAAGTGAAACTGTTATAATCTTATATGGAGTAATAACGGTTCATGCAAACAGGTGACTACAGCAGGGTTAGTGTCAGGGTGGCCGGGGGAGAAGAAGAAAATATGAGGAGAAAAGCATGAGTTCATTAATTTAGTCTATAATGTAGACCTGAAAGCAGATAGAGATTCTTTAACATGTGATGAGAAAAGCAAATCGGGTTGGTAGGTCTCTTTTTTTAATGTTTTTACCGAATAAAAGAAACTGTTTGACATATTTTCTGTCTGCTGAGTTTTGTATGAATGAGTAGGCAATCTACTGACTGTAATTACCTCCATTGTGCCATAAATCAAGCCTTCATTTTCCCGGGACATTGTATCAGATGGCAGACAGAATATCATGGTGAAAGCGAGGCTTCTAGGGAACCAATCTAAACACCAATGGTGTCATTTTTCTTTAGCCATTACAATGTGCAATCAACATTTACTTAATAAGAAAAACTTGTGATGCAAGTGCAAAATCTATTGTGAGGTATTGCAAAAGTTATTGCAAACAATGCAAAAGAATTTTAGAAAAACATTGCCACTGTGACCTTTCAGGGCCTCATAGCGATTGGTGATTTTGGCTTTTGGTTCCACAGTTCATAAAAGTAGACGAGGGACAAATATGCAAATAGACATGATTGTTTTTCATGATATCATAGAGTTAATATGGCTGGAAAACTGGAATTTGGGAACACATCTCACAGGTAGCAGAGGATGAATGAAGCCATGTTTCTCTGTCATGGTACAGTCAAACTGCAGGGACCATGACCTCTCAGTATTTGCTCCATAAAACTTGGTTTGTTTGCATTGAACCAGAAGAACCAAGCCATAAATTCTTACGAGGGATGCCACCTGCCGCAGCGGGTTCAAGCCTCACAAAGGCGGGTGCAGTGCAAAACATCTGAGGTCACCTTGTTTGACCAAAACAGTCTGAGACGGAGGAAGACCGTGCGAGTGCGCAGTCTTGAGCCACCACTAAACCCTAAATGGTTATTTTCAATAACACTGACTGATCAAATAAACACAAAAGATTGTGACAACCATGTCTCCAGCCTTGACCCCAAACAAGAAGTGGGTTCTGGCCCAGGATTTGGGAAATATTCAATAAAAGCATGAAACACTTTGACCAGTCCCATCAACTGCAGTTTGGAAAACTTGGGAAAACCTAGAAACTGCACAAAACCTACTGCTAGGATGACGAAAACAAGGGGCCAAAAGGGGACTCCCAGAAACCCGCAGAGACTTAGCTTCATCTCAACTTAAAATCCATCACTTGCATGGAACATGGAGCACATGAAAGCTCGGGCTTCTCTGATAAGCCGGATCCAAGAAAAACACTGATGTCATCATAAATACAGCCTGGTGCAAGAGCCTGCTAACGACAGATCACTGATTATTCATTCGACGTCATTGACCCAAACTCAAGTGAGATACTCAAGAAGCCTGTGATTCTGAACATCATAAGTTTCTTTTATGATATCACATTACTCACAAATCAAATGTGAGACGCTGAGAGACTGTTTTAATCCCAGTGTTATTGCTGTTTTAGTACACACAGCCTTCTGAACTCTCCTTGGACTTTGAGGCTTGATTTCCAGATTTCTGTCATCCTCAAGGCCAAAATCAAGAGAGCAAACAACAACTGTGGAAGAATGGTTGAAACAGAAGAAAAATCTGAATAAAACAGCTTTTACTCGGTTTCAGGACTAATTGTTTGTGGCCTCATCTGCGTCTGAGTTGATGCAAAAGATCAGCACACGGTGTCACACCCAGCGATACTATATTGGAAGAGCATTTATTTCCATCACTCTGCACATTATTTTGAAACATGTTGGAGCTGGAAAATGTCCCAGCTGGGTTTGACATGTCCATTCAACAAGATTTAGTAACATCTAGTTGAATCTACTATACCCAATCCATAGTGCATAAATCCACCTTTAAACCCAACAACTGTAAAACGAAGTTTCGGTACCAACAGTGTCTGCTTAGATCATGAAAGGAGCAACCATGAGGGTAACAATGGTGTCATTTGTGTTATTGTACTTTGTTGCAAGGTTTTCTGGCAGGTAGCTGCTTGAACGGGCTCTAATAGGATCAAGGAAGAAAAGCTGACATAAAAAATAATCCAACATAACAATTTGCATATTCTTTAACGATGAATGGTACAGCTCACCAGATGTCACCGCTGCACTCTGGACACGGATTCTGCAAGTTGCAGCCCTCGCCTGTGCTCTCCAGCCACACAAAAAAGCTCTTACCAGGTGCCAAGTGAGCAAGGATCAAGTCTTAAACCACCCACGTAGGGATCGGGACCGAAGCTTTTCTTTCACTTTGTAATCATGACCACTTCTTTGGGAGTAGTGTCGAATCATAAATACTGGGCAAAATTCTGATCATGGGAAAAACAGATTTTTTCAGGGATAATGATTTCAGAACAGGGATCAGAAGGTAAAGGTATAAAAGTCGACTTCAGCGACAAAGCCAACAGCTAGTTTATGACCTGTTTGCAGTTTTCTCCTATTAAACGTCATCAATTAGAAGCATGGATTTGAATTACAAAGGCCAGGGTGTCTTAACCTTAGAATAGTCCAGTGCGACTATTATTTCTGTCAATGAGGGGAGTCCCAAAGGCCCTGCCCTACCCAAGAGAGTCCTAGCCACAGGGCCTGTCTGCCAGGACCCAGCTCATTGCTCATCTGCTGTCTAGACTGCCTCCAGGCCTACCCAGCCACAGCCTGAAGCAGCCAGCATACATCTAACCATCTCTTTTGCTCCCAACTGGCCAAGGCAGGTCACAAGAAATCCACCGTTATCAGAGGAATCAGCAACCAATCTACATTCAGTGACTAGTTTGCAAATGTGCTGAATTTGAGCCTGCACTTTGTTAGAGCAGAAAGCAGGGCAATTTTAAGGAATACTTTTACATTTTGGGAAATGCACTGCTTGTTTTCTTGCAAAGTATTAGACATCAGCCATATACTGTATGTGCACGCCGGATATAGAGCCAAAACAAGGAGGCTGTTAGCTTAGCATAAAGTCTGGGAGCAACCTGTAAAACATGGCTAATTGGTTTTTAATGGTTCTTGTACAGATAAAACAAATTAAATATAAGCTGTTTATTGGCAAGCTTTTTAGATTTGTTTTTTTTAACTTTGAATGGAGCCAGGTTAGCTGTTTCCTCCTTTTGTTCATGATTCGCTAAACTAACTGCCTCTTGCATCTTCTTCTTGCTACAGCATGTGCAGTCAGATAACGATGCATACTCTCCTGGCCTAAAAATAAAAATGCATCACGGTTTCTCAGAAAGCGCTGCATAGGTTGTTTTGGTTTTGAGTCCCAGGTGATATTTTTTGTTACCTGCTGTCATGAAGATACATCATAAAACGTCTCAGCTCTAACTTTAGGTCCTGCTGGATTTTTCATGTTTGCCTGTCTCTCGCTCAGCTGACATCTGAACCTCTTGAGAAATGTCTTGGTGTGACCACAGCCCCGTCTCTGTCCAGTCTTACAAGGCCTGAGCATCAAAGATGGTTGTAAATGTCTTATAGATGGGTGAGAATATCTGGGGGCAAAGGAATGTAACATGTCAAAAATAGATACACAAGCTGAGCGACTTATTTCTGAAGAAAAGGTACCTCCTCTATAATCCCTTAGGTTTTTCCCACACTCTAAATAGTGTTTCGGGAAAAAGGGTGTTTAACTGTGTATGTTCTGCTGACATAATGTTTGTCAGGATTGTTTGACGCACTTTACAGGCCTTTGCATAAAGCTAATGGTGCAGCAACTTGCTAGTTTCCCTTATGTCTCTTACCTTCTTGTAGGAATTATCCACTTCATCTGGGGGGAAAATTGTTCTTCAGGTTCTGCTGAATCCGAGCCTCCATGGCTCTCACGGTCATTTGCCGTTTACTCTTTATGTTGCGTTAATGATCTTTACAGTCTGCTTCCTTCCTGTGACCGAGGTTGGGGACAGATTCCTCTGAGCAGCCAAACAACAGCCAGACTTGTATCCAGACAACAACAGGAGACAAACATCCAGACTGGAAGAAGTTCTCCACGGTCATGTTTGTGGAGGTTGCTGTATGGTAAATACAAGGCTATGTGGCTTTGGGTTATATTGGGTGATCTTTCAGCAGTAAGGACTGTAGTTACAGTACCAGCTGGCACTGAAGCCAGTTTCTTGCCAGATGGGTTCTGTTAAAAAGAAAAATGTTGCTTTATCAGTGATGTTGTTTTAGCACCTTGGTGAATATACAGTCTAAACACAGCAGGAATTTAATTTTGAATTAAATTGAAGCTCAGCAAGGGCCCTCTTTGATCAGGGGACTCGAATATTTATTGACTTAATTACTGTGCTTGTTACTCTTCGGACAACTCCTGAACTTCTGACGGGGACATAGGGTTGGAGCTTTCTCACCCGCAGGTTTTTTCACTGTCAACAAGCCATTGCCCTGTTGTAAGTTAGCAGACTGTGTGAAACATACAGTATTTGCTATGTAACTGCATATTCCACTGATACGATGTTTAACAGCTGTGTGAGGAAGAAAGCAGCCTGGACAGCTTGAAGTTAGAGACTGGGCTTCTTACCAATGTAAACCACTGTTGAAATGTCACTATTTCTTTTTGCCCCCTGGCCAACAAAAACCAACTCATGACATCACAACTTCCCAACCCCAAAGCTGCCCCAACACAACTGTCTTTAAAAACGCCAAAACGCAGTTAAAATATATTTCTGTAGTACTTTCTTTTAGAAAACTCCTTATTTACATTACTACTTGGCATGGCTGATGAAAGGGTTCAAAAGTTTCTCGCTAGATGAGAAGACTGATACCACTCTTGTGTCGGTAAAGCGGTCCGTTTGCTTATCTTATCTTAGCTTAGCATAGCATAGAGACAGGAAGCGAGGGAAAGAGATAGCCTAACTCTTTCCAAAGTTACAAAGCTGCATACCAGCTTATTAATTAACTCATTAAATGTCAATGGTTTAATCTCTACAAAAACCGAACTGTTAAAGCGATATCTTGTGGTTTTACGGGGTTATGTGTCAGACCACTTCTTAGAATCTTGAGTTAACAGGAAGTGACTGCACTTGGCCAAGAAATAGTCGAGCCCAGATAAATCAGACTTGCACCTTCCATCCGTCACCGCTGTTAGCTAAGCTAAGTAGCTGCTGGCAGTGGCTTCATTTTTACTGTACCGAACTCTCATGACAGTGAACTAAATATGAAGCTAAAGCCAGGTGATGGTTAGCTTAGCTTATCATGAATACTGGAAGTCACCCCTCGTTGAGCCACAACTACTTGTTTTACACCTTTGTACAGATGGTGGATGGGTGGTGGTGGGGAGGGTGTGGGTGAATGGTGGCTATCCTAGCTTTGAACAGAGACAGGCTGGTTGTTCCCTCTGCTTACGGTCCATCTGCTAAGCTAACCGTCTCCCGGCATTAGTTTCACATTTTCTGACATGAGAGTGGCGTCAGTCTTCTAACTCGTGGCAAGAAAGTGAATCAGCGCATTTCCCAAAATGTCAAGCTATTCCTTTACATCAAATTTATGAAGTCTCAGAATAAATGCTCCGTTCTGTGAACAACTCACTATCTCATCTGTCAAAAAGTTTGTCATGTCAGGCCTCTTTTTTCTCAGATCCATTCACATGCTGCTGATCTCTTAGTGACTTTCCCATGCACGGTGAAGCCTGCCAGCGCAGCAACAATAGCCTTGGGTGGAGTGCACAGCTGAGCTGCAGTCTACAGCATGTGCTTTGATTGTTGGAATGGCGGGGAGAGCAAGGAGCTATCCATAGGAGATTTTCTTACTGTTGAACTGTCCAGGTCAGAACGCTATGCTCCAGACCTGGGTCAAACATCCAATACCACCTATTTGCTTTAATCTTCATGATAAACAGACGACTGATTGTTTGGGGAATTTATTTGCACAAAATGTCCATACCAATTGAAACCATGCAAATTCTATTCACTCAAAATCCTTCCTGCACCTGAGCTTTGACATTTTCTGCCTTGATTGGATGCATCTAGAACCAAAACCATAACCAATGCAGCACTTGTTGAGTCTGTCTATGGTCTGAAGGCTGTTCCTCTTTCTCGCTTTCCCTCTTGCTCACCACTGCAACTCATTCTCTCTGCTGTACTGGCATCAACACTGGGCTTCGAGAGGCCTCCAGAGAGGGGGGAAGCACGGGGGAAACTTGGAACAATATATTGTAGGTAAATAAATGCTCTGTCTGAAAAAGAATGCCTTTCCAAAACAGAACCAAGGCCCGTCAGAGCAGCATGTGCCCCAAATAATGCCCTAATTACTCCTGTGATAATATGATAATAATGCCTCGACCTCTTTCGAAGTCACTGGGTTCACTGCATAAACAAGGACCGGCACTCTGAGACTGAGGGAATATCATCTGGAGCCTTGAGGAGACTGCACGTGAAGAAACTGTGTGTGTGTTTGTGTGTAGTGGAGAGAGAGGGAGAGAGAGAGAGAGGGGAGAGAGACATACAGTGGAAGTACAGTATTCTATTCAGTCCTGGTTCCAGCTCTTCCACGATGAAACTGAACTTTTGACTTTACTGTTTAATCTTGGATCAGAAACCTGTGGCCAAATCAACATGAAGATAGTGTGAAATGCTGCAAAGCAGGTGTATGTTAAGCTAATCTGATGATATGGGCCGTAATGTGGCTATAAACCGAGGGATAGGATCTCAGGACCGTGTCAATCAGAATCTTTGGCTGGCGGCCCGCGCTGGCTGGAGAGTGGCCTGACTATTGATACCAGATGAGAGGATGAGTCAAAATACTGAGCAGATGTGATGGTGCATAGTCATAACAGAAAAAAAAGAAAACAAAATCATATCAGATCTCAAAATATATTGAATGGAATAAATAAATAGGTTGTTGGGTATAGTTCTGTGGAAATGGCTCAAAAATATTTGCATAAAAGCAAGTTATTTTTTAAAATGTATGCCCAGTTCTTTACTTCAGTGTTCAGAGTTCACTTAGAGGTAGCTGACGGTCTGTTTGAGTTTGAAATTAAGGGTGAAGTCCTGCGTTTAACTTGCTCTGAGGTGTCAGCATCCAGCCACCATTACGCCTCCAATCCTCTTGCATACCAACACCTTTAAATATTTGAGGTTTTTCAAGAGGAAAAATGTACTTCTGCTTAGTGTCCTGGCACTAAGCAGAGCACTGGATCAGGTCTAGGAAGTAGAAGCTGCCTATTCAACTAATCTGTCATGATTTATCCTCGAACTCTGACAACTTTCCAGCCCACTGCATCTCAGTATATTGAGGAAGTCGGAGCTGAAATGTATGGACGGAGTGAAACGGAGGAGAAAATCTTTGCTGCGCACCGCTCTTGAGTGATATATCCCTTCCACCAATTCCAGCACCTGAAAAGTCCATCACTTCCAAGAAGATTTTTGGGAAAAGCACCAGCCGTCGGCAACAAGAGAGGAAGAGAGAAAGAAGGAGAGAGGGGAAAAAAGGGGGAGGAAAATTGTTCCTGCGTCACGTTTCTTTAATTTGTTCACCAGCTGCCAATGAAAATGATGACCTGCAGGAGGCCCCCCCCCCCTACCCCCCTATCTTGGCTCTGCATCTGCCTTTGCAAACCACACAGCTGGAGCCACACACTGAACAAGTGTAATCTTTATAGTATAATGAATACGACAAAGAAGACTGATGGGACACATGGACACAGCTCTCACACTGATTTGTCTCATAAAACTTCCTCCCACCCATGAGTTTATGTGGCTGTCCTGACCAGTGACCGGTGGAGCACGTGGGAAGTGCATGTTTTATCACCTGCATATGGAGCTGATGTGACAGCTTGATTGCTCAGAGCTATTAAACACTTCAGGTTAATTCAGTCAAGTCTGCCAGATTGATCTTCTCACACACTTAAAAAGATCAGATTTCAAATATTAACATAAACACGTCATAATCACATTCAACATACATAGCAACAGCGTGCAGGATATAGACCCGTATCAGAATTATTTTTCTTTCTTTTGAAAACCCAGGAAAAGTCATTAATAGTCATTTAATATGCTCCATCTTCCTTTGGTGTACTTTATTAATCAAGTGTTGTCTTTGCGCAGCCCGCAGCCGCGAAAACCTGAAACAGATGTGATGAAATCGGGGAAGATTTACCCAGAAGGGGCCAAACGTCTCCGAATTACGCTGTTTCAGGTGACAAGGAGGGGCTGTGCGTCTACCTCCGAGGCAGGCGCACTTCCTGCTACCGTCCACTGCAATATATAAAACCCGCAGAGACGGACTTCTCCCGAAGCACTCACAAAGTTTGCAAAGCCTTAAAACTCCTCACTTGCAGCCCTCCCTCTCTCCGGTCCATAGGCTTCAGAGGTGACACAGCCTTGGCAACGCAGGCACACAGCACCGCTGCGCAACAAGAGGTAAGACTCGGGAGATTTGAAGTTTGCTTTATGCATGCCTGAACTGAAATACACCTTATTTGTGCTGCAATACTTAAAGAAGTGTTCATGGCTTTTCTTTTTTTTTTCTTTTTTTTTTTCAGATCAATCCAACACGCGGGATTTTCGGTCTGCAGGTCCCTCAAACCAAACATGAAACCTCAGTTGTTTGCCATAGACCTAATACTTCTGTGCATATCTTGCGGAGCAAGTGCGCTGGCAACCAGCATTCCTGCTCTGTCCACGTCCAACTTCACCAATCCTGGCGCAGCGCGCAGCTATGGGACAGACGCCGCGGCTCTTTCTAAAAGCAGGAGGAAGCGTTATATCAGTCAGAACGACATGCTTGCCATTCTTGATTATCATAACAAAGTGAGAGGGAAGGTGTTTCCCCCAGCATCCAACATGGAATACATGGTGAGTGAAAGCTTTCATTCAAACTTTGTTCATTTTCATCAAGAGGCGCGTTTATTTCCAGTTAATGTATGATATTCATGGAACCATGTACCAAACTGCATGCATCAGGTAAAGTGATGGAGAATGATTGCGTGATTTTATCAGATGTAGTTTTGTAAGGTGGTAAAGAGACAAATGTCTTGAAGTATCTTGGCACCTTCAGCTGTTCAGCAGATTGCACTGCCATAGACCACCAACACGGTCCCATCCAAAGGAAGAAAGGTCATGTATGGTGCCAGTAGCCTGCTGGCAGCTTTATATGGACAGAGCAGCAGTGCTCACATGTAGACTGATGGCAGAGTTGCTGTAAAGGTTGTCCAAACACGTCTAAATGAGACTTCTAACATTATTATATTTTCAGCTACAAAATAAAGCTCTGTTTTTATGGAGAGAGGCAGTAATGCTCATTTAAGTGCTTTGGAAGGCTGTTCCAAAATCAGCAAGTGAGCTGACACATTTCCATTTAGAATTGGCAGCACCTCTCTATCGTTGCACTGGTAATAAGATGCAGTGACGGGGTCTCTTCCCCTGACAGAACTACTGTAGGATGAAGTAATCAGAGGAAGTCTCCCCTCATTCCTCCAGTCATGATCCATTCCCAGTAAAACCGTGCACGAGTATGGCTGCTGACAAGTGGGGAGATCTGGCACCCTTAAGGCTATCCAACTCCCTGTCGATTCAGTGAAAGAGTTACACGGGACGCGGGGCAGCTCACTTTGTCCGCTTATGTAACCGATTTGATGGATGACTTCTGCGTCTCGCCATGGTAACACCTGTAGCGGCGCTATGAGCTCAGAAAGCGCCGACTCTTATCTCACATCTCGCTGCTGAAGAAGATGTGGTGTTGATATTTTCCCCTCGGTTATGTAATGGGTTTCCATGTTCCCACCGTGTCTCTGTGTGTTTAGGTGTGGGACGACACCCTGGCCAAGACGGCCGAGGACTGGGCTCACGCCTGCCTGTGGGAGCACGGGCCACCTAACCTCCTCAGGTTCCTGGGTCAAAACCTCTCCGTCAGGACAGGACGGTGAGTGACCTTTGACTCCCCTGCCCCCTCCCCAACATCTGCTGCTCCTCTCAGGGATGGCTCTCTCTCAGCAGTCATGGTCGTTGCCTCGCAGCCCCCTTCTTCTTTCTTCTGAAGGTTTTTGCACTGTGACCCGGTGACTGCTTGAGGAATGCTCCTGTGACCCTTCAAATAAACAAAAGCTGTGTTTTCAGAAATGACCCATGAGGACAAAGGCGCATCCCTTCAGTGGGTCTTGACTTTCCATTTGGAAACACAGGCATCTTCACGTGTTCCTGCACGTTTAGATTTTATCGAGGAACAACATGAGACTCGAGGGAATAGACTTGATTCTGACTATCCCATGTGACATATAGTCAAGTTATTTTCTAAAAAAAACCCCAAAAACTAGATGAAAGCAGTAATAGCAACCTGTTGACTTAAAATAAAGCCAAAACAATACTCAGATTTAGTTACAAGAAGTCGGAGCTCACTTGCTGGAATTCAGATCTTCAATCAGTATTATTCTGTCAAAATATTCTTACGACACAGAAAATGAATGCTGCGCGCAGATGGAAGTAGTTCTTCTGAGGGTCTGCGTCATGACACGACTAAATGATTTAAACCCTGAATTAGACAGGTGCAGAAAACATGACATATATGTTTTGTTGCCAGTTATTCACATTCAGGGTCATGGGGGGGTACATTTGGCTCTGTCAGACCAATGTCCGCCTGCACTTAGTTCATTCTCTAAGGCAAGGCAGCATTTTGCTGGGCAAAGCATGTTTGGATATCTTACAAATAAACCTGGCCACGGAAACAATCATGAGAATTCAATCATCGTTAATTATTGAAATTGTTGCTGCTTGGCTGCAAACTCTGAAGCTGTGGCGCATCTTCAAAATGGCCTTGCTCATATCCTGGAATGTGGCCCGTTTGTGTCTATTGTGTTTCAAAACCTCAGGCGGTTTCATTGCTATTGTGATCTGTGATAGCCCCTGAAACACCATTAGTGAAGGAATAAATATAAAAAAAATCTAATCAAACAAGGACTATACATAGATTGGAGGCAATGCAGCAGATTTCAGTAACTGCGAGAGGAAACCAGAGCATGCAAATGTTAGGAACAGGGGTGGATTTGAGCCCAGGATCTTCTAGATGTGAACCAACAGTGCCGAGCCCCATAAGTACTATTTTTATGGGTTTCAAAATCAAAACTCCAATCCATGTCTTAAAAGTTTCTGTGTTCATTAAACCTCAAACACACCTGGAGCCAAACTGCACAAGTACTGCTTCGTCTTTTTCCCTTAAATTGGACAAAGTCAAGGTTGGAATGTCTGTATTAGTTGCTCACCATCAGTTGTGTCATGTATAGTTTACTGAACGTGTCCATCTTCTGTTCACAGCTACCGGTCCATTCTTCAGCTGGTAAAGCCGTGGTACGATGAGGTCAAAGATTACTCTTTTCCATATCCCCGCGACTGCAACCCTCGATGCCCTCTCAGATGCTATGGACCCATGTGCACCCATTACACACAGGTACACAGACGACTATCAGTGTTACGTGTGAGGCTGTCAAAATGGTCTAACGGTGGCAGTAATTGATGGTGGTGATCTGTCTTTTTTGCAGATGGTGTGGGCAACATCCAACAAAGTAGGCTGTGCTGTTCACACATGCCACAATATGAATGTATGGGGCTCAGTGTGGAAGCGGGCAACATATTTAGTTTGCAACTACTCACCAAAGTAAGTAAAGTTGGTAAACTGACCGTTACCTGTATGGCCCCCTTTGACCATCTAGTGTAGTGTAAATTACAGGCTGAAAGGAAGCCCGTTAATTCTAATGAACCTGTTAACCTGATGACGATAGGGTGACGACAGGCTTAATCCCGACACAGACCGCTCTGTTCTGTGCTGAGTTGTGAAATGCCACCCATGTTGCCGGGAGATTCAGATAACCCCGATACAAGGCTGTGAACCGGTACTGCATTACCAAAGCTCCGGAGACCCAAGAAACAGAAGAAAAAAATCTCAAAAAAATTCCAGGAATTAAAGTGTGTGGGCTTGTGACTGACTTGTGACCTCGGTTCTTTAATCCCACTGGTTTGAGACATAAGAGTAACAGGCTCGGGACGCTGATGACCTAGTTTAGCTTTAATAAGCGTAGCCTTCGTTTTTCAGACACAAGCCTTTTCACACAACTTGAATCTGCATGGTGTCAAAATATATTTTAACTTGCTTCTGATGACATGCTGATGATGGTGGTATTTCCAGTGGATCTCAAGGTCCATTTGGTTGCTGTTCTGGAGCTTTTGATCACATCACATGATCTTCATCAGTAATGGTAGATGTTCAAATTTTCATTTTTCTTCAAAGAACTGTGAAGGCCTTTGGGAAAACTCTTTTTTTTATTTTTATTTCCAGATTAATATAGTGCGATATGATTGAGAACAGCTTCTCAATAGACATTAATATGAGATTGTTTTGTCAACTTGTGCGTTAACATCACAAATTGATCATCTTTTATGTACTTCTACATTTTAGGCCTTTTTAGACAGGAGAGATACACTGATTTAAGTTAAATTTGTATTTAAAAACAAACATTGCATTGCAACATGCATTGACACTGTCCATGTTTTAGGGGTAACTGGATCGGAGAGGCTCCCTACAAAGTAGGCGTACCCTGCTCCGCCTGCCCTCCCAGCTACGGGGGCTCCTGCAGCAACAACATGTGCTTCCCTGCTCTCAAGACAAACTACCTGCACTGGTTCAAATAAACACAGGTTTCCTCTCAACATAAGCTGACAACCTACAGTACCACAGAGACATTATTTTCATCCCGTAAGGATTTGCACAACAGCCGTGGACCACGCTATTTTGTATATATGGGCTTATTTAAAGACTCAAACATACATTTGAAGGCAGCAGACGATTTAGTATTGATGACTTGTAAATAAACTGTAAATTAATTTCATTTGTATCAGAATTGCTATCACTATTTTTAATTGATGAAATATAATTTATGTGTGGGAGTGGGTGCTTAAACACAGTATATACTGAATGTGGTGCTGCATAAACTTCCGTTTTCACTATGCCATTGACAATGTGGTAATTAAGGACATAACAACATCATAGCTGCTCTTACCTGCTCACTTTGGTGCTACAGGCATCACACCTTCATGTTGTGTGCTCTGCCTTCACAGGAATGTTGTGATATAAAGATCAAAGCTTTTGACCTCAGAGGGTAAAACCTGCACGGGCGGTGTCAGCTTTGTAGCTGCTGTAGGTACAACACTCTTCATGCTCAAGTCTGTTATGATTTTCATTCCTGTCCTGCAACAAATTGGCAAAAATTTGTTGACAAAAGTGCACTTACTGTAAACTGGGAATATATGACAGAAGGAACATGCATCAGTTAGACTGGAGGGTCCTCATTTGAAGGCCTGTTCTCGGCATAGATGATGCCTCTGTTGTCAAAAGCCGTGCTTTTTTCAGCATCTGCAGTTTCAGTCTGCACCGATTTTGTTGTGTTTCGTTACAGGTGTTTCATACCTCGAGACATTTCACAGGTTTCATTCATATTTCCTGTAATATTTATGCTAAAGAGTGCACATACAAGAAATCTGACCCACACATCTGTTTTATAATCATATTTGTACACAGTATATTGGTATATACCAGTATATTGATATATCGGACAAATCCATTGTTTATACTTTGATATGATCACTGATGTAGTTGGTTTTTGGAGTTAGGCACTCAAGTGCACCTTAATTGTTTGTAAATTTCCAAAATAGCAGGAAATTATTATTTTTTGTACCTGTAGATAATCATCATACCGTGACTATCTTAAAAAAAGTATACTGTAAGTTATTCATTTTTATATGGGAAGAAATATTTAATTGCTAGTAATTTTTTTTATTGTTTTGTAAAAGGATTGTAAATATATCTGAATGATTAACAAGTACTGAAGATGGTTCATTTGCATGTCAACTTGTATACTGTTGAAGATTTCCTCTAATGTAGATTCACTTGGTGCATTTCTATGAACGACGCACTAGCATGATTTAGCTAGCGAATGGCTCAACACTTTAAACTTGGCAGAATTTCTTTTCGAATTTGGACAGTTTCTTAGTACAGTCCAACACCGAGAAGAACATATCATCAGCATAATGGAGAACATTTACAAGATAAAAAAAACACACAAAATGTTGCCATGGATAAGTTTGGTGGGGAATAACGCATTAAAATAGGAAAGATTTTCCGCACTGACTGTATTTAAATCAACATTAACAACAAGCTGTTTGTGCAATGAACTGCGCTTTTCCTGTTTTGTTTTGTATTTGTAATAAATTTGTCTATTTTGATTGTGTTATTTTTTTGGTTTGTACATTTCAACCCATGTCTTCCCTCAGGTCAAAACAGTACCATTGTCCATTGTCTGTGCTGTGTTGTCTGAGCTTCTCCTCGTGTCTGACATTGATAAGAGTTTCTGCCCAAAGTGTCAGTCCAGCTCTTTGATTCTCAGTTTTCACTTTCAGTTAAAACCCTGCCATTTGCGAAGTCCCACATCCTGCGTATCAAAGGCTGAGAGGTAGAAGAGAAAACATACTGCGGCTACATCTGAATCCTAGTAAGAGAAGGTTGACTTTGGCCCCGTCTGTCCAATGAACAGACAACTGATAGGGTTTCAGGAGACCCTCTTGTTTGAGTTTGTCCAATGAAACCATTGACCTTATTGAGAGGGAGAGACAGGGAGCAGAGTAGAATGCTAGAAGCAGAAAGAGACAGAATGTGTGTCACCACCAGACATACTGACTAGACTGGGCAAGGAAAAAGACATTTACTTGCACAAAAGCTTCAAGATTTTGTGCAGATGATGATGGAGAAAGTAGGAGAGAGCTGGTTAGAGGTAAAGATAAACATAAAGAGAGTGTCGTAAATGTTTTGATGTGTTGGGCAGATGCTGCAGGGGTTTTTTTTTCTCCAGCTGGGATGCAGGTTATGATTCTGGGCCAACCTGCATCAAAGGTATATGTATGAGATCGTATGGGGCTATCAAGCAAACAAAACAACAACCAAACAAGATAATAACATGTATTATTTCTTAGATAAAGATCTGCATTAGTTAAAATGTAAACTAGGCAGCTGAAAACATCTTTCCAGGCAAAAACATTTGCTGCATTCTAATGCACTTTGGCAGGTAGGAATACAAAGCCTCACATTTTCATGCTAAACTTTGCATGGCGTGAGGTTTTCAAACCACTTCCTGCACCTTATTAAGAAGTTTCATCTGCCCAGCCAGCCCTAACAGACCAACACACTCCCTGGAAACAACCAGCAGCGTGTTTTCGAGGAATGCATCAGTATGCATGGGAAAAAACGCTCTGACTGAGCAAATGCTGGACCCAGAGCCAAACAGATGATTGGTGGATGTTTAAAAGGCACATCAGTGGCATGCAGAGCAAGAGGCTATGATGAGCTAGACAACCTGCTGCCGACATTTACCTGGCTTATCAATTTGTGGCTGAGCAAAGGTTAAAGATATGGATTTGGGTTAGGATGAAAGCAGCCTCTGGTGGTTCAGGGATAAAAACAAAAAACACCTGCAAATGGAGTGCAAATTGGAAAGGAATAACATCGCACCAGAGCAATGCACATATTGTGCTCATATTCTTATATTTGTTCTCTGTATTATAATTCTTCTGGGTGATTCTTCTGAACATCATTCCACTTGAACAAAATGTTTTGTTCTTTAGAGATTGTGTGCTGCTTTCAAAGTGTTCATATCATTCACAGTTTCCATTTAAATGAACATTACACTTCAGTTGCTTTCACCCAACACATGGCAATTGACACAAAGTTATTCTCATTCTTGACACTTCAACTACTTCCAGATCTTACACTTCACGCAAATTTCAACAACTTAACTCACACAACTTCCAAGCTTCATACACAATTTACTTCAAGTGCTTTCAGTGCACACACTTGAACTGCCTTCAGTGCTTCCACTTCAGCTGAAGTTTTAACTACTTTTACCACTTACAAATTAACTAACTTACTCTTTAAATGACAATTGAACTACTTTCACCACTTACAAGCCGGCTGACATTTCAACTCCTTTCAGTATTCACACCTTGAGTGACACCTCAAACCTTTTCAGATCTCAGGTCTTCACCTTTGTACAACATCAGCTCTTCTAACCCACACAATCCCCTCAGTTCAAAGACAATTTACTTCAACTGCTTTCACTGCTTACGCTTCAGCCGACCCTTTAACTGACATTGTCTATCAGTTTATATACTCGAACTGGCACTAATTCCTTCTAGGTATTTCACTCTCAGCCCAATTTATCACCCACACTTCAACTGACATTTCAAGTCCTTTCGGCACTTTCATTTAGATTGATACACCAATTTTACCCAACACAGAAAATCTTTACTTGTTTGTCTTAATTTTGCTTGGTCTGATGGTACTCTATTAGCCTTTTACTTCATGAATTCCTCACCCAACCCAAGGGTTGTTAAGCAAGAAGGATAAAATATTCGATGAGGTCAATTGAAGACGAATAGGAGGCAGACAGAAGCACAATCAGAGAGACAGAAAGAAGAACCAGGGATTTTCAGTCTCCAGTTGCTGCAGCAATAAATCCTACTCAGCTGGCTTATGCTATCAGCCACTGCCAACACCTACTGAGGCCACGATGACGCTCATCCGAAGGTGCACCACTTTTCCTAATAACACACGTGAATTACTGACCTGTCAGATAAACTGTTATTGCTGAAACAGTTTCGTCTCCCACAAGTGTGAAGGTGGTGAAACGTTTATTTGGAAAGAAGATGGAGACTTCATAGGGACCAGGGTGATAGATTATTAACAGGGAGAGTGTGAGGCTGGGGGAGTCAGTTTCCAAAATGTGCAAGCAGGCGTCCAACTCCAATAATGGGGAGAAGTATGAGAAAGAGTGTGTATACTGAAAAAAGGGGATAAATCTTTTGTGGAGGGAGCTTGTAGGTTTGCTGATGTTTGTTGTGCAGCTGCAGAAAATCTCCTCTCGTCTCCTCTCGCTCCTTTGTCGTCTCTGTACTCTACAACCTCTCTGCCCTCCCTGACTTCAAGCACTGAATGGTTGAAAACTTGGCTTCTCTGTGCCTCGAGGGGGATATTGGGAGAGGATTCTTTCTAATCCACTGTATTTTTTCTTTCTCTTCTGCCCCTGTTGGAAGCACAACAACTATGTTTATTTTGCTCCCCTTGCAACTCAACCATCGGAAATGCAGCCTGTGCCCGGTCCAAGCCTCGCGCTGTCCTCAAACCTCCCCAGAATCCACCACTGCCAGGCCAGCGAGGACATCAAAATGGAGCCGGAGTTAATTCTTCATGTAGAAAAATGTTACTGTAAATTTGGCTCTGGATTATATCATAATTCACCTTGTTAACCAAGCGGAAACAGTCTAGCTGAAACTGGCTGTAGATGGGCCTGCAGAGAGTCCCAGCATGCAAATGGGTTTTTACTACCTGTGCTTGTCTAGGAAGGAGATATTAAATGAGCTTCTTCAGTTGCTTTGAGTTAGCTAAGTAAATGTCCTAAAATTTCAATTCTAATTAAAATCCCCTTAATAATGATCATTCATTGGGCAGAGTTTCACGTCATGTCCACGGATACTTCTAATATAACTTTTGAACTGAGGCAAACTTGCTGTGTTCAAATCTCTGACAGGCGGGAGTATGTTGACATATGTGTTTCCCAGAGACTGATGTCAGCTACTTGAAGCATGTTTTGGGATCTCCTCAAATGTTGGCATGTACATGTTAAAACCCTTTCGCTACCATAAATCTCTCGGGGCAGGGGAGTTAACTGCAGGGCACGATTTTGTACTCCTTCTTCTTTTGAGTTGGATGCCCTTACTTCAAACAAGGAGTAAAAAATAAAGCGTGTCAGGTACACAAATCATTTGCGGTGTCTCACTTGTCTATTTTGGTCTATTTGTTTAGGATGGTGCCACCATAACGTGTGGGGAAATGTGTCATTTCTCCCGGCTTTTCATGGTTGAATTTGCATGTACTCCCTACGCAAGCAACAGTAGCAAGCTGTGCAGACAATGAATTAAGACACCATTCGAGTTTGAGTTGAATGGCTTATGTTACGGTCACTTTTCTCGTCTAGTGACTTTTCCTTGGCAATGTAAGCTCCTCACATGGTCTAGTAAAATATAAATTAAGCATATCTGGCATACTTCAGTACAGAGATTCCATGTTACGATGAAGGACATAGGCTGGTGTTATGTCATAAAACTGTATAGTCTATTTTCACCTCATATGTGACATTAAAAGTAATCACATGTTGTCAGCCCCTGGCACTGTGATCCTCCACCACAGAGGCTATTATACAGTATCTACAGTGTGTGTAGCCATGAGACAGACTGAGTTCAGTCTGAGAACATAAACTGAGGCAAAGGTAGCCTGTGTTTTGTGTTTGCCCTGCATATCCTACTGTAGTCTTTGTCTTGGACGGGGCCACATTAGCCTCCTTGCGGGGCCTAGCAGGGACTTCAGACGAGCGACATCCTGCAGCCATGAGATGTGGGCCAAAATCAATGTCCTCTCAGAGGCACAGCGCTGGGAAAGTGCTGCATAATCAGATGGGCTTTCCTCCTTTACTCTAAACTCTCTTTTATACCTGCAGCCCACAAGCTCAGAAAGGCTTTGATGCTTGTACTGGATTATAGTGCACTGACCTTTTTGCACACATGAGGTATTGTAGCATTATGTGATTCCTTCAAATGGGATGTTCTGTGCAAACAAAAGACATTCACAAGCTGTGTCTCTCTTTTATTACCTCAACTCAAAAAAACAACCGAAGCAAAGTTAATTTTCATATTCATGAGTGAGTCAAAGAGAAAATGTGGCAAGCCAACCCGCATATCAAATCCAAGTAAATGCACGATGATTGCATTCTCCCCAGAAGATATTAGATGACATTAGACTAAACTACGTTTGGCATTATTGTGAAATTTCTCGGTTTCAACTGGTTTCCACCACAAGCAGCAATCCATGAAACATTCAGCCCAGAGAGGCAAAACAGTGCAAAAGGACTTTCTGGTAGAATTACTTAATGGGAGGCTTCATAAAATGTGACATAAAACAAAGGGAATGTGGGTACCCACAATTCCCCACTGTCTTTACATTATCACTTTACCAAGATTCCAGTCTTTTTGCTTGCTCAGGATCTTATTGTAATAGACTGAGAGGTGGATGAGAGCCTCAGTCCTGCAGAAAAAAATCCAAGAGCAGCCTCTCTGGTGCAAAAGTGGGGAAGCTGAGACATTTTAGTTTGTAATCATGAACTAGTTATATGGGTTTTTCCCTTTTCCAAACTGATCCCCCTAAGAGATGCGCTTTGTCTAAAAGTCAAACACTGACACCTGGTGGTTAAGTGCTGCATGCAAGAAGGAGGCATACAGTAATATATAATAGTAATGAAATTTAACACACACGAGAGCCATTTTTTTGCATATTGAGTACTTCTATTTGTTCCATTTTGCTCACAATACATCTGCACTTTTACTTAAGTTCAATTACAAATGCAGGACCTTAGCTTGGGTATTGTTACATTGTGGTATTTGTACTTTTACTTCAGTAAAAGGTCTAAATATGACACCACTGTGAAGCTCAGCTATGTGGCTTGAACATTAACACAATGTGCATGAAAATAAAAGTGAAAGGGAGCAAGGTGCAGAGCACAGAAAATACAATTAACAAACTGAAAGATGGTCTGTGTGAATGCTGTGAGACGAAAGGCAAGAATGAAGAGAAAAGACATTTGAATCCAGGCCAGCAATAGATTTTTTATATTAAAAGGCACATCAATGTTAGTGTGTTCACTGCTTTCATTTGGAATCGTTACAATAAACTCTGCAATAACACCTGTGAGCCAAACACAGAACGACTTCCAGCTTTCCAACTTTTTGTTCAGTGCTCACAGATGCATTGGCATCCCTTCGCCACAAGGGGGTAGAGACACACAAACTAAGCCAAGCTGACCTGAAGTGGATATCTGAGGCAGCCTTCTGCTGAACACTGCTGATAGTGTCACAAAAGCAATGATGTAGAACGTCTGCCAAATGACCTTGATGCTCTTTACTCCCATTCTCACCCCGACGCCGTTCCAACACTCTGACCTCAATTCAGCTCAACCAGAACCATTAGGGAGCAATGTGCCAGATAACGCGGGCCAACAAAAAGTGTTCTTCGAGAGTGTTTGTGTGGTTCACTGTTGTGTCCAGAGGCTACTGTTGTGTGGATGCGGGGTCTGGCACGGCCGATGCATTCTGCTGGGTTCATGGGATTTCTCGCAAGACCACATGCTGAATGGAGGAGGTACCGAACGGAGCATCTGGACCCGTGGCTTAACAATGACAGTGTGGGTGAGATAGAGAGAGCAAAGGGGAAAACGGCAAGAAGAGAGAGAGAGAGAGAGAGGGAGAGAGAGAGAGAGAGAGAGAGAGAAAGACAAGCATAGGAATGGGATGTGAATGTTTGTGAGTGAGATGGGAAGTGTGTGTGTGTGCAAATGCCAGACGGAAACACAAAGGTAGAGGAGAAAAATGTGAAATATTAAGACAGACAGTACAGCAGGAAGCAGTAGAAAACAATAGATGTAATAAAAAGAAGGGATGATAGAGCTGCTAACACAAGAGGCCCAAGCATGAAATCATTTATATTGCTCTACCGCAGGCGCAAATAGTGTATATTTACTGGAAGGCATTGTAATAAACATTAATCAGAGAATGTCTCGTCTGTTACGGATGGCTTGACCCAAATTACCACACTGTAAATCACAGAAATCCCTGAGCAGTTGGTAAATATTTCCTTTATCCACACAATTTCATTTTCATAGTCGGGGTCAGAGACATGCTCTTACAGTCAGTCTTTGTGTTTGTCAGCCATAACTCTAAAGCAA
This sequence comes from Chelmon rostratus, assembly GCF_017976325.1. NCBI lineage: Eukaryota > Metazoa > Chordata > Actinopteri > Chaetodontiformes > Chaetodontidae > Chelmon > Chelmon rostratus. The sequence goes on from NC_055677.1 coordinate 11,887,575, forward strand.
TATAAGTCATTTCATATCCCAAGCCCACAAAACTTACTTTGAGTGTTTAAAATAATTGCATGTTTGACTCATTGATTTATGTTATAAAGGCACACACACACACACATGCACCCAGTCACTCCTTTGCTGCCTCACCTCTCACTCTCTTACTGTCAAACAGAGACACACATAGCATTCTCTTCCTCCCCGTCACACACAGATACACACACGCATCCAAATGTAGAGCAACATTAATTCTATAGCAGATGAATGAATGTTTTCGGTGGTGCTTTCCTCCTGGGAGTTGCGGGCAAAGCGAGAGCGTTGCTATTTCAGCTGCGGTGTAAGAAGGGGGGGAGGGCCGTCAGGTCCGACCGCAGAGAGAGGGCCGCTGCTGGAGCTGCGGCCGAGGCCCCTGCTACTGACCCAGGGAACAGACAGTAAACCCTTGGGTTTATGGAAGTTCAGAATGTGGTGGGTCCCCAATCTGAGAGCTCTTGTATCACATTCTGTACATGTGCAGAAATAGGTTAGCAGCAGAGGCGCCCTGGAAGACAGAGTTTTATATCTGTCTATAGTGTCTGATCTGCTGCATCCACTGGTGGATTTTAACTAAGTACATTCACTCAAGTGCAGTAGCCTACCTTAGTACAGTTTTGAGGTTCTTGTACTTAACTTAACTACATTTCAGAGGATAATATTGTAGTTTTTACTCTACTACGTTTACATTAGTGCATAAGAGTTTAGTGTCTATGAGCTGTTAGCATTTCAAATGAAACATTTCCCCTCCAAACTTGTCAAGTTTATTTGATTTGGATAACTGTTTGAGGCTAAATCAGGTCACATTATTCAATATTTTCTTTTCTTTTTTTTTTTTTTTTAAAAAGCAAAGATTACAGAAATGTCCCAAATGTAAATAGAAATTTGTGTTTCATACCCCATAAATCATCTCATGACCCCTCAGATTTATCTTGTGACCCAGTGGGGGGGCCTCACCCCCAGGTTGGGAACCAGTGGACTAAACTAACAAAGTAGCTAAAAGTAGCTCCATCTCGACCAGCTACAACAGTAACATGCTGCTTAAGCATGCGTGCATCAATATCAACAACTTAATGCTGTCATATGTAACAGTGTATCAGGTAGTTATCAGTAAATCAGGGCCATTTATCTGCTTTTGATACTTTAAGTACATTTTGTTGCTAATTTCTCTGTAGTTTTACTTAGATGGGATTTTGAATGTAGGACTTTTACTTGTATTGCTGTATTTTTACATTGTAGAGTTGGTAGTTTTACTTAGATGGGAAAACTTCTTCCACCACTGACCAGAGGAATCTTAAAATAGACTGCACACAGATTCATCTTATAAAACTGAAATCCTTAACGGAGTATCAGAACTGTCCTCTCAGCCCCTGACTCACCTGATGAGTGAGGGCCAAGAGCCAAACAATAAGCATGAAAACATCAGGGAGTCATGGAAACGAGGGGATTAGCTGAAAAAGACAAAATCACTGCCAGCACATGGTCGGCTTGGCCGGCGTTTAGTTTATTATGTTTGTCAGGTAAAACACAAGAAGGTTGTGTCACTCCCAGTGGAAAGTAAGTCTGTACAGGGGGCAAACACGGAGGCCTGGTGATTAGCTACTGTTTCCACATGTGCCACAGCTACCAGTGAAAATGACCAGACAAGAGACAAAACCTGCCTGTTTCCATTATGGAATTTGCACTGTTTCAGCGGGAGGGGAAACGGTGACGACAAGTTCAGGGTTTGGAATAAACAAAGAGTTGGCTTGTGTTTTAATCCCCCCAAGGAGTCACCTGTGAACAGTTAGACTCGGGAGAATGGGGCCACTTCTGCTGCCAGGCACCACAGAGGAGGCTGGTTTGAATTAATACATTTTTGAGCAAAGTCAGTCACCAGGTAAGAGTCAGTCAACAGCCTTTAGTTGAATTTTCCGGCTCTGAGGATGATCCATCACCAAAGAAGACAGAAATCCTATGTCAGATGCAAATATGATATGAAAAAGAATAAGTCCTATGATGCTTAAGGGGTTTTGGGGGGATTATTATAGAGGCATATTAAATAATCAATAAGTGCAATTACTGAGTAAGTAAACAATAAAAGTCTCTGCAGGGATATTAGAAAGTTGTCAGTGCTATGAAATGGTGACTTTCTGCCCCTTTTTAACTTGCTGAGCACAACACTGGGGGAAAAAAAACAAGATTTCATTGAGATTATAGGGTAAAGACGCGCGACCGCGGGCACGCGCAGGGGTCTGGGCACGACCGAGTGGGCCGTTTCCAACCTTTTTGGAGAGGCGTGGTCAGGGGCGGCACTGACCAAGCGCAGCCAAGTTGAGGATAAAATGTGGATAAGTGATGCTTAAGCGCCTTTGGTGCAAGAATCCCGAGAGAAGAAAGAGCCAAACTTTCTTTTCCCCAGCCAGATGAGCACGGAGTGAAGGCTTTGATTTGTGTCACATGGCAGCCGGCGACAGTCATCACCGCTCCACCTGATCTCTGCAACTTTACCTTGAACGCGGATTGTTCTCGTCATCTTCCTCTTCTTCTTCTCTCTGCTGAAGTTTTCTCACGGCCAGATCTCTGTCAGGAGCTCCAGGAGCGGGCTGCATTCCAATTCATTAAAGGTAAATTATTTCCAAAGTCGACATTAAATCACAACACTCCATTTCTGTTTCAATCTGCATTACTCTTCACATTTTCCATTAGGCATTGGCACGTTTAAACAGCCTCTGTCAGCGTTGCAGCATGCATACCAAAACGTTCAACGCAAAACATGCAGTATTGTGAATGCATCAGCTGTATTATGCATCATTCTGTGCACTTAAGTACATTTATTACAGCTGTAGTGCCTAATGTGGTTTGAAATGGAGAATGCAATGTGTTTATCTTATTTTTGAATTTAGGAAAAAGTTGTAAAATCCTCAAGGAACTTCAACACTAGCAGTTTTCTTAAATCCACACTTTGACAAGTCGGCTCCCCAGTCTGCCAGCGTACCCACAGTGAACCTCATGAGGTTACTGCACCAGACCAAGTGTCTGCAAGCCAGTGCCCTGTCCTCACCGAGTTCAACATTGACTCAAGTTGTTTAGCAAGTTTGATACAGAACACTGATTCCAGCCTTTCCAATAATCCTCTGTTGCTCTCTGCTCTCAGCTGCTTCTCCAGCGTCTTTCTGTGTTGGCCCGCTCCTCCAACCGTCCTGCCTGAGTTCTAGAGGATCACGACCATCACTTTCTCCAGCGGCTACCAGGATGAGGCACGTGTCTCCGCACTGGCTGAGGGGCGTGTCCCTGCTCCTGCTGCTCCAGACGACCACCTCCATGGTGATGCTTCCAAACTCCACGGGCTGGGAGCAGATTCTGGACAAGTACCTGGACGAGCAGGGGGACTGGTGGGAGGCCAAGCACAGGGGGAAGAGGGCCATCACCGACAGCGATGCGCAGCTCATCCTGGACCTTCACAACAAGCTCAGGGGCCAGGTGTACCCTCCTGCTTCCAACATGGAGTACATGGTAGGTGGATTTAGGATTCCCAGAGCGTTTGTTCAAACGCTTTGACCCCATTCTGAACTCCCTAAGACTCATGCACACTTGCGGACCATATAGCTTAGTGGACTGACCCAGTCACCAGACCGGCTGGCACTTGTCCCACTTGGCTCACACACGAGCAGCATGCCAACATCTAAGCACCTTCACACTTGCCCCCCTCACACACACACACAAGCACACACACAAGTCTGCACCCATGTGACTTTGATTGTTTTGCCAGAAGAGAAGAATTCCACCAGCTTGCCAATGATCACATTACTACTGCCTTCTCTTTGTTACACGCGCTAAGAGATTTGTTTGACTTTATCCTTTGGCCATCATGTGTGTGTACAGCGCCAGATCACTTTTCACAGTGCAATTAGAATCAGAGCACGGCACCGGGGCTTGTTTTACCAGCTGTCTACCCCCCACTAAACACACACATACACACACACACACAGGCACCTTCTGCAAGTCGGCGCTCCACAGATGTGGAACTTTTCCAAACACGCCACACATGTGTCGGCACCGCTTGACCGCCACAGAGCGCTGCCACCAACGGCACTTAGGAGGTTAAAAATCAATACAGTGTGCAGAAGCTAATGATGTTTTATCATCTTTTTCATCTCCACTTAAGGGGTGACGGAACAAAAGGCAGTATTATTCTGTGGTGAAGGCAAATAAACAGTTCCTGCTGGGGGCAATTGCTGGACTGTGTAATTGTATAATTGAGAGGTTGGACTTGAGGACCCCTTGTGTGTGTGTGTGTGTATGTGTGTGTGTGTGTGTGTGTGCGCACATGTACGTGAGTGAAAGCACCACTCTGCCTGGCAGGCCTCTGGTTGAGGCACACTCTAGTGGAGAAATGCTGAGCCAGCAGCGCACAGCTCCTTTCTACTGTCTCCTGTTACAGTTGGCTGGTTTTTTTAGCTCCAGGGGCACCCAGGGGTGAAATATAAAGAGGCATGCAACAAGAGGACGTGAGGAAGAGAGTGAAAGCGAGCAAGGACTACAGTAGGTAAATAAAAATGATAAAGGGTATTTGCACATAGAAAGGAGAGGCAGTGAGAGGCAGAGGGAGGGATGGAAAAGAGCAAAAGAGGAGTCAAAATAACTGAAGGTGAGCAGGTTGAGAAAATAAAGATGGACAAATCTGGACGGTGCACAAAATAAAAAGAGACAATGACTTGTAAGGGTGCGTGCTGAAATCGTGCTGATGTCAATATCGTTCAGGCAAGAATACCATTCAGTTTGCATGTTAACTGGATTTTCATTGATTTTCTGCGCTTTATTTTGAAAGGGGCTCCATATTGCTCCGATTTCCCTGCCGTCTGTGTTGAACCGCTGTCACCTTTCAGAAACCTCAGAGCTTCACTGTACTGGAAGACTTCATAGACATGCTCCCCTGCTCTCACTACACACTCATGCATGCAGATACACATACACACACACACACACACACACACACACACACACACAAATATCCTTGCCCACATACATAGCCATTGGCCCATCAGCTCTGTTATTGTCCCTCCATTGTATTAAACCATAACCCGGCTGACCCTCAGTGGCAATCATCACAGAGACTCAGAGATAACATCAATTCAAATCCCCCTCTTTCCTCCCCCTTCATCTGTTTCCTTTCCTTGCCCTCTCCCTCTCCCTCTCTCTCTGCCTCCCTCTCCCTTATCCCTGTGGCTCCGTTCCCATTCTGTCATTATCCAACACAGAGGCCCAAAAAATTCCCCGGATAAGCATTCACACTCCGTAGCGATCAACAAAGCTTCAGTGCGCCTTCAGTAGGGCGACAGCGGTTCTGCCTCTCACTCAAATGTTGACCCATAGGTATAAACAGAGAAGTGTCAGTGTTTGAAGCGCTGCAAGACAAACAGATGGCATCATGGGAGAAAGGGCCCCACCTGCCTTGATGTTTATCTTGGCTTTGCTGGGCCGCACTCAGGTCTACCGTGGCGGTGATGGTAGTGGTTTAAGATTGTATTGACAGTATTGACAGTTTTCTCTTCTTGATGTGGCACAGTTGTGTTGCACGCGCCGGTCAATTTGCTCCATAGTTGGATTATGTGGCTGTCCAATAATTAAGGTCTAGTCTAATAAATTTGACTTGAATTAACTGGAGAGATGTTTAATTATGGTAATGTGTACAAGCATGCGAAACAGTATTTACACAGCTTGGATGTTAGGAAGAAAAAACAGTTCAGATTAATAAAACCGAATGAATGAATTTACAGAATCATTATCAGACTCTAGTGGCAAAAAGATTAACGCTTGAACAGCTTTTATCCCGGCAACTTTCTGCAGCTTTTCCTGCAGATTACCTCAGAGCCGACGGGCCAGCTGGGAGATTGAATGTCTCCAGTGTGTCGTGGGGTTTTCCCCCGGGTCCGGTCAGCTGGTTACGCCCAGAAAACCTCCAAAGGGAAGGGAAGTCCTCTGGCTTCTCTTCAGCTGAATACCATAGTATGGAAAAACGTGGTTCCTCCCAAATCACTTACTGTTGCCTAAGAGCGTTCCAGTCAAGGTCACGCTCCAGTGAAGCCTGAAGAACATTATCCCAAAATAGCAGAGATGCCACCCTAATGTCACAAAGCTGGAGACTCTCCGGGCCTCACCTGCGCCGGCTGCATCCTGTCCACCGATATCACGAACAGCAGAGGCAACAAGGCGTGCCCATGTGGGAGTCCAGCGCCCACGCTGATCCTGCTTGATGTGATGCCAAGACTGTAAACATAGCTCTTGCTCCACATGCACTCACAATGTGTAGCTCGCAATAGCACCTTCCACGAATCCTTCAGGGAACGTGGCTGTAAAAACTTTGCACAAAACATGTAGATCGAATGAGCAAATTCCAACACAGTTACCTGTGTGAAATGAGGACAATCCCCTCCGCCTGAGGCTTGCCTCTTTCCTGCTCTCTTCTTTTCTTGTCCTTTTCTCACCCTCGCTCTTGGAAGACACCTACTGGTTCCAGGAGTGAAGGTGTGCCAAGGACATACCCCTCTCTGCCATCGATCAAATCTGAATCTTACTGTTGTGCATGCTGCCCAGATGGCAAGTCTTGCCTTTCTTTACCGAGTCGGCCACTTATTCTAAAACGTCCGTGAGGCCACTCCAAAGTCATCCTTTGTAACAAGCCCTCTCATACCTGGGTTTTCACTGCTGTGGTTCCTGCACTGCAGCTGCAGCTCCTTTGGTCTGTTGATGACTGTGCTGACTCTGGAGTTGCCTGTGCCAGCGGGGCTCAGAAAGGCCTTCTTCTTCAGCTGCTTATTTCTAGTGTCCAGACTGCTTTTGTGCAGCTGTCCTCTGGAGGAAGTCAGACTTTGGTAGCTGATGGGCTGAAATTTCCTAGTTGTTTATTATTAACGCTGTCGATAATTTCCAAGACATTAGAAAGCAATATCAGACCAAATGAAAATGCCAGCCTAACCCTGCTGTTGACCTGTCTGGCTCATTTATGATTAAGTGAGACAGCTTCCTGTTCAAGTCAAGCCTAATTATCTATCCCGTACTGGTCTAACTATGTTTCTGTTATAACATGATAATGGGAGATAATGGTTTTTGCTGGTTGATTAAATTCAGACAATGGTCAGCCCAGTGACCTCTAATGTGAGTTGATGTGGGCTGGAATGCACCGCAAGAAACGTGCACTGTATGCTCTATATTGCTGTGAGCAATAATAGTAGTAGTTTGAGCAGACAATGTGACACTTCTCTGTTCTCTGGTTTCTTATTTAACTTATCTCCTTTTTTTTCTCTCGACTTCACCTCCTTCCTGCATCCTACTCCTGCCTTTTCAGTATTTGTCTGCATGCGCCATTGATTATGAGCAGGAAACCTAAACTTGCAGTCCCATCTGGAGTGCAACCAGATGACCAAGGAAGAGAGGAAAAAAAAAATATCCCCGGCCGCAAATGAAGTGTTAAGCGAAATACACAATGCCGTGTGCACAGTGCTGAAAGATTTTAGCAGGGGGAGGTGTTTTTCTTTACGGGCCCCAGCAGAAGTGCGGCCAGGGTGGGTGGTGGGCGAGGGGGGGGGGGGGTTACGAGTCCTCCCCTGCTGGGCTAACTGTGCAAACAACAGCAGCTTGACAAGCCGGCTGCACTCTGTACCAGATTCAACAGCTGAAAAATATGTGTCTGGGTCGACACTTTCTGAGGCCGCCGTCTCTGCTGGGGGCTGCGTATTTATTATTGTATAAGACATGCTTCAAGAGCGTCGCAAATCATGTCTTTGTGATTGAAACCATAATCAGCAACTTTCCCCCACAAGACATTGCAGCCAGAGTTTTGGTCAGCTTTGGCTTGAGACCTACTATAGTTGTGGCCACAGCTGGATGTTTTCGGACCCATAACTGTTCATAAATGGTCAAAAACATGGTGTTGACCTTGCTCAAGTACAGAATGTCCTGTGTGCTGTGGTTTGCAGATCGTTTGGCAGTTACCGCAGCTCAATGCAATGGGGTTTTAGCCTGCTTATCAGGGAGCACATTGATTATTTTTCCGTGCGAGGAGGTCACTTGTCGAGAAAGTCAAAGAGGAAAATGATGTAGATAGAAATCAAGGCTGCAAGTGAACAGCTTTCTCTTGCTTTCTTCCACAACTGAGGACGACCAGGTTCAAATCTCTTCAGCGTGTCTGTTTCAGCATTGTGAGCTATTATTCTGACAAAAGAAAGGATAACCAGGGATTACAAAACAGATATGACAATACTGACATTTATTTGCAGCTCACTGCCAGCGGAGGTACTTTCTGAGCAGAGATAGAGTTTCAGGCAAACACGTTCTCATTCCTGTTTTAGCCCCGGCTCTGTCAGTCATCATTTGGCCTCATCGTGCAAGACGGACCGCAGGCAACTTCAGATGAGTTTGCTGTAAAACTGATTCACTCCCTCTCTGCAGGTGTAGAGATGAATGAAACATATACTCCACACCTCCAACTGTTTATTTGCTCTATTATGCCAGTTACGTAACATTTCTACAAGGCTGTTGAAATTTTGACATAACACTCTGTGCAATCGCGGCAGAGTCCGCCAATATTACCTTGGCGGTGTTGATTTAAACAAATAGGTCCTCTCGACAGCCAACAGGATTCCCAGAAAGCACTGAACTGCTCAGAGTTAAGAGTTAATTTGCAGCGCTGCCAGACATCCTGTTGTTAGGTAGGTGTGTGTTTCGGGAGTAATGCAGAGAACAGCGGTTGTTTCTGGTGGGACTGAAAGTGGGTGACGGACGATGGTAGAGGAAGGTGGTGGAAGCGGGGGAGTTATTTGAGTGCCTGTTATTGGATGAGATTTCAGTGAGCGTAAGCTATGACTTCCAGGGCCCAACGTGTGAAATGTGAAAGCTTCTGACACCTCCGCCTGTACACTAATGCATGTACTCGCACACAAACACACATTCATGCACACACACACGCAAACTAATTGCCTTTCTCGTAGGAACCTGTTACATTAGATATCCCGCACTGAAGGTGAAAGTGAAGGTGTGCAATTAGAGGAACATACAGTGTCCTTCAGTTGAATTACAGCTGGTGTTATTCTAACTCTTTTTTTTTTTCATGGTAGAATGTAGGTCACCAGAGAGGAAGGACACTCTTTGCATTCCCAGAAAACCCTAAAATGGGAATATGATCCCTTAGTATCCAACCAGAGCCAAACTTAACTTAGAGGGCAATTCAGGGAGAGGTAAAGTGAAACAAAAGCTTGCACCCAGACATCTCACCAGAGACATATGGAAGGTATTACTTAAGGAAAAACAGCTTTTGCATTTTTTTGAATAACACCCAATCTCACAGGAAAACCCATCTGGGGAAAGTCAGCTGAGCAGCATAAGAAAGTCCAAAAGCTCTTTACACAGCAGCAGCAACACATCAACATAGTTCTGCATTTAGTTCGGAGATTAGCGCAGTTGCTCCTAGTCCCTGTGATTTACCATAAGTAATCCCTGTTCAGTGTGTGTTTGAATACCACCTCACATCACATCAGTGACAGCTGAACAAACCCTGCGAGGCAGTGGATATCTCCAGTTTCTCATTAGCTATTCTGTGCCCTGACACTGCCATATCTTATGGCCCATTAGCAGCAACATTTTTTATTGCAGTGGACTTCCACTTCTTGTGAAATAAAATCCAGAAACAAACTTCATACTGTTTTTCCACCTCTTCTCCCGTGCAGGTGTGGGACACAGAGCTGGAGCGTACGGCAGAGGAGTGGGCAGAGACCTGCCTGTGGGAGCACGGTCCTGCCAGTTTACTGCCACAGATCGGACAGAACCTGGGAGCACACTGGGGAAGGTAAACAATAAGTCAGTGCACACAGTTTCTGTGGATAGACTTCTGTTTTATCAAAAGGTAGAGAGTAAAAAATGGTCTTTCAAGTTGTTCAATATGTCACAATAAAGCAACAATTAGAGCAAGGTTTGAAAAATTTGCACATTTTTTTAGCAGAATGTTGTTTTTCTTCTTTCCTGACTCCTTAATCATCATTGAACGCCTCAGATTTGTATCATTTTAGTGTGCTTTAGCTTAGCACAACAGCTAGCTAGCTTGTTGCCAGTGTAATTTTACTTCATATATCAAATTTAGCACCATAAAATGTATTTAATCTGCTTGTTACTCTTTCCATAAAATCACAAATCCATGTCTTTGTCTACCTGTGTACGCATGAAACAAACAACATATAGCATGTAGTGAGCCTCAGTTTAGCATAACTGCTAGCTAGCATGTTGCAAGTTCCCTGTTTTACTTCATATTGCCAATTTAGCACGATAAAATGCATTACATCTACTCATTACATTTTGTAGCAGCATGTCTTTCAGTCCCAACATGAACATGTTCATACAGAGGACACATTGATGTGAATTTTTCTACATTTGCATGGCTTACTAAACAACATTTACAGACTTCGTGGAATCACACACAATACAGACTCTGTTACATGTGTTCATTCGTTCGCTCATTTGTTCACTCGTTCCCCTGTAGAGCATCTGAAAACAGCACTGCTTCACGTAAGAGACTCTTGTTCCTCATCTAATCACATCCCATCACAGTCAAGACGTCTGTTTGATTCTAATGAGATTAACTAGCAACACCTGGTGCCAAATCAGTGTCAAGCCTTGGCTGCTGCAATTTATCCAGAGAGCACAAATGTTTGATAGCCAGCTAGAAACTTAAGGGCAGTCTTAACAGATGTGCTTGTGTTGCTGTGGTTACCGATGGGTGCTGCCACTTGAGTCACCTTGTCAGACCATAATTTGATGTCTGCCATGCGTGCTGTATATTGTCTCCTTTGCTTCCACCTGTGTCTCTGAACACGCTTAGAAGAATATTTTTAGAAACTGCATGTGAATGTTAATTAACCATTTACAGTGACAAGAGCTGCTTTGCTTTGCACTAATAAGATGACAGTTGTTTAATTACATTCGAATACTTAAAGGTCACCTACTGTACGGGTATCATGCGCACGCATGTGGGTAGCTTTGATGCATAATACCAACTCCTACACCAACAGGGACACAAGAGGAAAAGAAATGTTTTTTGAAAATCACAGGTATACTTACTCATCTCTCCAGGTATCGTCCACCCACGTTTCATGTGCAGGCCTGGTATGATGAAGTGAAAGACTACTCCTTCCCTTACCCTCAGGAGTGTAACCCCTATTGCCCCTTCAGATGCTCCGGCCCTGTTTGCACTCATTATACACAGGTAGCTATGTCCTGATCATACCATTTCATCAGAATTGTATTTATCAGACTTTGTCCTTTATTGATTACAGACTTTGTGATCAGTTTTTCATGATCTGTCATCCTTTTGCAGCTGGTTTGGGCCACCAGCAGTCGGATTGGCTGTGCCATCAACTTGTGTTACAACATGAACGTGTGGGGACAGATTTGGGCCAAAGCCGTCTATCTTGTCTGCAACTATTCACCAAAGTAAGCACATTCCTTGTCATGTTCTCTCACAGCCACATGACTGATATACAAGCTGCAAGAGGACAAGGAAGACACCTACCTAAAAGTTCAAAATGGTCACACTCACACAAGTTGTGCTTAAGTAATTTACAATCAGTTTAGTAAGCCTTGCTTATTGTATGACCTGAACAGGGGAAACTGGTGGGGCCATTCGCCTTACAAACATGGGACCCCATGCTCTGCCTGTCCACCCAGCTATGGCGGAGGCTGCAGGGACAACCTCTGCTACAAAGGTATGCAGGGAAAATAGAAGGACAATGGAAGAAAGCCTGAAGAAATATTTGCTTACTATAGCCTGTTTTGTTTAACTTTACTTGAAGATGACAGCTCCAACCCTCCACGAGAGGAAACGGAAGAAAACAACTTCATTGAGCCAGAGGCCCCCCGTACTCCACAGAAGCCCTGGTCTAGGGCCTCCAAACCTGAGCCTCCCAATCTCCCCGCCCCGGCCCCCACCAAGCCCCCCACAGAGGACCTGCAGAAGAATGAAGTGGTGAACACGCAGCAGATGTGTAAGCTGCCATTTAACTGTTTATTCTGGATCTAGTTTCATCTCAAAATGGGGTGTGTGGGATCTGTTTTAGGGCTGGGAGTGGCAAGAAGTATAGAACATGATCTAAAAGAAAAAATTGGGTCAAAACCAGAGGATTTATGAGTAGCTGCCAGCTCAGTGTTGAACAAGCAATCGTGGATAACAAGAGCAAACAATAGACCTTGACCGGAAATATTTTTCTTGCAATTTATCTGTAATTGCCTTGATGTTCTGTAGCCTTTATCTGTCATCTCCCTGATCAACCTTGACAGTTTCTGAAGTGTACTGAATATTGCAAGTCACTCTTTGGAGCAGGGAGGGGAGGTCCATTTAGCACGATCCCAAGAGCGTGTGTTTGCTTTTGGCCGGCTGAGATGGGTTGAGGGGTGAGAGGGGCTTGCTGTGGTTTTTAAATGGCTTCCTCTCTGCAGTGCAAAGGGGCCTGTTCTTGTAAGCTGAGACACTTCCTCTATTATTGCTGACCACCCTGAACCTCGTTGCGGGAATTCTTCTCTTTGGTTCTTGTAGCATCACAACAATAGTCTACCCTGGATTTCACTCAACTCGGGCTTTTAGAAACTAGTCGTCTGCATCTGAGCAGCCAGGCCATGCATGTTGGTTCCTGTACAAGCACTAAAAGGCCTTTATGTGTATGTTTTTCAGCTCAGCTTGTGACCTGCGACACGAAGCTTCGAGATCAGTGTAAAGGAACACCATGTAATAGGTACAGTTAAGATTAAATATTATAAAAGCAATGCAAAACTGAGATTACAGTACATTTCATCTTATTTTTCCTATGTTATCTACAGATATGAGTGCCCAGCTGGGTGCCTTGATGCTACAGGAAAAGTAGTTGGGACAGTATACTATGAAATGGTGAGTACACAAGTTTAAACTTTAATAATCCAAATGATGTTGTGTGACTTGGTGGCTTCAGTCCTTACATTGATCAACATTATGCCAACTAGCAACTGTGTGTCCTGTCAAAGTGTCCTTGAGCAAGATATTGAAGTGCTATGACTGTGTCAGCAAAAGGCCTCTAATTTAAATGATGCTGTAAATTAAATGCTCTATTTGCAGCAATCCAGTGTCTGCAGAGCTGGCCTACATGCTGGTGTCATAGATAATGATGGAGGATGGATGGATGTAACAAGACAGGGCAGAAAAGACTTTTTTATCAGATCCGACAAGAACGGAGTGCAGTCTGTAGGGTGAGACAACAGCATCAGAAACAACATTGGTACAATATAAGCGAAAATAATTAAGTCAATGTAATAATGTCAATGTTTCCTCTTGGCAGAAAATATCAAAGTGCTAATTCCTTCACAGTTTCCAGAGTAGCAGGTAAGTCTGAAAATAATGTGACATTGTAATTACAGATGTGTCACATTTTATATTAAACTACTCATTATAAGCTGTGCAGCAACTGTGTTTGTTGACACTCGCTTTACTTATGTCTTGCAGTCAAAGCCATCACATGTGAAACCACAGTTGCACAGCTGTGTCCATACCAAAAGCCTGCAAAGCATTGTCCAAGGTATGAACCTGGCTTAATGTCTGCCTCCATGTCCATCTTTTTCATAACTTTAGTACAGCCTCATGAAGGTTCAAGTAATTATGTCGAACTGTTCTCTTTTTAGGCTATACTGCCCTAGAAACTGTTTAGAGGAGAATCCTCACATATCCAGAGTAATTGGTACCAGAATATACTCTGATGTAAGTCCCTCTGGTAGCAACTATCATACATTTCTGAATGTATTAAAAACTGATTCAAAACCAAAATCAACAATGTTTTCCATGAATTTCAAGACTGAAATGACACAATAACGCTACCTTACGTCTTGCATACCTCTGTAGAAGTCCAGTATATGCAGAGCAGCGGTCCACGCTGGAGTAGTCAGGAATGATGTGGGTGGTTACATCGATGTGATGCCAGTGGACAAGCGGAAACACTACATTGCTTCATACCAGAATGGCATTTTCTCAGAGAGGTATTTATAATCTAAAAATATATTCTATAAATTGCCAAGATGACCTGTCTAGTGTGTGCGCGTCCCGCAAATGTGTGTGTCATGTGCAATCTGTAGGGAAGATACATACATTTAAAACATTTTAACTGTCAGGGATAATTGTGTAACAAAAGCTTCACATTTCATCACCCCTATTTTAACTACACTGAAGATAGTGGGACCTTATATTGGTGGAAACAGCAGTTCTATAAATTATAATGCTCAAGTGTTGCATTTCAATACAGTAGAATAAATAGAAAATAAAAATGAAGCGTAAAAAAACAAACAAAAAACCCCCGAGATGTCAAGCATACTGTCATGGAATTACTTATTTAGGCAGATTACTGGTCCTAGTTGTCTTACAGCTTGTTTGGAGAGTGAAGGGGTTAATTTGCTGGGGCTCAGAGAGGAGGAATGAGAAATCAATGGCTCTCAGGTAGAGAGAAATTTATTCACTCTGCCCTCCCATGTGGACCCAATCTTTTCAAGATGCAGGCAGTTCGTTACATCTCTCATGCAGTGCGCATGGGAGGGTGATTAGCATGCGTCTAGTTTAAAATAATTAATTGCTTAGCAATTAGTGTAGAGAGGATGAGTGCATCCTAATGTAGTTCTAGGAGGGGTTTGTTTTTGGTAGTAAGTCAAAAGGGGCAATCAGCAGACAAGGGTCTAAAGTTTAATATACTGGCTCAGATAACCAAAAAAAATAAAATAAACAAGAACGCAAAGCAGTGAAAATGCCAAAGCATATGCATTGAGGAAGAGGAATCCTGCCAGCATCTAAAACAAAGGGGGTCAGTATAAGGTTACGTTTTAGACAGTTTTAGCTTAGTCCAACCACAATGGTGTAAAACCTTAAGCTAGATAAGTCTGTCAGAAGAGCACATGGAAAGGGAATGGATTATGTGTAAGACCTTCCAATTTTTTATCTGAAAACATGCATTTCAAATCAACCTTCAACTACTGTCACAACAAGCATGGTGCAAAGTGCACTGAAGTGATAATCAGGTCATAAAGAATGGTGGCAACCTTTAGTCTTGTCAAGGTAGGTTTAAGTGAAGTTAAGTAAATTGTAGTAAAGTCATTCTCATTATAAATGTCTGAGAAGATAGATAGGCCAGATAATACTGGTGATATTTGGAAGTAGGACTGCTGTCACACAGCCACACTACATGTCGTAATGTCTGTTTTATTATTTTGGCTAAATTGTCTCCAGGAGTGTTTAACTGTTTTAATACAGTGTTGATCAGTGTTGTACAAGGTTGGTCAACAGTAGTGGCAAACAGTACAGACTTTCTGCTTTCTGAGTCCATAGACGGATCAAATTACTGAGGCTATAGTCACCATGAAGATCATTTACGGTGAGATGCTGAGAATATTTTCAAGTAAATATACTGTACATCTGAAATATAGGGAGGGCTAGACTCTGTGAAGGTTTAAAAAGCTAAAATATATGTAAAGCATCCGCAAAGTTGCAATGTTACAGAGAACAGTTAACTTATTATAACAATGTAATAAAAAATCGGCAAAGACACCACCAAATGTACAGGCTAAAATGGCCTCAATTACAAAATAGCAGCATTGCAAATAGAGCACTGTATCGTCAGCATAGAGGCATATTTTTGGTTATTTCGCCCCTCCATTTTTAATTTCTACTCGAAAAAAGGCGACCTTGTTTAGCACCACCCATTAACAGAAAGTAGGAAACAAGAGACATCATTGGTTTGTACAGTGGCTATTGGAATGTTAAGAAGCTTAAGGCAATAAAATACCTTCCCAACTCAAATCTATACAGAATGAAATATGTACCTATGTAGGAGGTTGTACATGCTTTTGTGCATCAACAAGACTGAAAAGTATGACTCCCTAAATTAGAAGGCATAGTAATAATGCCGTTCTCTGATATTGAATTATATAAGAATCCTTTGGTCAGTGTGAAGTGTTTCTGGCAAGGTGGAATAAAACTTACGAGCCAAAAATTTAGTGACGACTTTGGCACGATTAGACGAGAGGGCCTTTTATTCTCGCTGTCAGGTAGATGTTAGTCACCATCTTCCTACATAATGAGTCCTCTGTGACTGACAGGGAATAATATTTAACTGTTAACAAAGAAGGGAGCTTGCCAAGGATAGAGGCTTTACTGATGCTAATAAAGTGAGAGCATGTGTTGAATCCATGCTGTACCACTTCACAACAGCATTAAGGTTACAGGTCCGTACCAGCCTCTGTTTAAAGCTTAAGTGACCCACATACTGCATGGTCTGGTCTAGTTCTTTAGAGATATTAAATTGCACCAACTTTGGATTATTCTGTCGTCTGCAGAATGGCTATTGTTAACATGACCTGCGTAGAGGACAAACCCACACAGACTCATTTATTCTGTGGTCTTCCCTCTCTCTTGCTGTCCTCTCCCTCTCCTCCCTCGTCTCTCTCCACCGCATTTATCTTTGTCACTCTGCTGAGATGCCTGACGTCTGTTAGTATCTGCCCATCATTTATCTGTCTCCTTTAACTTCACAACATGTCTGTCTTTGTTAGATTAACACGTGAAGTCCCCTGTGTTTGTGTAAAAATGGGCGGTTTATCTGTTTTCTCAGGGAGCTTCAACCTCTATCTGTTTGTGTCCAATCTGTCATCAGAGTGTCAGACGGCACACTGACGTGGACATTTCTCCGTAAAACCTGAAGTCTATCTGTTTGTGTGTGTATGTCACCTACGTCTCTCTGCAAAAAGGCTGGGACGTGTTCTGAAACTGACACATGCCGCGCCCAGACTGACTCTCCCTCTTGTGTCTCGCTTCCCTGCAGCCTTCAAAACCCTCCTGGAGGGAAGGCGTTCCGGGTGTTCGCTGTGATTTGAGTGCCCCAGAGGGCGGCTTCACCAAACAGAAAGCGCACTTGGGCTGTTGAATAGGCGGTAATCAAGCCCTGTTGTCAAACTCAATGACTGAAATGTTTCTGGCTTTGCTACACTTCAGGGGTTACAGGTCGTCTCCATGACAGCGTAAACCCAGCAACAAAAACTTGACACGTACACAATGAGAAACTGTCAGTACTCACATGCATGGTGTTTTCATTTTGTCATCTCTGGTGGGACATGGTATGAACTGTAAATATCTCTGAATATTTAGTTTGTACATATTTGTTAATAGTATTACACTTGTTTTGTCTTTGTGCCATTGCCTTGCCTTTTATCAAATAGCTGTGTATGAGTACTGATTGTAGAAATCCTATGATATAACATTATAATGGCACTTAAGGATGAATATCATTTTTATTGTATTAAGTCTGGCACATTTTTACAGGTGCTCTGGAGAGGTTTCTTCTCATATTTTGTACTTTTGTAATGATCGGGGAACAGATTGTTATGCATTTATTTTTATATGATTATGCTTTATATCAACATGATTTATAAAGGATGCTGCTATATGTTTTTTGTATTGTTTTTGTGATTGCCAGTGTGATGGGTTTTGTTTGTTTGGTTATTTTTCCAGATAATGTGGTTCAGTTAAAACTCCCCGCAGGTCGGGAAGTGCACTCATCCCTCAGAGCTGTCATTCCCTAAACAAAACCTATGTGCTCGACTTCATCGTGCGTCGCATTTTACTGGATGTCGCTAAGATTCAGGTCATGTCTATTCATCTCCCGTTGATATTGATAAAGTAATACTATGCAACAGTTTTATTTCATCCACTTTGTAGGGGAATGGTGATTTTAACATATATTTGTTCATATTTTACCAGCTCTCAGCTTTCTTTCAAGCTGCAATTAATATAATGGACAATTAAATGTATTTTTGGCACTGTTTCTCTGTGCATTATATGTACTTTCCTACCTCAAGTTGTTAGGAAAAGTCCATTTTGCAATAAAATATTACAACCACCACAATTCTCTCTCACAAGTCAGTTTAATATTTTTCAGATGCTTTTGCAAATACAATTTTACATTTTGTCTATATGTGCTTAAAAGCTGAATATATTATTGTTTGGTTTAATTATCATATCCAATATCTTATGTACTACAGTTCAACCTACCTTTAAATCTAAAATATCAGTTGTGCTATATTAACATAAATGTTTGAAAATACATCAAGTATCACCTTTCGAGCCACTGCTCCAAGACTGGCAATTCCATGAAATATAACATTTTGGCTTGAAAATGACAAATGTCTCCTTCAAACTTCTGTTATTGTTGGATTTCCTGATATAAATCTGTGGTGGCTGTGGTAATAGGTTGGCGCTCCATAAGTATTCCTATTCTTGAAGATTCCTTTTAAGTAACATGATGGTAACTGAGACGCGTGTTTACTTGTGCTGCTTTATCCCAGCCTCAAACACCACACCGCCTCAGATTCATTTCACCTCAGCCGAAGTCATGGATAAATCTGGGACAAGTATTTTGAAGTTAGTCTACAAATGAAAAAGCTGCACACAACATATCTTAGAATGATCAAATATTGGCGCTCTGCAATGGGGAAACCACGTCCACAGAAGGCTGTCAGTGGTCCTTGAACACTTCATCTGATATGGGACATAATGCCCTCATATTAAAGCTGACAATCTGCTCTAAATCCTCATTGGCAATGAGTCATTTCACATTTGCTCTAACCCAGTGGATAAGCATGCAAAGCCAAAACAGCAAAGATCAAAGTACCTCAGAGAGCCGCTGAAGTGGTAGGTTTTGTGGGTTGGATGAGGACTGAACCCAATCCCCCAGAGCCATTGCTCCACAGCAGAAGCCTGCACTACTGACGTGAAAGTCTCTGAGAGGATGTGGCACCCCCCCTTCCCAATATCCATACCGGTTATTCATTCAAACCTTGGAGAGCGGAAATGTTCGATTTTAAATGTCCCAGCTTTCCTCCAAGAGTTCGTCACCAGGGAGCGGAGTCGTCACTCCTCATTTGCTTCTGAGCAGCAATGGGGCGAAATGACCACTCCGTAATGGGTTCCACCATATCCATGTCTGACCGTGTTATGATGTCTGGAGGGCTGCAATAGGTTGTGACTCAAGCTGCCAGTCTTTGTTATTCCCCAGACAAGTGCTACTAAATCTTACATGATGGGTTGAATATACAGCTACTGGCGTGATGACACTAACCCGACACAATGTGCTGTACATGCAATCTTGTTAAGTGAATTTTCTATGGCTTTTATGAGTGTGGGAATAGTAATTACATTATCTGCAATTGCACATGTGGGAGAGTGCATGCTACACGCACAGTGACCCCCACAACATGTGGAAAACAACTTATTGGTCGTGAACGATGGGAAAAGGGAGATAACTGCATGTGTGTCAGTGTCCGCAGGAGGCGGACAACTTTAATTTCCTCTTTCAGACCATACGCTTGCCCAAAAACGCACACTAAAAAGCAACAACCGACAGTAAGTCACCCTCAAATACATGTGCATGTGCATGCTCACACATTCATGGCTGCAATCACGTGACACATCATGTCAGATTAGACCCAATCACTTGTGATTGGCTGAGCTCCGCAGGAGAAGGGGCCGCAGAGTGATTGATAGGCCGTCCATGAGCAACCAGGTCCTGTGAGAGAAAGGAGAGGCATACATCAGACAGGTGTCAAAATTCACAGCGGGGTGTGGTGATAGGTGGCGTTCAGGGGCTCTGAAGAATGAAAGGCGAGAGGACGAGGAGGATAGTGAAAGGGAGAAAGTGGGGGACAGAGGAAAGGGCAGAGAGATAACCTGAAAGCCAAAGAAAAAAGCGTTTTGATTCTCTGACACCTTCATGAGCATGACATTGAGATACTGCAGAATTTCTCATCTTTTCCAAACTCTTGGTTCATAAAAACAATGCTAAACTCACGTGTCATGAGATGCAGTTTTCCAGCAGCAGTCTTAAAACACAGCTGCACACTGTTAGATAAAAACAAATGCTGCGCGACTTCTAATAATTAAGGACGAGGTGCAACAGTCAGTTGATGGTGATAGATTGTTGTGTGCCTTCATATGCGACCCACCAGACAGACGAGGGTGCATTAGGAGCAAACTGACAGAGCGACAGCCAAAGGCCCATTAGGACCAAGGAGACAGAGTGCCGTGAAGACAGATGGGATGAAAGACAAGCTTGCAGCTAGCAGGGTCTGCATGGTGCCACCAGTGTTTTCAGACTGTCGTTTAAAATAAGGAAGGCCATTAATAACCTCCTCACTGTGCTCCGCTCAGCTGCAGTCTGGCGCGTCTTGCAGAGCTAAATGTGGCGCTGCATGGCAGCAGACTGGCAGACTGTGTCAAAGAGACTACGTTCACCTGAGGAGAGGGAGAGAGAGAGGCAGGCAGACGGAGTTTGTATATGCTACTGAGTTGCTTGTGCTGTGTGTGTGTGCATGTGCTGTATATATGGCTCTAATTGTATTTTTTCACTCACTCACCTGTTTGTTTATGTGCTGTGTCTGTGCCGCCGATCCTACTATGGTTGGATGGGAATCAGATAACAGTGATGCAGTCAGAGACGCTGTCAGCACCGAGGTGAAAAGCTATGGTTGCCAGTGGTAATGACTGTGTTCCTTCTTGTCAAACCTTTACTTTGGCAGATGAACAAAACATAAAATTTGACAGGGAGTGGGTTTTTTTCCCCTCATGGTCCAAAAATATTACATGTACATAGCCACACTGTGAATGTGTTTTTGCAAAGATGGAGTGGGTACTTTGATGGAGAAAAAATAAGCTTTTCCTGAGTGGCAAGGTGACTCATATAATTATTGAGTTATTTTAGGCCTCTGTGCTTTTAAAACAACCCTCTGACAAATCTTAGACATTTGATTTATAATAACCATTCATTACCAACTGGCTCTCCTGTGACCAACCCACCCGACTGCTTGACTGAAATTGAAAATCTTCTAGCATGCATTGAAACTGGTGCTGAAATCTACTGGAATACCAAATGTTTAAACTGCTTATATGTGCCAATCAGGGGCAACGGATGATTACATGGTTCTTCTTTGAAAAGGTGAATTATTCCACAATTAAACTTCACTGAAAACAGGTTGTTGTTGTTGTTGTTGTTGCTGTTTTTGTCTTTCTAGACCTCTCAAAATAAAAAGAAATATGTTACATGGTTCCCTTATTTGGACCGTTTTACTGAGGCGTGAACAGTGTGACCTAATACTGTCAAACCAATGGTTACCTTCATGTGAATGGTTATGGTATGGCAGTATAATCTGTAATGTGAGCCTCAGTGGCGCACTTTGAAATGTGGAACAGCACAGTGCTGTTGTTTCAGTCTGACACAAATAAATGAGGATTTCCAAGAGAAAAGGTTCCTTTGTTTGTTGGAAAAATTGAGAAACGTGAGTTTTGGGGCTTGTGAGGTTATTTTGTTCTTCTATACTCAGGTGAGTGGAAGAGCCAATTAAGAACATCTGGCAAAGTTACTCCGTACAGATTATGCTAAACACAGTAATGCGCATCTACATATTTACATGTTGGCAGTCTCTCGATGTCTTCCTCCCTCGTGTACACAGACATCTCTGTATGCACACGATGATGAAAGTCCATTCATCTTACTTCTGTCATGACAGGCAGGGCGACAGCCATATTTTAAATGCTTTTATTGCCAAAGAAAACAACTGCAGATCAATGATTTATCGTCAACAATTTGCACACATAAGACGCTTAAGATGTTGTTCCTGTATAAATGGATGTCAGAGAAGCAGTTTTATGCTCTGGATGCAGATGTGGGCCACATGTAAAAAGCCTTTCCTAAAACAAGCACTGTGGAATAAGGAAAGTTGTGCTTACACTACCTCTCCAAGAGGGGCTGGCTGCCTCCCAGACTGCACTGCTGTTAGAGCTAGCTCTCAGAATAAATAATGACAAGTCTACAGCATCTGGACGCTTACAGAAACCAATTCATATCTGTAAGTCTTATTGCCTGGACCAAGTTTTAAGCCTGACAGTTATCTGCAGAAAATCGATCAATGTTTCGTAGCAGACTCAGTGCTCATTTCTAAAAGTGAGCAGTCTAAATGGGCAGAGGTTTCCTGTTTATCCTCCAGATGTGGGCCAGTTGAGATTGCATTAATGATAACAAGAATAACAAAACTAAAGCGGAGGAATGTGGCATCTTCTGTTCACACACAAAGCCATGGATAGAAGAGGAAGTGGATTGAGTTTCAAAGAACTCTGCTTATCCGAGGCAAAATCAGACGACCTGCGTGTAAAACAAACACTTGTTTGCAAAGGAAAGAAAAATAAATGTGGAGAGAGAACTGGAACAGACTATTAGATCCCTGGCAAGACAACAAGGAACAGGCTGAAAAGCTACATACAGTACGGCTGAGGCTCATGGCCAAACAATAAGGCCACGCATGGCAGATGGGCACACACACTCCTTTGCAGGCAGTCATAATACAAGAAAAAGGAAGTGGAAGAGTCTTGGGCTGAGGCCTAGAGGGCCCAGGGGTAATGGAAGAAGAGCACAGCATGAAGAATGAAAAATGAAGAAAAAAACCCTACTGTTCATAGTAAACTACATCAAAAGGAATCCCAGAATACGTTTGTTTTCAAGTTTTTGTACAAGTCAGCAAAAATGATTCCTTTTGTAGCTGCCTGCAACACATGGCACTGTAGACAGGCTCATGAGCGGTGGGCGATACACCAAACACGATTCTGCGACAGAAGTGTACTCGTGTATTTATATTGGGATCATGGTCGGGGAGCACGGAGTGCAAAATATAAAGAGCTGCAACGAATCAGGCGCCTGCGATGGGCCGCAAAAGCACGGTGAAGGCTGTCCCTGGACTCTGACGTCATGACTGACCTTTCGTGTATTTACAGAGGAGGTTTGATTTCCACTCTTTTTCCATGCTCACACATGAGCCGTTGTGAAGCGGGCCCTGGAGGTAAAAGAGTAGCTTTGTCCCGACCTGGACGGTGAGCACCGTAGTCATGTGCCTCTGCCAATCCCGAAGAAGGGCCCACAAGCCAGGGCCATTGAGACAAGCACAAGCATCACCTGTTTTATATTAAATCTGTCAGATTAAATAAGGAAAGCCAATAACCTGCAGCTCTCAATGTGCAGTTTTAGCCAAGTTTGACCCTCTGCTCCTCTGATCATACTTGTTAAAGCTGTTTTCAAACTGGGTCGAGGGACAGCACACACACCTTATGTGAAGAAATTCGTCAACATGCACGTGACTGTTCAATTCACATTAAATGAGATGCACAGTGATAAAGGTGCCTTCTTCTGCAATTTCTATTTGGGGTGACACAACTTTAAAATGATGTGACAAATCACTCGCTGACTGGGTTTTGCTTTTGTGCGGCGAGATGAACCTTCTGCCACACAACTTCTATTCTGCTCATTCATCACCTTGAGCAAGTACATATCTGATTACCATACAGTAGGAGCATGAAGACATTTCAACAGCCCTTTCAAAGTACTCCTCCTAACGCAGCAGACAATATTGCCCTCTACAGGGCATACATATTAGTCACGCTTGTCTGTCTCCACTCTTCTTTTTTTTTGGCTGTGATGAGTTAAAGAAACACAGCACCACACATGTTGATGAATGAATAATTACACGGTGCAGAGAGAGCTCGAGGATCAGGGGTTTGCTGGGTGGCACAGTGAGGCCTGTGGCTTCCAGGTCTCTGGATTGCACCCTCTTGACATTTAGTGTCTGCCTTGCTGGGGTGTAGGATGAATCCATTTCAGCTTCATGTCCGGTCTTCTGTAGTCGACCCTGACTTTTGACCTCACTGAGGCTGCGAGAGAAGAGAAATAAAGACAGTGAGGAGATTAACAAATCTAAAATAGTGTTAAAAGAGGTGACCAAGGACATCTACAACATGATGCCAGTCTTATAACTTCAAATGAATGTGATGACCACAAAGCTAGTGTTTTTACAATGTGAAAATTATCATCTCAGCAACAAAAGACCTGAGATGAATAAATCCCAGGGGTCTAATTCATCAAATGTCTCTGAGCATGACAGATGATTAAAATGAATGAGATGATCACATTAAGGACCCGGTCAGTGATCCAAAACCAGCCAGTCCTTCAGTAAGAAAGTTGATGATATCAACCTCTGGTCTCCAAATTAGCTGCATGACATGAAAAGCAGAAGAAGAAGAAGAAGAAAAACAGGCATCTCATCACTCTTGTGGGAGTGGAGGGTGGCACCTATTTTACTCCTCTATCTTCCTCGAGGAGCTGGATGTGATGAACTGTGGATTCAGCCTCCCCCGGTCGTTTTCTACGAGAAACGCCACAGCAGCAGAACAGCTCCGTCTCCAGAGAACCCGCCCAGGGTTCAGCCTCACTGTGACACAAGACGGACCCCAATTTAGGACACAAAGGCTGGGTCAGAGCAGCAGGAGGCGCAGCCTTTCCCTGAGAACGATCCATTCCTTTTCTTTTCATTGATGCTCTGGCCTCGCTTCCTATTTTTGTGTTTTTCCCCTCTGCTTCACCCTCATCTGTCTGTATCTCTTTCCTCCCACCTCCCCCACTCACTCACTTTCCTCACCTTTCATCCCCCTCCATTACCATAATGATCATTAGTGTACCTACACAGTTAACTTCCAAAGTTCTTTTTCTGACTCATGTGCTCATTTACAATTACAATTATAAATCTTCTTCCGAATGCTAATGTACACTTTATCTCACTTCAGACGGCCAGAATTTAAAGCGACAAGACAATCTCGAAAGCTGCGTCTCCTAGATTGCCTTGAAAAATGAATTTGCGAAATCGGACATGCAGCCTCAAATTAAATCTTATCCTCAGCTCTTCTGATAACATTTTGAGTTAATTCGGTAATGTCAGGAACCCTTGTAATAGGCTTAAACGCTCTACTCATACGCACGTCTGCGATTGATGTAAGGGACCCTCTCGAATCGCCCACTCTCACGACTCACCTTCCGTAGAAGGACAGAGAGGCCCTCCAACCACTTTGACTTCTAACTGTTATGGTGTAAATCACAAACATGTCATGGCCTGATCCTCTGGGACTGCACACAACCTTAGCTGTCCTCTATTATATGTGACTAACCATTGTCCTCCTTGGACCCACTGAGCTCAGAGCAGCCCACATCTCTTATTCTGAGAAATCGGCGTTTTGTTCCCTCTCTCTTTCCACGCTCCCCTTTTTTTCCTCCAGGCATTGACATTTAATCAAACCCAAATCCCATTGTGCCTATTAACATATCAGGCTGATACGGGTTGCTGTAAAAAGCTTGAGCGCAGGAACCCGGAGCAGAACATTACCATAACTCTGCCTGTGTGATCTCTATTTTCTCTCCTCCGCCCACACGTAAAAATGCTTACCTGGCAAACAACTAAGCATGGAGAGGCATTTCTCTCTCTCTTTCTCCCCTCTTCCACTCATTCACCCCTGCTTATCTTTTTAGAACGTGTTAATTATTTAGCTGTTTGTGCTTGGGAATGTTTGCCAAATAGCACTGAGAAGAACTAAGCATCTAATGCAAAAGCAGGTTTTAATATTTCACCAGACCATCAAAACCATCGAAAGTTTGCTTTGCCTCGGCTGTGACTAAATAAACAATTCAGGGTTGCTTTTTAAGGATGCTTAAGTGCTTTAATGGATGGCGTGGTTTCTCTGTGAGCCTTCTCAGTATTAACCATCATAGAGGTGCTTTGTGCAGCTCAGCATCGGCCGCTTTGCTCGTGACCTTGATGAAGGTCTCTCTGCTCTTGACTGACTCTCAACACATCTGACCCTGCTGGCAGCCGTTCATGTATGTCAGGGCCATGTGTTGGTTTGTTCGCCGGCCTGCACGCTGAGCACGCTGAGCACGCTGAGCACGCCAAGCCTCGCTACCTGCGACCAACTGAGGCCAAACTGGTCGTCGGTCTTGTATCACAGCAGGCAATTACTTCCCCAAAAACTAGGACAGTTCTTGGTAATAACAGTAACCAGAGCACAATATTTAGCGTAATGAAAAGACATTGTTGCTGTCAGCATTGTTTTCTTAGAGAGAGGATGATGAGGCAGTGGGAATGGAGCGGGGCCATGTTGTACAAAGAGGATTATAAAGACAAAACAACTTTGACAAGTCTGAAATTTGAGGACACTTCCAGGGAGACATGAAGACTATCAAAGTCAAGCTGTTTGTTGGAGGGGTGGCAGCTTGCTGCTTTGTGCACCCTTGTGGATGCGGCGAACGGGACAGAAAATACAGATATTGAGTTTCTACCTCCGGATTCAAAAGCTGACACTTGATAGAAAAGCGCCTCTCAAAGTGGCAGCCATCTAACGCGCGGCAAACAAAGCGCCAGCCCTCTCCTCGGCAGAGGACATTTTCTTTCAGTGCAACACAACAAATAAATAAATTAGTGCGAGCAATAGGATAATTGTGCAGAGCTGGAAAAGACTGGCTGCGCTGGAATATTTGTGTCCTCATTTATAAAAGGAAATCTGTTTTCTGATACGGCCACATTAATCCATGGTTCTTTCTCATTGTTAGACTGAGGAGGGTAAAATAAAGGAATCTGTGAAGAGGAAGTGAAAGACTCTGATCTTGACTTAATCATATCTTTGTTTATATAACGCGCTTACATAAGCCATCTCTCTTCTCCACATTTTAATCAACGTAAGTAATGGCAGCCCCTAATATCAATATACCTGAGCCATCTGCTACCTAATACCGAGGATTTCACTCTCTGCGATTGCACAACGCCTCTCACTACATCCCGATCAGGATTACAGCTTTGGCAGGGATCAAAATTTGTTTCTGTGCTTTTATTTTCAGGCCGTTTTGGTTGCCAATATGCAGCATTGTACGTGCACCATACAAGCTGCAGGCGGTGGTTGTACGCCTTGTGTAGCTTGCTTCGCTTACAATTTATTTGATCCTTTAATAGGCCGCTGGACAAATCAAACAACATCAACTCAAGCCCACCTAATAATGACAAAACATGACGCTCACACTGGCAATCTCAGGTCATATTTCCTTATTAGCAGGCTGTCTGGCGAAGAGTAAATGGAAATGATATTCATACTCAGGCAGGTAATAACCAAAAGGCAAGGTATAAAGTGTGTTGCAAATTAGTTTGAACAGTGACTCTGCTGTACATCTGCATACTGTCTTTGAACATATTGTTGGGGGGTCCAAACCGAAAAATCAATACAATTTCTGTCTTAAATCTGTATTTTGGCCACTCAGATGAAAGCAGTCAGTTAAAAGATCTTTTAAAAATTTCTCACTTTCAAAAGCAAACCTGTTACTGAACAGTAGCCACTGTGGCCTCTACAGTGACGATTATGGGATACTGATAAATGCTAAAGCAGTAGCAAATGAGTCAGAAACTCAGCAGACTTCCTCATGTAATGCCAGATATGGAGCAATATCCAGTGGTGGAATGTAACTTTACACATTTACTCAAGCGCTGCACTTATGCATAAATTCAAGGTACTTTACTGGTTACCCCTTGTTTCCAGAATCCTATTCAAAATCCTCTTCTTAGCTTCCGACCTGCTGTCAGTTTACAATCCCAGCAGATCTCTTCGGTCACAAAGTGGAAATCTCCTTGTGCCGCAGGGCCTTTTCAAAGTCTGGTGAGACGGCATTCAGCATTTATGCACCTGAGGAATGAAACAGTCTGCCTGCTGATCTCAGACTTACTCCTTTTCTGTCAAGCTTTTTCTTAAATGAATGCACCGTATTTATACAGTACATATGATTGCATGTGTGTATCTATATGTGCATTTTATGTGTAGGTATGGACTGATGTCTTTGCTTAAAAGCACTTTTTGATGCTTTGTTCCTCTGTAAAGCACTTTGAATTGCTTTGTGCAATGTTTACTGTGTGTTGATATGTTTGTGTGAATTTATATGTATGTATAGATGCATGTTGTTATCTGCACTTTTTTGCTGTTTTATTTGGCTTTTTTAGTGTAAAGCTCTCTGAACTGCTTTTGTATAAGATGGTTAAGTACAAATAAAATACGAACTGAATTTTATGCAACTGTATACTGCTACTCCACTACATCTCAGAGGCAAAACTCCACTACATTTGTCTGACAGCTTTAGTTACTAGTTGCTTTGCAGATTACAGTTTTTCATAGGATGCAGTGCTCCTTTACTTCGTAAACTAAAATAAACTATTTGAAAAAGCCTCTTGGGTCACACAGCTGAAAACAGCCTGTTCATGGAAAGTTGACTTTTTAGAGATGCGTGGTTCTCATTGAACAGCAATGCTAGAAACATAAAATGACCTTAAAGAAAATGAGACATTCCTGTAGATTTAATTACCCTACAATATATAAAATAATTACAATT
Source organism: Chelmon rostratus (assembly GCF_017976325.1). Classification (NCBI taxonomy): domain Eukaryota; kingdom Metazoa; phylum Chordata; class Actinopteri; order Chaetodontiformes; family Chaetodontidae; genus Chelmon; species Chelmon rostratus. The sequence continues at coordinate 11,915,900 of NC_055677.1, forward strand.
AATACAACCTTGTGTACCAGTAAGCAGGCTACAAATTGAAAAACACAAAAATTGAACAGGGACCAATTCTCTGCATAATGAGTACTTTTACTACTAATTACTTTATTTGAATGCAGGACTTTCACATGTAGTGGAGTATTTTCACAGTGTTCTATTAGTGGTCTACTAAAGGATACCTTTTTTTCCCCACCAATGGCAATATCAATGTAAAAATTGCTGCAATTAGCTAACATTAGCCACCATTAGCATTGGTATAACCATATCAGACCCCAACAAAAACCAAAGCCCCTGAAGGTGTTAAATTGTTGTTTTTGCATATGAATTCATTTATTTCATCTGTGAGAGGAAGAATTTGTAATTTCTTCGTTAAATACTTGAAAAAATGCAGCTTTTAAGTTAGTCAACCATGATGACTAATGTTGCCTAATCCTTTTTGGGAAACCCTAATTGGAGTTTTCCGATAATTCTGCAGGGACATGAATCAACCGCAGTATTTAAGAGTAATAACAAAGGCGAAAAATATATCCAAGTGAGAGGATAATTTTGTGTTAGGTGTTGGCTTGATTTTGGAAAAATTCAATCCCTCCCTCCTCTGCTCCTCGAATGACAGATACCCCCTCCCACCCTCCGCGGCAGTCACCCCCCACCCCCCTCGCTGTGTCGGGGATGGTGTGGTCCAGGAAGCGCGCCTCTTCTCCGCTCTCCTCCTCTCCGCTCTCCTCTCCGGCTCATGTGAAATCAGCTGACGAATGGTATCTCCCTGCTCGCCCGGATGGACCGCGCCGCCGAAGCCGGGCAGCCTGAGCGCTGACACAGGAGCAGGTTGCCCACCGCTCGCTCTCCCGCTGCCGGATGTCACAGCGACCGACCCTGAAGCGAAACACTCCGCCACCTTAGAGAGAAGAGGCGACTTTGCTGAATTTTTCACCTCGGGCAGGAAGCTACCCGCTCCCCCTCACCATGGCTTCCAACTTCAACGACATAGTCAAACAGGGATACGTGAGGATACGGAGCAAGAAACTGGGGGTGAGTACTGTTGCACTTGCTGCCTAGCGCGGTGGTGGAGAAGGAGGAGGCTGTGATGGTGGTGGAGGAGGAGGAGGAGGAGGAGGAAGAGGAGTTCCAGTTGTTTCAAGGGGGCGGCTGGATTAAGAAAGAGGCTTTAATTGCTCCATAGGCAGCCGTCCTGCTGTGAGCTCTTCAAGAGGAAAAACAGATTAGAGCAGCACGAACAGCGGCCAAGTTTCTCTCAGTGCATTCTGCAAAATTACTTCTGCACGCGCTCAGATGTTGGTAAAGTCTAGGTGATTGACAGCTGGTGTGGTGCGGATGTAGTGGGAGATCACATCCCAGCTTTGTTTTCAGCTTCATTCACAAAGTTAGGCTTTCTGACTGTTGGGTTGCAAAAACTTTAGTCAGATAACACACTTTTTTCCCACCAGAATTGTAGTTATATAAGAGAAAAAGGGGGAAATTGCTCAGAAAGCAGTCAGAATACTAGAAAAAAGCTATTAATCTCACCTTTTGAGTGACACATTAAACACACCATAACATCTAATAATGTCACTCATAATTGAGCACCACAGGCTGTAAGTGTCTTTATCAGTGCACATTAACACCATGTTTTATGGATTCTCGGATGGACAACATAGATAGGAATACTGGGAACGCTGTTTATCACTGTGCAAATTGTCATCAGCCTTTTATCAGCACTGTACATGAGGAATTATTCCCAGCACTGAGGGCTGATTCTGTGCGATGGCAGCTCTTCAGTGCCTTGGTAATGGATTTCCATTGAGGATACAGCAAAAGGGAAAAATGGCTCCACTGCTTAAATGGAAATGAATGATATATATTCAATTATGAGCGCCTTATTGTCTGACTCATAAAGCCATCTGCTTTTGTTCATACTTCCAGCTCATTACGCTAACAGAGCGGGCACACTCCCTCTCCTCTGATGAAGTGTGATGATGGAGGCTAATGATGTCTGCCTCCTCACATCATCACCTGGCTTCATCAACACTATTTCCACTGTTGTTTGCTGCTATCGAGGCCATCTTTGATCACTCTTTAAGAGTAATTCGTTGAGTAAGAAGAAGCCTTTGCTGCCCCAAAAGGGCTTGCACAACCGATATAACAAATGAAAGTGCACGACATTTGTTGTTGCTTACATGCAAATAAGCTTGCTCCCATACAGCTGTCTCAGTTTATTTACTTCTCGCATATGCTATCAGCTAGATGCACTCAGAAAAAGAGGGGTTGTGTGTGTGTGTGTGTGTGTGGAGAGCCTATGACTTTGCAAAGCAAGTGAGGGCGCACGTTGTATTGGCTGTGCTCGAGGTTTGGATGCCATATCTCTGCCAGCTCCACATCTCATCCTGCTGTTTGTGGAGAAAAACAGTTTGTGTCCTGATCGCCCACTCCCTCAGCCCTCCACCGCTCGCTGCTGTTTCATCATAGAAAAGCCATGCTGCGATGGCCTCAGAGGACCTCGGTGTGGGTAGATAGAAAGTATTTATCTGTCCACGCTGGGGTTAGTTATTCCAGGCCGATTCTCATTCTGAATCAGAGAGAGAGAAAACAACAACAACAGTGAAATGGAGCAGCAGTAGGTATTTGTATGCCTGAATCAACAGGCGCTGATACAGTACACATCGCTGTGGTGTTTTGCTGTGGTGGGGGGCTCATCAGTGCTAAATGGCGTAATTTCAAGTGTTTTGTGTCGTGTTTTGAGAGAGATAAAAATCCAAATGTGTGACACATACACACACGCGTGGGCTGACTGGAAAGATGCACATCTGGGTGGAGGTGGGTGATATTTAGAGTTGGCTAAAATCCAAAGACCTGCTACTTTGCGGCGTGATCTCAAACGTCAGATTTTATTTTTGTCTAATTTCTTGTAGTTATTGTTGACTCAACAGAGACTTCAGGCATCATTATGCAGATATGCTGCACAGAGAGTCAGAGCAGAAGGATATTGGATACATGCAGAGCCAGAGTCAGATTTAGTAACATGGGCAGGCAGATGCATTTGCCTCTTCGCTTCACAGGATTCCTCATCCCTAAAATGTAGCCAGAAGTGCATCGTACCTCCATCCAATGGTCCATCCTGTCTCTAGGACTGGGCATTGTTTGAAATGTCTTAGTGCTCTCTGATAAGAGTTTCATTACTGGACACCTTTCATTGAGAATTTTTTACAAAATGAAAAAAAATGACAAAAAAACGCCAAACAGGATTATGTTAATCTGTTGATTACTTTTCAATTACTTGATTAAATGTTCGGTCTATAAAATGTCAAGTCCAGACAACTTTCATTGCCAGTTCATCGCCCCAAAATAATAGAAATTAGCCCAAAATAATAAAGGCAAGCTGGATCCAGTGTATTTTAGGCATTTTTGCTCGATAAATTGTTAATTGATCGTCAATGCAGATGAGTTTGCCATCAATCTACTAATCAATTTATTGGCTAATCTGTTCAGATCTAAAACCAAAGCTCTCCACTGTTAAACACACTCAGCCTTAAATCAAACAGGCTAAAACTGGCAAAATGATTTTGATTCAAGTAAGCAACCATCTCCTCAAAGGATGAGTAAACGAGATCATAAATCTCTCCAAACATTTGACGCTTTGAGCTGCAAGTAATAATTATTTTCACTACTGATGAATCTTCTGATTCTTTTCATGATTAATTGATTCTTCGTTTGCTTTATAAACTGTCTGAAAATAGTGAGAAATTCCTTTTTTTTTTTTTGCTGGCACAATTTCCTAAAGCCCGATGCGGCTTCTTCAAATCACTGAGAGATATTCAATTTACTACACAGGAGATAAAAAGCACCAAGTCTCCGTTATGGAGAAGCTGGATTCATTCAATGTTTGGCATATCTGCTTGAAAAATGACTTAAATGATTAACTAATTATCATTAAGTTGACTAATTCTTTCAGCCTTAAATGCCAGTTTTCTGTTTTTTGTCACTTTTTTGATCTGGTAGCAGAAATGTAGTAAAGTTGCTGTCAGCTGTCAGAGCCACTGGATGCACCTCCTCAGCTGCAGTTTTGGGCCAGAAAGGTTTTCCCTCCTCATGTGATGGCTTTTCTAATGTTTTTTTCAATTCTTTAAAGGTCTCTCAAATATCACATATCAAGACTTTGCATCACAGTTGACCTTCTAATGCTCCCACCTCTATTGTAGTGCTGTGCCTTTTTAAAATGTATTATACATTATTTTTCATTAGAAAGCAGTACAGTCGAATGGTTCTCTTTATGCGCTACGTATTAAAGTGGCCACACCAACACCAACGGCTGCGGCTGAACTCATCAGCATCCGTCAGTATGATTGGCTCATTTCCAAACGCCGTCATGTGTGAAGGTTGAGGCCACGAGGTCAGGCCTGTGTTCTGCCGAGTGATCAAAATTACCAGCCGGGGCACTTTCTCTTCTGTTTTTTTTTTTCCTCTTTTTCCCGGGACATTTGTTTTCTTCCTACACCGACATGAATGGCAACGATTTCCTACATTAGCCAACTTCTTTGTCTCTTTGTTGGCTGTGGAGACAACGGTGCAGTGTTCTTGAATGCACAAGCAGGCTCTCTCTGCTTTCCTTTCTCACGTTCCCCTCCTCTTCCTCACCTTTCCACCCATCCTCTCACCTCGCGCCCCCCCCCCGAACGTCTCACCTGTACTCCCCACACTTCACAGTGTCTTTCTCATCTTATCTCCCCTATTTTATCTCTCACCCTCTTTTCTTCCCCTTTATCGAGCTATCTCCCTCACCTCATGCCCGTTCCTCTCTCACCTTTCTCTCCTTCACTGGTTTGCAGACAGCTGAGGGACTGAGCACAAAAGCATCCTATTCATCACCCCACACTGCACCCTCCATAACCCCAACAGGCTATTCCCCTCTGACACAATGCAAAATCACACACACAACACACACACACGTACACACAAATTCGCTTGGTTCAACATTGAGGAATTGGCACACACACGCACCCGACAAACAAGTAAACAATCTGCTGCCAGGGAACACTGTGTGGATTCTCAATTAATTTTAATCCTGTGGCTTTGTACCATACAGTATTTTTTTTCTTACTACATGAAGTAAATGCACACAAGAGCCGAAAACAAGAGAAATGTCACGCAGAGAAAAACATAAAACCTTGCAGTGTTTAAGAAATAGCATCGCAATCATCCATGTAGCTGTTTCTTCCTCCATTTCGGTGAAGAACGGCTGATGCCATCAGTGGGATGGACTCCTCTTGACGAGCTGAATAACACGACCTTTGAGTAATTTGTGTGTCAGTCTCAGTCCAGGTGCATGTTTGCCAGGTTAAGGATCGCCGTGGTAAATAGAAAAGGTCAGCTCTCGAATATTTCCGCCTCCCCCGTCTGTCCAGCTTTTCTTCAAGCCTTGACCAAAAACGGTCAATTTAAGTTTGCTGCGGGTGAGTCGGTCTGCCATTCAGCCTCCCCATTCACAAACATGTTTTGACACTTCAAAGGAGCTGTAGATCAGATGTCGGCCTGGAGGTAGATATGTAATATTTTTAAGAGAGCGCAGAGCTCTTCACACATAGATAAAATTTTTATTTCCCACCGCAGTGACACCACAATATTTTCACCAAAAGAAACTGTTGCTGCAATAAACTCAACAACAACTTCTTTTATTCACAAAGGAATATGCAGTAAGAATAGAAGCAGATGATTGTAATTTTACTTCTTTCCAGATTAACATTTGTAAAAATATGGAGGTCAACTTACCAAAGATTCGGCGATGCTATGCTGAGACGATGTGGTTTGTCTGCTTGGTTTAGAACTCACCACAGCTGTTGAGCTCTCCTCGTACTCAACCGGCTGCTTCTGCATGAAGTTGTTGCGTTGCCCTCTCTTGTTGTCTTCTTGCACTGTCGCGCTTCCACTTGACTGAAATCGCTCCCATCTTTGGAAATAGCCCCTCCACCGTTGATCCCATTGCGCCGTTGCTTTCACCTTTAGCCACGCTTGTCATTGCTGTGCTCAGCAGTATGACGTGATGTCAAATACTTATCACAATATACATTTTTAAAATAATATTTAAAAATTTTGCAGATAATATCGGAAACGATGTGATATGGGACACCTCTAGGTGGCTTCTAGTGACAAACCCACAAAGAATTAACATGACTGTTGCAGCTTTCGCAGATTTTGGCTGACTAAGCAGGCAGCCGTTTGGGCAAAAGGCTGCAAAAACCATCGCCTGCCCAGCACCAAAAAGCAGACAAAGTTAGCATTTAGCTGGTGATGAAAGTGGAAGATTAAGCTGCTCGGGGTCCATATTTATCCCTCAGGAGGTGGTAGAGACCAAAATCGGCGGTAAAAGGAGAGCAGTGATGATATATCGGTGTTGCTGATATGGGTACCGTGTTAGCATATAGCTACCTTTTTACCCAGCAGATATGAAGAAACATTAGCACTCTTTTGGATCTATTTCTTTTTGTCCACCCAGCACATGTGAGTTCAATATTTATTATTTTCATATTGAGCTCTTTGTTGAAAACAGCTGCCTACCGCAGCCGAAAAACTAAAGTTGTGAGCCGTAAGTTAGCTGAAAGATGCTATTAAGGTCTATACAGCTGAGGGCAACTGTAAATGCTCTAGTTTTCGATTGGTATCATGTGTGATCGGATCACTTGTTATTATAAAGACACTGGTTATAGCAGCTTTAAAAATATGATGACAGTCATAGTTCCCAAAGTTAGACCACCTTACCTTGTACTTTCTAGGATTTTGTTTTGGTGTCCAGTAGTAGACCAATTCCCCAAATCACTGTTCCAGTTGATGTTTCACTATATGCTGTGTTGATTTTTTTTAAAACATCAACAGTGAGCTGGAATATTTTTTTGAGATTCTGAGTAGCTGTTGGTTATCTTAAAATCAGGGAGTGTACCTTCATTGTGCTGGACTGCACAATGGGTCTGAATCAGGCAAAAGGCCTGATCTCCTTTTTTAAATTCAAGCCCAGCTGAAATTAAGACCAACAAACTGACTTCGACTTTAAAAATATACATGTACTGTAATGTATAATAGACTGCCAATGTAATTCATAGTAGCGAGGACCAAGTTTTACTCTGCTGCCATCAACGCAGTTACTATATGAGAGTGCTTTGGTCAAACCCGAAAATGTCAAAGCAGAAAACACATTAAAAATGCATTACGTCTGGTCCAGAATGAGGAGGAGTGAAAATACAATCAGCCCAAAGTATGGATGTAAACAAATAATCAGTAAACCAATAATCGTGGCTGCAGACTGAGAGTGTAAGTTATTCATCATCCAAACACAAGGATATCATTTGCAAAAAAGATGGGTTACTCTCCTGTTTATAGATTTACAGAAGTGATTTGGGGTTTTAAAATTACTTTTTTACGACTGAACCATTTCACAATCTTGGGAATGCACACAGTTTGTTTTGGGGCAAACATCCCTCTGTAATTTAAGGACTGAAAACACAATCGACGGCTCCTGAAGAGAGGCAAGTTTAACGTGGGACAGAAGGCTCAGTCCACAGTGCTTTTGTCACAGTGGCCCAGGCCACAATACAGCAGAAACTGACTATAAGGAATACTGGTAATTTATTATGACTGAACACATCTAATTACATGGTGTAATACTCCTACCAGTTACACTGGCTCTGTGGTTAGGCACTAATTATGGATGTTTACTCATGAGATAAATGTCAAATTCATGTATCTTCCCATCTGTGCTGTACTGGGGAAGAGATGAAGTACATAAAAACTACAATTGAAGAACAAGTCCCTTTAATGGATTTGTCAAATGACAGAAAATGTGCAACTATTTTGATGATTAAATTTTTCAGTGTTTGTGTGTTTTTTGGCAAACGTGCCAAATAGTCTGTGGTTCCAGCTTCTCAAATGTGAGGATTTGCTGTTTTATACCACTTTAAACTGAATATGTTTGGGTTTTAGGGTGTTAGTCGGACAAAACAAACAATTTGAAGATCTGAAGATTTCACAGACAAAGCAGTGAATTGATTCATTGAGAATATAATCTACATATTCATCAATGACAGCTGTCATTAGTTGCAGCCCTAATTTCATCACAGTTTCAGTTTACTTACGTACGTGACTGTTTTAAATTGTTGAGGCATGTACCTGCAGGCGCATGCAGGATGTCCACTTGCAATCAGTTTTAGGCAAGACTAAGCTTGCACGACTTCCAGTTCTATTAAAACGTAATCCACCACTGAACAAAATCCAATATATCACAAATTTACTTTCCAGTAAGGGTGAATCACCTTTGCCTCCAACTATTTAGAAACTTTTCATTTATGGAAAGAGATAATAAAAATTTCAAAACGTTAGGCTTCGGAGACCTTTAATACCCGAGTCCGATGCAAAGCTTGCAGTTTACAGCAGACGCCGATAAAGACATTAATGGTGCAAATGAAGCATTTTCTAGCCATTAAATATGAAGACAAAATCAAGAGTTATTACTCGTAAAGTACTTTTCTGGACCCAGCGGTGCTCTCCTCCCATCTCTGTCTACAGATAAAACAGTTATTAATTGTTTTATCCCTCTTTTGTCTCGCTCAGCTGTTTTTGACCTACAAGTGGGTATTTGTGTTCGGTGACCGGTGGCCTTTACGTGGGCCGCGTGCATTGTACTGGTGGTGTGGGTGCGTTTTCTCCCCCTGTGTTGGCGCACAAGCGCCCACCAAAGCTGAGGCAAAGAAGTTGAGAACAATGTGTCTATTGTCCAAGATGGCACAGCCATTTAGGATAGGATCCTGCCACTTCCATGCACTCACTATTAGCAATGACAGGCCGTCCAGAATGGTGGATGTCAGGAGATTTTTCACCCCGGGGAACTGTACTTGTCGGTGGAGTGTGGAAAAGACACAGTCAGCCATGTTAGACTTGTAGCACTTGAGACTTCCAAACAACATGGATAAATGTGACTGGGCTGGTGCAAAGAAATCAGATTACATCAGTTAGCAAATCATCGGATTTTTACATCCAGTGGCCACAATTAGCCGTGTTCTCCGCTCCATCTTGCTGATTGCCAAATAGAAACTGAAACTGAGGCAGATAGAGGATTTAGGTGCCTAGTTTTGTTTATGATTTTATTTGTGCCTTGTGGGTGCGTGTAGCCTACTTTCAGCTCCTCTTGTGATGGATGCCTTTGGACTCGGTGCATTAATTCACAGATATGCAGGGCTATACATTGTGTGGTCATTTCCTTTGGTTTTCATCAGCTTCCTCCATCAGACAAAGACCTGAAGACAAATTACCAGCTCTTATTGGCCCTGATGAATTGCATCTCTAGCAGCATATGGGAACAACAGCCCAACAGTCGTTATTCATGGTGAAAAATGTGCTTCTATTATATAGTCGCTTTCGTAAATAAATCTCTGCCCGGACCTCACTTGAACATTTCACATCATTGATTCCCGTTGTTCCTAATTATCACAAAAGCTTTTTTGTCGTGAACAGGGACAAATGTTGTTATTAGTAGGTAGTAATCTCTGAAACTCAATTGATTAAGTAATGCTCGATAAAAAGACTGGTGGCTAATAATGCGCCGTTCTATCAGCAACCTTTTCTTGCCCCCACTCAGTGTCATGCAATGACAGGATTCTTCCTTCAGCTCCAGCCACTTTCTCTCTTTTTTCCTCCCTTCTGTCTTCCTTCTGTCTCTCTGCCTGAAATCCGTCCGCAAACACATGTTACACCAAGCTGGCACTGTCCATAACAGCTTTGTGTTGCCAATGTTTTCTGATGAGCTGCTTTGTAAAGTGCAAAGTTCTCTAATCCCATTGGGGGAGAAGTCACAGCTCAGTAGAAGAGGACTCTCTTCATGGATGTTTAATCTTTCCAATCCCCTGCAGACCCTGCACCCTGACAACAGACTGAACACTTGATTCAGCACCGTGAATTTAAGCAAAGTAGAGAGAACAACAATATTATCCAACCACCAGCCTTGACGTCAATGAGTTTTTTGAATAGGCTTTTTTAAAATATGTCAGTAAACACCCCACTTGTGAATTTTGAAGCTTTTAAGCGTCTTTAAGAAGTGGCTAAATGAGGCTACAGATGTTGTTGGGGACAATAAACGTCATCGTGGTGAATACAGGAACTCATTTACTCACTGTTCCACCTTTCCAGCCTGCTTGTGTCGATACTCGACTTCTAACTCTCTGTAGATTTATCAGTTTCCAGTAGTGTATAGTATAAAGTCGTAGGAAGCTTTGTGGTGACGTTGAAGTCATGCAACCACGATATGGTTCATTTATAGCCTCATGTTTACTCCTGCTGATTGCATTTACTCTCTGCAGGGCTGTAGTTCCTCTCAGCTCGACAGAGTTTTATAGTGACTTTCAGCTCATTGTTTTGGTTCGCTCTCATCGCTTCACTTAAAAAAAACAGACTGTATGCTACTTGCCCAGCACGATGCGACAGACAAAGTTAGCAACTAGCATTTGACGGTTAAAGAGCCAGATATTTCCTTTAGGAGTTGGTAGGGGCCAAAAATGGAGCTAAGAGGATGGTAAATATCAACTGTGCATTCAAAAGTGGGCAATAAACACAACTCCAAATAAATGCTCATGTTGCTGTGTGTCTGCAGAATGTGTATAAAGTGAAGTGTATGCTGGCAAGTTTATCAACTTCAAAGTTGATAATGTTGGTTTTGTGTTTATGGCTTGTTTCTGCTGACCCCAAGAAGCCCGGACACATATAATATCACAACATGCAACAGAACAAGAGCTAATGTATTGCATTTTTCGTTTTGTAGGTTCATCTTTGTTTAATTCATCTTCATAGATTACATTTCTATTTTAGCCAAAATTCGTTTAAAATTGCTTCATTTTAGCGGCGTACTTCATTCATGCCACAGAGGAGTTATTTATGAAAGGCCGAGACTCTTTTGCTCATCACTATTTCAATCTGTAATGTGATGTCACTGAGAGATTTTCCTCCACCTGCTTCCCTGACAATGAGCTGATGACAGGCTGTTGACTCAGAATATTTATTCAAGCTGTTAAATCTTCAATTTCCGCGATGTGACAGTCATGAACAAATTGGCTGTTCCTGTACAATCGCTCTGAGTGCTGTCACTGTTGTCTCAGCGTTGGTTGGTCCAGGATACGCTGCTCAGAAGTGTTTTAAAAGAGAATCTGCAACTTTCAGGAGTTTTTGGTAAAGACAGTTTCCCAATAATTATATTTCGAAGTGAATTCTCTATCTTGTAGCTTAGAGAAAATAAACAACAATATTTTAATAATGTTTACTCAGTCAAATTCATTCCTTTAATAACATAAGCTGCGTGATTTTGAAAGGTGAATGTCTATTGCTCCGTGTTCAAGTCCATCTGATCCACATATTTCACCTCCCACGCAGGGCTCGGCCTGGACAGCTCTCTGTGGTACTGTATTGCTACATTGTGCAGATACGCTGGAGACTCACCTATAAAACACCAGGCCTAGAGGAATCTATCATAGCTCCATTAACACTTCTGCTTCATCCTCCTCTCCTCGCCTTCCTCCCCTCATTAATCAACAGACCAGCCCTCGGGGCTGTACTCTGCAGCTAAGCTCACTCTCGCTTTGTGCGTCTCCGTTTTGTGTGTGTGCGGCCATTGTGTTTATTTGTATTTGCATATGTGTGCATGCATGAGAGCTTTCAAGTGCAGTATGACCATTCTCATATCCAGATATCGGTAATTTCATACCCAGATAATGATGCAAATCATGATGCAGCAGATTTTCTGTGAGTAGTTTATATCACAAGACCACAAGGAAAGGCTCGTATCTTACGACAGTTTGGATGTAAGCTTAAGTAAGTTAAGTGGTTAGTGTTAGGGTTAGTGGTGCTTGAGTCTTGTGGGGACTGGCCTGCGGCATAATTAGCAAAGTATGTTTTTTTTCTGGTCTGACTTTTCACACCCAAACCACATCCACGCAACAGGAGTCGGCCATCTTTTATGCACGAGTGCCTCGTTTTGTCTCGGCTAGTCTGCGTCCTTCTCCTGTTTGGAGTTAGCCCGTTCTGGGTCACGTTCAACTCTGCTCCACTTGTGTTTGTGTTGCCCTCGTGCGACATAAGCGTAATGGTATATGTCCTCACATGGCACAACCCTAGTGCACGTATGGGAAAATGTTCTGTTTCCAGAGCGATTTCTTTCCTTATATGAATCTGAGCGAAAATCACGACCTATCAGTGATTCCCTCAGATGTCATTTTCAGTATGTGCAGTCTTATTAGAACAGTCATCCCCCTCAAACTGTTTCTAAATTCTATTGAGTCATTATGAGATCATTCAGATTCCTAAATACTGTTTCAGAAGGGGTCCAGATGAAGTTATTCTTAGAAAAAGAAGAGTCCCACCAACCTTTTATATTTGAATCCCGATCTATAATGAGTTCCTCTCCTGCTGTTACCTTTCATCAGCCTGCTTGCCGAGCACATTCAGTACAGTGTGCAGCCAAAGATAGCCTCAGCTGTGTGTCTGTGTGTGTTAAGGGGCTTGTCGTTGTGTCTGTGTTCTTAATTCGCTCAATGCGGCGCATGGGTAAACACTATTACGGCCCGGCGAGAAAAAAAAATCATAAAATATTACACCTGATCTGCTTTGAATGCAAGCAAATAGCCTTGCTGAATAATGTAAATCTGCCCAAGCTGTCGACTAAACAAGGCTGTTTAATGTGGCGCTAATTGTTAGCCGCTGTATTATTAATGTGCTGTTAAAAAAACCTTGACCTTGGAGGCTAGTGTAAGTACGGGGGGGGAAGCAGGCAGTTCATGTCAGTCGTCAGTGTGTTTGTTTCTGTTTGTTTGGAGATGAGTTTGTACACTCCGCTCTCCCCCCCTCCCTCGCTCCCTCTCAGGGGAGTTCTTTTAATAGTAAGGAGGTGACAGTTTACCTCTCACCGCGCGCTGGGGTGACAGTTTGGTACCTGCCCGGCTCGGCGCGATGCTCCAGCTGACTCGCTCACGTTGCACGCCGAGCTGGCCGCTTTTTAAATCCGCACTCCGTCCTAATGAGCCAAAATGACCTCAAGTGTAGGCCAAGGCAATCTGATCCCCTTTCGCTTAAACAGCTTTTAATATTTCCCCAAGAATTACTGTTCAGGGAATGAATTTTGGATAAGGTCTGCCAAGGGAAATGGAGCGCACAACAGTGGCCTTGGCAGTGGCACTTTGAGCGGATCATTTAAAGGTCATAATGGAGAAAATAATGGCTCTTAAGACTCATAAAACAATTGAAAACATGGTTATTGGACGCAGTGTTGGAGTGATAATATAACAGAAGAAAAGAGGCAAACTTTTGACCCATCATGAATCGCAAGTATGCCAGCAGATTAGGGATTTATCTAATTTGACAAAAGGAAGTTTGCAGTTGAGAGCACACATTAGGGTCAGCATTAGCTGGTGTTACTCCGCACACACACACACACACACACACAGCCCTCTTTCACTCCCCTCTTGTGTTCCCAGTTATTCGCCCGCATTTCAGAGACATGTCGGTTGGGCAAAGTGATAATTGCATTCCTCAATGATTTCATGCTGAGACACACACAGTGACACCGATTCACAGCCCACTTATACCAATGGAGTGTGTTCTTTGGGAGGAACTGAGACAAAAACAATATGACGAACTCCATCGGACCCTGTCCTCTGACATGGCGGCGCGCCCTCGCTTCCCCTCTCCCTCGCACACAAGCCAACGTGTTTACTCGCCAGCGTCCTCTTTGATTTGCAGGCCGAAACGCGGCTGAGTCAAGTTAGTTCCAGCGAGCACAAATCTCCGCTCTCCTGTTGTGAGGGAGTAGTTGTTGCAGACACAGAGCCCGCCGCTTTCCCAGCTAACCGTATCAGAGAAGCAGCCCGAACATCAGTGAGCGAGTACCTCTTTAGAATTAATCCTCGGGCTATGGTGGAGGGGGTGGCGGTGACTGCACCAATGCATGAGGATTACTGCTTTTAGGGCTTCTGATGAAATTCAAATAACAAACCCTTGCACAAAGTGTCCTGGAAAACGCTCTGTGTTTCATAATATCCTGCTAAACATGCAAATATTTGCTGGAACAGCGCACAGTGGTCTGTGCCTCATTCAATTTCACAGTCTTTATTGATATGATAATCAAGTGGTCAGCTAATGGTAATTAAGCCAGTCAATTGATGGAGTTGCGTCATGGTTGTGAGCCAGACCTCCTTTCATCCTCTTGCTTTATATTCTCTTCCCACGGAGGCTAGCCGGTCACTTCTGAGACCGCCGCATTCGGTTTCCATGAAACAGCCCCTCACCTGTTGGCCTAGATGCTAATTCTGCTGGAAGCGGAGCGAGCACCAACAAGCTAAAGTGAAAAATAAGGCTTTGCCTACATTACCGCTAGACATAAATAGAGTGTTGTGCTTTTGTGCATTCAGGCCATATTCCTCGTCATTTATGGATTTAGTTCAGCTTAACATTCAGCCTGGCTAGAGGACACAGTGGTGGACAACTCGCTCCAGTCTTACAAGGAAAAAAAAAACACCGCTCTGTATTGTTGCCTCCTGTCTGTGGTGGTCTCAGCTTGCTTGTCTGCGAGGGTATTCTGCCATAGCCAAATCCTTCTTTGTCTGCACGTTATTGTCTGTGAACGCTTCAGCCTTGTACATGGATTAAGTGGAAATTGCTGTGTGTATGTATCTATGTGTGTGTGTGTGTGTGTGTGTGTGTGCAAAGGATTGCTGACTACAGCTGTAGTACATAAAGAGGTCTGGATGAGGGATGGTTTAAAGAGCAGGCAATTGTCATAATGATGGCTTAAAGCAATATTGCCTCACTGTAAAAAATGTTTTACACATGCATGCTGCCTTGTATAGTGTAGGCAGCGGCACTCGCCAACCTCAGTGTCACTCGAATCGATTGTGTCTAAAATACACAATAGAATAACAGCCACACTGAAGTAAGCAACATTATAAAGCTGCATTGGTAGATTATGAGATTATGATTACAGTGTAATGCCTTGTCCTCTCCTCTGCTGGAAAAGAAAAGTGCTTTCCCTCGTAGCCTCTGTCAGTTTGACTCTGGCCGTGCCCAATACCCCAGGGTGGAAAACAACATAGTCTAAGCCGAGCCAGCAATATGCCGCCCTGTTTATGCCATAGAAAAATCCCACCCTACTCCTCTTTGCTCCCTCACACCTGAGAGAA
This sequence comes from Chelmon rostratus, assembly GCF_017976325.1. Taxonomy (NCBI): domain Eukaryota; kingdom Metazoa; phylum Chordata; class Actinopteri; order Chaetodontiformes; family Chaetodontidae; genus Chelmon; species Chelmon rostratus. The sequence continues at coordinate 11,931,088 of NC_055677.1, forward strand.
AAAGCTCACTATCGACCTACATCTCCTTCAAAATAATTTGGTCACTATTTTTGTGCCGTGCTTAAAAATAAAAAAATGCTCGGCTACAGTGGCCGTGATGGCTGGATCCGCACGGCGTGTGACATTTTAACTAACATTCCCCTGCCCAAGGCTGCGCTGCTCAGCATGGGTCAAACATCTCCCTTGTCTCTCCTGCAGTAATAAGGAACAACAGTGGAAACACGTGTCCCTGCACTCAGCAGTGTTATTTGAGGATAGGAAGCAGGGGTGGCACAAAAACTCCCGTTTTTTAGCTTCTCAAGGTTTGGAAAACAGTGATGCATGTGGACCTGTTATTAACATGCATCCTTGGTGATGAATGGACGTCCTCTGCGCATGTACGCTACACACAAAATTTGCTCTTGGTTCACTGTCAAGTCGATGAGGTGTTTGGAGTCTCTTTCCTGCCGAAATAAGCAGCAGCTGTTTGTGAACACACTGTCTTTTTCAACTGATTTCACCATTGAACAAGTCGCCTCCATATCCCCAGACTCCCTTAAGAAATCACACAGTTTTGTGAGTTTTTGCGTTACGGGAAACTTAATGAACTTTGTGAAACGCTGCCCGTGGCAAATTCTTCATTATCTGAGCATTCTTGTAAATTTGGCAAAAGTTATGCAATAAGCACTGTTAAAATCAGCAACGCATCTTTGCAAACGAAAAGATGAGCCTGTTTATTAGCACACAGGGCGGGGAAGTTGAGATCTCATCGCAAGTGGTCACTAGAGAGATGCATGTGGTGATGCATTGTAATGTCAGGCATGAACTGAAGTACTTAGAGATGTCCACTTAAGATCGGATCACCCAGGACGAGCATTCACACCGGGTTTAAACAGGCTCTTTGTTGTTATGCCTGAAATTTGGGGTAAGGGGAAGAGGGAGAATACAGCAGAAAGTCGTCATTACCCTCTGACCACAAGAAGTCCTAATTAAAAGCATAATATATCATGAATACTAATGGAGGGCTGCATTCTGTTGCCTTTATGGCTCTGGCCTCCAAAACTCCATCTCTGGGTGGAGCTTTTTATTTCTGTTCCTTACAGGCTCATTTTTACACCACCTGCCCATGCATTCTTTGTTACATTGTTTAGACGGACCCTTTTATTTGCAGGGGGGGTGTCGAGGAATCAGCTGGCACCTTGTATTTCATATTTCATGCCACGTTGTGACTGGGATCCAGTTTTCGGCTGCGGATACTCGGTGTGTGCTGCCACCCAGTCACAGCCAAGGCCTTAACAAGTGAAAATAAGGGTTACTAATACTATGATATTACATTTCGGGACCAGTTTGGCTCATGAATGTTTGATGAGAATGTCCAATCATGCATAGACACAAGAAAGAGATGAGGAATGGGAGAGGAGAAATTTAGGAGAGGGTGACGGCAGAAGGGCAGGAGGAGAGACAGAGACGAATCAGGCTCGGAGAGAAAGTGAGGAGGGGGAGTGTGTGTGTGTGTGTGTGTGTGGGATGGAGTGGGGGGCAGTGATTACTTGCTGCTGAGGTAGCACTGCATTACACATGAGGATTTGGAATGGCCCAGATAAAGTAATCTATGATTAACTGGGGCGCGGCTGGCTTGCCACCCTGCCAACAGCTGTAGTCAGGGGCGAATTATAAAATTATGGGATGTCCTAACATTTTAGATGCGGCGGGAAATATATTTCAGCACGGGGGGGTGGCGGGGGTGGGTGGGATGAGAGTTATGTATCAAGTCAGAGGTGACAGCTGGCGGCCAGGGGAGTGAGTGACAGCGGGAGCAACGGTGCAATTAAGACAAACTTTTGTAGTCGTTGCATTTGGCGAAGCATTGTTGAAATGCTGGAACAGTCCTCGGAGGATTTGGGGAGGGGAGGCCGGGGTCGTGGCTGGCGGAGTGATCGCTGCAATGATTGCTGTAACAACTGTCCGACCTGATAACAAATCTAATTATAAAGATGGACACCGTGGCACAGACCCCGCCGCCGTCTGAAATTGATTGCCAGCACCAGGAGCTGATATTGCCGGACCCGGTCTGTCATAGTCCATCAGGCGTCATTATCACCAGGGGAACACTAAACCGTATGCAGAGCTGAATGAGGAGGAAGACTTCCAACTGCTGGGAGTTTGGCAGGATAAAACAAACGTGCCGTATTAGACGGTTGTTGTTTTTTTAAAATTCACTTCTTTTGTTCAGAATCCCGTAAAAACATAGCTCAGTCTTCTACATGCTAAGTACCGGCCAAATCCGGTCTGTTATCATCACGTCTGAGCAGCAGGGCTACCTTGATTGAAGTGCTCTCATGTCTTGTATTGCCAGCAAGTGCAGCAGTAATCATCTTTAAATCACAGTTTGTGGGACACATGAATCATCGAGAGGGTGCAGACCCATCCTTTCTTCGTTTTTTATGAAATATCCGAGGAATAATAAATGCGTTTGCGCCTCTGAGGTATTGCGATTGTGTTTCAATATTCACTAGTGCTCCTGAGAATCTAACGGGCGGCTATTTTTATTCTGCCATGTGATTAGTCATTTACCTGAAGCAGGCTGTCATTGGAAATCATTTTCATGTCTTTGGACAGTTCCTCAGTTCATCCAAATGACAAGTGATTTTGCCTGCGGGGGAAATAGGGCTCATATTTTATTGAGAGGCGAGACAGTTCTTTAATAATGCCAGAAGTTTGATAATGCTCCGTGAAGTGAATGGCCACTTACAGAAAATGACTAAGGCTTCAAAAGATGGCTCATTACTGAGGTCCACGAAGTGTCTGACTTCCTAAATTCTCCGCCAGACCGCTCAGTCATGGTTTTACACAGTCTTTCGTCTGACAATAGTACCTGTTAGGAGCCGGAGTTTAACTTTAAGGCATTTATTGTCGCATTAAACGTCAACACGCCATAAAGCAAGGTTATTTTACACGCACACAGATGCGTTCTCAGCTTCCTTTTGAGCCTTTTACAAGAGCCCATCAGACAGTCTGCGTCCATCTGTCTGTCTGGGATCATCTTTGGCTCTAATCCTTCTTCCGGCCCCCTCGAACAGCAGTCTCGGTGTGGTTGTCGTAGTAGAGCTGGTGTTGATGAACTCGCTGCACCTTGCCAAGTGCCTCCTGAAGTGTTTTCCGTGCCACAGACAGACCTCCCGAAAAGCGAAGGGATTGCCCTTGAAATGTTCTCTCCAGCTCGCTGCTTCCGCCAGTGCCTGTTTTACACGCCACCTTGCAATGTGTTGCGATGCACTCGTGGTTTTTTTGATTGTGCAGAATCATGTGGAGGCGCATTTCAGAGCTGAATAGTATCTTATTCATATCCAGCGCAATGTTTTCACAATGCAACACAGGTTGAATGCAGAATTTGATGTCTTACAGTTGTAATAACAGCTACACAACATGATGACAAAATGACAGCGTGCCTGTGAGGTTTTGGTCTTTTTCCCAATCAAATTTACTCATTTGCTCAAGGTCAGTCAGTGAACCACTCTTAAAGCAGCTTTTGGCTTTGGCTGGGCCACTCCAAAGCCATTTCCGTGTTGACTTCACTTGATGCTGGGAGTCATCGTAATCAAAGCTCTTGAGCACTTCGAAGCAGGTTCTCATCAACAGTTTGCATTCGACTCCATTCATTCTTTCCTGTATCCTTGCAAGTCCTCCAGTTCCTGCAACTGATGTCGCCACCACTGTTCTTCATGGAAGAGAGCATACATGGATTATGGGCTTAGCTTCACTTTTTATAGATACAGAGTTTTGCATGAGAACTGAAGTGTTCGGCCTTTCTCACCTCCGAATATTTTGCTTTAGGAATCCTTCACGTGCCTTTTTTTTTTTTTTTGCAAACTCTTGGCATGTTGCCTTTGTTCAGAAGCGGCTTCTTCCTGGCTGCCACTTGTGTATACTAATTATTGTCCTGCTACCAACTCCATCTAATGCAGCAAAATAGATTCAATACATGAAATTAATAAATACAAATAACAAAAAGTCAAGGTCATAATTGTCTGGCTGCTCAGTTTGGAACAATTGTTCTAGGAAAATTCCCTTAAATAGACAAAAGGAGCCTCAGCCACACTCATCAGAGACATTGTGATTACCTGAATGACATTTGTTTCAAGTTCTTTAAGGTCTTGGTATCTTGTGGCTTTAATTTGCAGTTTTTATATCCTTTATAATTTAATTGTTAAATGTTTGTTAAATTTGTCAATGAAAGTTGGAATGAGGTGATACATACATGATAATAAACTTTATTTCACAAAGAAATGTACGTGCACACAAACATAGAGGCCACTTTAAATCATGAAGAGGAGGCGAAGGATTTTTATTTGTTTTTCTCACAGTCATTTCTGTTTTTGGTCTGTTTACTTATTAATGAAGAGGACAGAAACACACAAACACACACACACACACACACACACACACCGCCCACAATCTTGGTTGGCAACTTGTGTTGAAAAAATAATTTTCCTTAATAAATCATTCTAAGATTGTGTTAATGAAGTGTTAAATTTTAATGACCCAATCTCGTTTGGGTTCCAGTGGCCCTGTGGGTTCATCCCACCTCCCAGAATTTAAATGAGTACACAATAATTTAGTCCGCAATAATATTCCAATATTTCTTTAGATCTTCATGTCTTCTCAGTTTTTTGTGACGATTTTGACCTGCTGAGTTTTGCTGGTCACTGAAAGCACCGTTTCGCCGTTGAGGAGGTGTTGAGATGGCGGTAATTATGTGTGCATCTATGTTTCTAAGCAGGTGTTGAGTAACGGGTGCGTGCATGTGTGTGCAGATAAGCCCCTCACTCATTAATAACACTGTGATGACTCAATCATTTGAGATTGAGACTCGCTAGTTACGCCTTTGGGAAACGTACAGACTGACGCAGACGTGCTGTGGGAATTTTAAAGGCGCATCTTAAATATGATGATATGGATCAATGTGTTCACTCTGCATCGATGATATTAGATCGTTGGATACTGAATTGATACATCGATCCAGATCAATTAGTCGTTACACCCCTTTCGACAGGGTCAGCAGCAAAGTCTCTTTATTTATCTGCATGCTTGTGAGTAATTGTTGAAATACACATGACTTCTGAAGAAGTAGTATCTTAATGCAAGTAAATCAAATCTGCAAGGCTCATGGGACGTGACGGGAAAAAAAAATGCAACCAAACACGACATTGTTAATGAGTTGCAGTGGCAGTCCTGTTGCAACAAGGTCTGCTGGCCAGCCTCCACACACAGCAGCAATCAAAGCCAAAGCAGCATTGCTTTTGGTTGGCTTACGCCTGCCGCTTTACCCACGCCAAATTCAATTTTGTTGTAGTTTATGCGTGGGATATTTCTTTTCCAAACCCTGTGTCGTCAAAGCTTTGCCATGCCTACTTGTGTAATTAACCAAAAGGGTCATAGGAAACGCAGGGTGGGCCGGGGGAGGAACTGCCTTCACACAAGAGTAATCAGCAGACAGCACAAAGAAAAACGAGGATGATTTTATTGTCACCAGGATGGTCCTCTTCATCATTACTTTGTTTTTGTCTGGAACGGGCGAGTTGGTTTTCAGTGCCAAGCAGTGTCTTCTGCACAGTTCTGGCGTTAAATGAGTTGCACCAAACCAGCAGAGAGTCTCATTCACGTCTGTGTAATTACAATCAGTGTAAGAGCGTCTCTGAATAAGAACCACCAGCAGCTCGAGAATAGGACTGCCTTGACAAAGCATTGACAACTGTGGAACAGGCAAAATTAAGCCCTCTCCATTCATACCCCCTAGTTCTTATTATGCACAAGCTATCTCACTGCGCTTGCTTTTGTGCTGGTATAATTACTTAATCTGAGCACTCCTAGGGTGAATTACTTTGTGTGCGGCAAGCAGGCAGCATTGCTTTGATTCAAGCTCCCAAAGGGGAATATAGGCAAGCTTTAATTTTACTGTTTAAAAGTCACAAATGTGATAATGGTCACTGTCAAAAGGGATTCACATCTGTGCCCGTGTTCCTGTCAAAGTTGCAGATTTGCTTTATTTTCACAGGCATTATTATGGAAATAAAATTTTGAGAAAGATTTTATCGGCCCTTTGTTTTTCCTTACTTCCTTAAAGCCTTTTATGGACGGTGTAGAGAATGATCCACAGTGCTTTAGAGAATGTGTAGTGCACTATTTTGTGTTGTTTGCTGTTTATAATGGGCCTGGGCAACACTTAACTAGAATGGAGGCCCATCAAGGCAGACCGATAAGGACCTAGGGATCCACTCTAGTCAATTACTGCAAAGTGCCAAGTTCAACTCAGTGGGATCTTTATGAAGTACACCAGCTGAGTAAACAAATTAATCGTACATCCATGGTTCCCCAACACAAGCATGCGGCCCAGGGCAATCATACATCAGGCAGAGTGATAGCGGCTGTCTCCACCAGGAAATAGAAGGGTCCCACTTTTAAAGATAGGCAACCACATAGGACTCATAAGCTATTGGCCATCACACTTATTCTGCCTCTCTGTTCTGTCTGTATTGGCTTTTCACACCTTGTCACTGGCTTTGTAAACAGGAAGCATTGCGAATGGTTTACAGGTGTTGTTGTGGGGTGATGCAGCGGATCAGATAGACTAATAATACCAGCTCTTTTTACTGATCCTCAGAGACGTTGCTGTCCAAAGAAAATCACATATTTCCAAATTTAGAGAGAGATGCAGTGTTTCTTTGTTGATTGAGAAAAGCAAACAGTTTGAAAACCCATTGGATTAAAAAATTTAATGCGTCAAAGCAGAAAACAGGGCAGTTCTTCTTAGCTCATGATGGCTAAATGGTTTACATAGGACTGCCGGAATATATGGGATTACAGTGACAGATGGACGTGTTGAAACCTGCGTGTCCATGCATGTATGCTTTTGTGTGCAGCCTATCTGTGAGGAGAACCAAAAACATCTTGTATTTTGTCGTGGTTTCGTGAGTGCACATAAGTACGTGCATGCGTGTATTTGTATGCGTCCCTTTTCAGGTTTTGACCTTGAAGTAGTCCGGGATAGGACACCCTCTATTTGTGTGTTCTTCAGCTGGTGGGTGGGCCAGACTGTGGTCCAGTGATCAATACAGTACAGTAATCTGCTGCACCAGAGAGAGAGAGATAGAGTTTGTCTGTGACTGCGTTCACACTGGGTGGCAAGAAACAGAAACGGAGCGTGTGATCTGCAGCTTTTCATAAATGGAAGCGCATTACTCCAGGTTGAAACTAAGTTATGAAGTTGTTAAGCTTGTACAGAGGAGCACAGTTGGGTCAAATCTCTCTGAACACCAGTTATTTGGTGCATTTGAACTGTTCAGCACTTGCTCTAATTTCACTTCTGGAACAGTGTTTGTTTGTTTGTGTACACACCTATTTTCAAATGCAGTTTAATGATTGCAGTTGCAGCCCATATCTGCCGTATTGCTGTTAAATAAACCACTAAATTCACTGAGAAATTGGGAAATAAATGCATAAATTTATCAAAGAGGCAATAAAATATCTAGAATTTAGAATATTAATTATTAACTTAAGATATTTGTGGATAAATCAAATCCCTCATATACTTTTTTTATATAGTAAGGCAGTGTTAGTGGACGTGGCTTTAAGTTTAAAGATTCAGGACATTGTTGAAGATTCTGCTGTCGACAGACACTTTTAGGAAATCAAACCAAGTTCTCTGCCAATTACACCTCCATGCAAAAACAAAAGAAATAATTGGTGAGAGACTGCATCTGCTTTGTTTGTTTTTCAGTGTAACTTCACGATTCATTGCCTTACAGCTTGAGAGGTAGGCACGTTCGGCCTTGTTCAGAATGAGATTTAAAGTTAGCCCTGAGTGCAAAAGTGTAGCTGAATCTGGATCAGCTATTGTCCCGATGCAACGTGACGTCATGCAAACACCCCCTAGTGTCTCTCTATAGTATCCTACTTCCTTCATTGGCCTCTCAAGTGGGAAATGATTTCTGGAAAAGACTTAAACACACAACAAATGATGTATTTTTCCTAATCCTTCATCTTCTCAGACTCATTTGTTAGAGGAATGAGAATAACAGATTCTTTGATGTACTGTAGTAGATTGAAGTTGTTGAATGCCCTGCGACCTTATTGTACTTCAGCATTACCAGCCTCATGCATGCAATCAAAGGAAAAGTAATTGGAGTTGCCACTGACTAAAGTCCTAAATGCAGACCAGTGTCTTATCTAAATGCATTAATGATAAGATTAGAACAGTTGATGTTTGATTCATTCGGCATAATCGTTTCATTTCCTTTCCCAAGTCTTGTGTTTGGTGCCTTTACTCTCATCACGACATCGGCTTGCTCAGGTATATGTAAGGAATGATTCCTAATCGGGTGTCCATTGTCAGGAATTAATGGACGACAGGGAACAACTCTGCGGCGTCCATTACTTCCTGATGGTGACACTTCAAAGGGCGTCATCCTGTTTATACCGTGGTCACTTGCCAAAGAAAAAAAATTACCATTGCTTGATATTTTCATGTTTTATGATCAAAATCAACTTTTTCGCAAGCTACAGCTCGTTTTCTGAGGTAACACCTGAGAGCTTGACTAATTCTTGCGACAATCATTAAAGTCCCATAACGTTCATATGCAATGGAGATAAAGAACCCTTTGCTCAGCTGTGAGCCACAAAGCTAACATTATGCTAGCAAGATTTAAAGTCAATAACACTGCGTATGATTGACCAACAGTGAATATGATTTGACGGTATAACAACAAGACTATCCAGCAATCCAGCATCTCATTGTCCCCAAATCAGTATCGAGATTTTCGAGAACAAATGACAGGCGAGTTGCGAGAAGCAAGTTGAACAACCAATCGAATGCTAGATTCTGGCTTATGCGATGCTTCCTGCAGCTTGTGTGTTACAGTCGACTGTGGTGATTGGAGGACGAGGCGCTGAAGGACCACAGTCAGAGTTGTAATGAGATGTTAGCTTGTTGGCGTGTTGCAGAGGATTGTAAACCTGTTGCACTGGTCACTCAATTTAGATGCAGGCTGATAGTGGCCAGCAGATTCATTTAGAACGGAGAACAGACAGTTTCAGTGGAACTGCTTAGTAGGTCGCCATTGTCAGGAATTAATGCACACCCTGCACCCAATCAGAATCGAGTATTCGCCCAGACCATGGTATAAAATCAGGGAAAGAATCAGTTTAGTGCGCTTAATGTAATCCTGAGGCCAACCTATATTTGATCAATGGAAAAACATTCACAGCTACTTTAAAGTGTTCAGTTGCTTTGATGTTTGGAGATTTTGCCGAGGTGCATTTTAGCGGTTCAGCTTGAATTGGAGGGTGGTAGCCCGCGGTGGTTCCTCTGTTGTCTGCTCTGGTGTAGCAGGAGTTGATTTTTCTGTCCTGTTAACGTGATGTCGGGTTGAGTTCTCCGGGTTTATTATTTTGCGGTTAGCGGGAATCGACCTCTCTGGACAGTCGGCTTGTGTTCGTGCTGTAGCCTCTGTCTGCTGTTATCTTAATGCATTTCTTTGCTCGGGGAGAGTTGTGTTTCAGTAACAGGGCCGCCATCGTTCTCTGTTGTCAGATCTTCCGGAGGTGTTGGCTGGTGTTCAAGAAGGCCTCCAGTAAAGGACCCCGGCGGTTAGAGAAGTACCCAGACGAGAAGGCAGCGTACTTCAGGAGCTTCCACAAGGTAAACAACGACAACTGATGTGCATTATGAATTCCATTCTGATTCTCAATCTATTGATTTATCCCACTTATTTCTCTATTAAACAATTCATTTATCTACAAAATGTCAGCTTTTCAAGCATCACAATTTACACAGTGCTTCACAATAAAAGCAAATGAAAACATGCTGTATGTGGAGGTTGTGCCTGCAGCTTTATGGATGTGACAAGCCATGTTTCACTGAGAAAAGGGTTTAAATTTACATTTTAGTTGCTGCCACGAGGGCCGACCTAAGTCAGCTGCATCAAGATAATGCAGCATGCAGTGAACAGAATGCCATGAAATTAGGAATCAGTATTCGTCCAGAGTATGAATCCTGATGATTCGACGCCACCATCAGATGGCCATTCCCCGCTTGACAAAACTGAACTCTGATCTCCTGTAGATATTCATGGTCCTCAGAGGATCAGGAATGTTAAAGTTTGTCTTTTGTCCCTTTGAATTCCAAAAGGAGATTAAACCTGGCGCGTGACTCCCCAGGGAACGGTCTCTGGCCGAGTCTAAATGCTACCGCTGCATCGGCATGCAGAGCACATTCGTCACACAACAGCCAAGGGTTTCATTTTGCAAGTTGGCCAACTGGTGGAATTAATTAGCTTTAGCTGACGAAAATCTGACACCAGCGTTCGGCCACCAAAAATGAGGAGACGGGGTTGTATCCAGGCGCGGGATGCGCCCTCTTAAATCAAGGGGAAGAATTGTTGTTTTAAAATGCAGTGCTTACTAAAGGTGGGTGTTTTTACGTTGGATCAAAAAAAGAAATGGAATAAATGCTATCGCTGCACTCAAGCTGCAAACTTCCTGCCGAGAACCTCGTTTTCATCTTCATATAAAAAGTTCTGTCCATTGGCCACAGATGATGGAGTTAGGGAGCCATTAAGACACATTTTGCAACTTTATCTTCTCCTCTGGGGCCTTTTCCCTCCCTTTTGAAAGTAATAATCCGGAGTATAATATCTCTCTCCCCACCTCTTAAGCTCTTTGAAATATTCCAATTATGGCTCATTATCATGGCGAGGGGAGATGATGTTAAAGGAGTGGCACCATGAATAGTGTTTTATAGTAATGAGAGGAGATAACAGCAGCTGATGGGGGACTTTGACACCGGGTTTCCTACGTGGCAGTAGTTTGAGAGCTGATTTAGTGGTCTGCAGCAGGCCGTGTAATTATGAATTAAAGCGGGGATTTCTCAAACTCTGGAACTTCACGTTTTTTTGCATACAAGCACAAGCTGCAGTAGGTGGAGGTTTTGATCCACTATGTTAGCGTCGCTCGTCGCAACACTGTGAGCCATGTATTGTGAATGAAGCGTCTCTCTGCCCACTGCATCATGCTGTCACTCGGGGCATCCTGTGTGGCTGTACCCCCCCCCCCCAGAGGCATCTCAGACACCCGGCACTGGAGTGAGCGATGAGTGCGCACATGCACCAGTGCACCTGGTAATGCATCGCCACAAAGATCAAGAAAGGTCCCGTCTGAGGGCTTCATTCAACGCTGCAGTGCTTTGGGAGGAAATAGGCTGCACTGGTGGCTGATTTACAGAATCAACACAAAGGGGATTGGCTTTCTTTCTCCCTTTTTTACTTTCTCTCCCCACATCCCCTCTACTCCCACTCCTCCCTGTGCCTTTTTCTCCGTCAGAGAAGCGCCGGTCCACACAGTAAAACAATCCCTGAATATTTTTAGCGATATATTTGCCCCCGTGAAAAGTTGTTTTTTCTGTGTGCTACATTGAGCTCCTCACAGAGGCAGAAAAGTGGAAAGATGGAGCTGCGTTTAAACGCCTGAATACAGTTTGTGCATATGAAAGTGGAAAGAAAAGTGGGGTTATCAGATTTAGCCTCTCAGTATGTGAGAGGCTAAATAATCTCAACCACTACTGGATAGATTACCATGACTTTTTGTGCAGACAGTGATGGTCCCCAGAGGATGAATCCTAATAACTTAAGTGATCCTCTAGCGCGACCAGCAGGTTGACGCATCTCAATATCTATTCTGATCCATGAGCTTTATATATGGTGCCACCATCAGGTCCTAATCTTTGTTTTATGACTAAATACTTGGTAAACTAATGACATCAGCCTGGTTCAGAAGTTCACGAGTTGACCAAGATGATGTTAGCATATAACTCTGAGTACAGCCTCACAGAGCCGCTAGCGTGGCTGCCGACTCTTAGTCCTCTTAACGCGAGCTGCAACTTCCACCTTTGAATAAAACAAGAAGAAAGAAGAAGAGGAGGAGATGAGGAACTGGTCTCATCACAAATGACTCACTTTGCTCGGACTCTAGCGCCTTAGGCTGGGAATGCACCCAAACCTCTCCCTTAGAAACGCGGCTTCACACACACACACACACACACACACACACACACACACATACACATGAAGAGGCTAAAACATGCACAGTTACACACTGAGCACAAACAGAGAAAGAGATGAGAGGCTGGTGGAATCCACGGCTCAGAAATCCCCACTGCATCGTGGCAGTTAGTTATATGTACGAATAGCCTGCTCGAGGACAAATACATACTGTATCTTCACAGGGGAAGAAAAATCACCTCATCTCATATAAAATATTTAGATACGATCTTTGAGATGGATAAAAAATTACAAATGAAAAATATCTGCTATCTTTCAATACCCATAGCCTCCTCTCCCTTTCCTCGTTTTTCCTCTTTCCTTTTTTATCTTTCTGTGTAACTTGAATGCTGAGCAGAGGATGCCTGAATTGGGTGGGTGGGTGGGTGGGGGGGGGGGGGGGGAGAGAGATTTATTATATGCAGCGTTATCAAGCAAAGAAATCTGTAGTCCACATATGTTGTGTGTGTTATTAGGTCTGGTCTTTTAACCTTAAACAGTCGAGCTTTACTATACGGGCAGTGAGCCCAGCTAATTCATTCCCAACAGTCTGGCAAAGGGCCCACAGTTAGCACACAATGGACTACAATAATGTAATGGGCCTTATCTCCCAGGCGGAGTGAACACACAGAAGACTGTTGAACAAAATGGCCTGTAAATGCGGGCGATATTCAATTAAATGTAATCTTCTCTCTTTTTCCATTTGCGATCAATCTCCTGGTAAATTGATTTAGGTGCTTTTGATCGCACTCCTCCCCATTGACTGAAAAAGCTGCTTCAAGGAGAGGCACTTGAACAGAGGCTGCGCAGTGTGTGCAGAGTGAACACCAGGTCGCATTTATTCATAAAGTGCTTTTAAAGTAAAATAGCAATACATTACATGCTCCATGCACCACGCTGCAGAGAAGCTGACGCCGTGGATGATTTCGTGCTTTTTGAAAAGAGCTGTTCATAATCAGCAGGAAAGTGATTCATTTATCCCTCAAGATCGCCCACATTTTTATTTTACTTTGCCGTCCTTTACATGCTAAGCCTCTAACTGCTATTGCACGTTCAGCAAAGTGGCGGTTAGGGCTAGCTGCCGCTTCTGCTGCCGGCCGCGCTCATTCGAGGTAACGTGCCGCTCGCTCCTTCCTCTTTAGATCACCGAGCTCCAGAACATCAAGAACATCACCCGGATGCCGCGGGAGACGAAAAAGCACGCCGTGGCCATCATCTTCTGCGACGACACGTCCAAGACGTTCTCCTGTGAGTCGGGTAAGTGACCACCCGTCTCCTCCCATTCAGAGTTCAGATGGGCCTGTTTCAGTTCAGTTTTTTTTTTTTTTTGCATGCAAAGACTTGAGAAGTTGGGGGGGGCTGGTGTGCGGAAAGTTTGGCAGGGAAGAAGAATCACAAGTGAGTGGCAGAAAGAGAGAAGAGAGAGGCGAAAGAATTGGGGTTGAGCCAAGTGATGCTCATTTGCCGCTATATTAAGAGGTGGGAGGATCTGTTCCGAAATATTGATTTTCATACTGCAGGTATGAAAAACGATATTGGGCACCGTTTGCGGTGTGTTTCAACCCAATTATGGACTGTAACAATAGAGATTGCCTCTAATACGTGGACAGGAAGCCAAAGAGGCGCGTGATCTGCACATGGCCGCTCTTTAGTGGCAAATAAATGGAGCCGGATGAAGAGGACGCCAGGGGCCGGATGAGGTGGATGCACCTTAATGTGCTCGCACTAAACAGACAGGGATGAACTCAATCTTAACTCCAGCCTCGTGGATGTGTGCGCGCTTGGGCGTAATGATCAAATATCTGTTGATGAAGAGTAGCAGTAAACCTCAGGGGAAATATTATTGAACTTAGAGCGGTGAACTCTCTCTTGCCTTTACTCCGTTTCCCATGATCACTCACTCTTTCTCCCCCTCTCTGTCTCTCTCTCTCTTGGCTCATTTCCATGCCCAGAGCCTTCCCCCCCTCACATCACCATATGGATGTCTCTATCACAGCGTGTCCACTGACCTCCCATAGTCCTACACTTCCTGGAACCCCCTCACATTTACACCCCTCGCTCGCATTCGCACGACGACCACATGTAGAGAATGAAGAAACACACGATACCATTGATTTTTATATGTGACCTTTTTTTATTTGAGCTACTTTTCAAGTCATTGAGGTCCAGGAAGGACATTTGCATCAGTAATAAGAAATGAAATGTGTTGCATGATTAAAAAAAAACTGTATTCCAGAGCTGAATATGCCAGGTCCAGCTGGGTCAGTTTACATGAGAGCTTACCTACATGGGACGCTCATTTGGCACGCAGCCTCTCCACGACAGTGCCATGTCAATGGGAGCTTGGATCCGGAAACTGAACCTGGCAGTTGGAAAGGAAGCATTAAACTTATTTGCGGGCCGCCATCCAAAGAAGCCAGATCATTTTGAAATGTCGACTGTTTTCGAAAAGGAAAGGGAAAAAAAAGTAATTAGGCCTCCTGATGATCGCCTGATATTTTATTTTTAAAAATAACCTTTTGATGCCTCCGCCCAAGCAGTGCCATGTTGTTCTGTGTGCTGTCAGTGAAACAGGGAAGCCGAACAAAAGAGACGGGAGCGGATCTTACGTGTTTTGACAGTTGTATGCTTTGAGTGCATCTGTCAAATACGCACCATAAAGAGATAAAGACGGCGTGTGTGACCTGCAGATTGGATAATGTGTCAACTCCTTGATTTTCCACAGCGAAAGCAGGTCTAAAGAAATGTGCATACAATATAATGTGTTGTATTCGTACGTGCAACCACAGCCCACTGCTGAAATCAGGAAAGGACGAAGGATCCTGACGTATTCCTTCACTCCAACCTCATCCACAGATCGCCTCTCCATCCTCCTCCGTCACACACACACACACACCGACATCCTCCCACCACATTTCTCCATGCATGGCACATAGACCAGCGGGGCCGCGTCTCTCCTGATGAAGTGTTTGTTTGGATGATTTTTCACTCAGTAGCCTTAAAAGTGTGGGAGTTTAGATGCACTTAAAGGCCATAGTGACTCTGAATGAGAAAAGCTGGATCTGGGGAGGCAGAGCTGCTGCCTGTGACTGTGTGTGTGTGTGTGTGTGTGTGTGTATTTCTGCTTTTGGTGGCGTGTGAATTAAGTGCTCCAGGCAGCAGCAGACCTCCCCTTCACCCTACAGAGTTGTGTAGATCTGTGCCATTGGACACCAGAGTTGATCTGACAAACAGGCTGTCAGCTATTACACAAGCGAGTTTGAAGTGAATGAAGTGAAATTACCTCCGCGCACACATTACACAAGCATGGGTTGACTTTTGATTAGCAGACACAGAGACATTGTGGCGTTCCCGCTCTTACATCACCGGCTATAGTTTCATATCACAGAGTTCCTCGGGGCCCGGAGTTAAGGAGCTTCAGAAAGATAACCAACTCCAGCACTCGCCTCATTTCATACCTCAGTAACTCTCAGCGAACGCTCACATAAGACAATGGGAAATCTTCTGCGTTGTAAACACTGTTTCTTTTTCTGACTTTTACAGGAATGGAAGTTGGTATTCACAAACAACAGACTGCCGCGCCGACTCCCAGATCTGATTCGCGAAATTGTTTGTTTCTGTCCAATTAAAAAAATTCAGTCTGTCACATGTTGTAGAAGCTGCCTCCTAAAAACCAAGACTGCTGCTTTAACAAGAGTCAATAATCTTCTCATCGTTTATTCCAAAGATCCCTTAAAGAAATAGTTGCTTTATTTGCTTTCTTGCAGGGAGTTTGATGCGCAGATCCCATTCTCATGTCTGTATGCTACATGTGTCGCTAACGTCAACAGATTTAGCTAAAGCCCCGGCGTTTTGTGCCTCGGTTTTATTGATTGAACAAACAACATGCTAATTAGTGAGCTGGTGCTGGTGGGCAGATTTGTTGCTGCCCTGTTTCCAGTCCCTGTGCTAAGCTAAGCTAACTGGCTGCTAATGAGAGCTCCATATTTAGCGTACAGACATGAGAGTGCTAAGGGTGCAAATAAGTGTACTTGTCCCTTTAACTGTCTCATTTTGTTGAAATATCCTTTATTTTGTTTCATGCATACAATTTCCTTTCCAATTAACAAGCTAGAGCTTAAAGGCCTACTTCAATTTGGAAAATAGCTTATTGATTGTCTGAATAGATGATCACCAGCTTCGGCTGCGACTGTGGTCATTTTGTTCTAGCAGAGCTACTTATGTTGTACAGACTTGAAACTGAGTATTGGCAAAGGGAGGGAGGAGAAACCTAGCATTCATCCGTCGCTGGCCTCCTCTTTTAATCTCCCCCGAATCGATCACATAGATTTTTCTCCCCCACTGTTAGCTGTACTCGTGTCCTGTACGTGCAGTATTTTCTTCTGAACCCGCTGATTTATGTGCATGTGCATGTGCAAACACACTAAAGACAGCGGCGGCATAATCTGCACAGTGTGTTTTATTACATTTGTTGCATATGGAGGAGGTGTGTGTGTGTGTGTGTGTGTTTGATGGCGGACGCGCCTTAACGCTGTGCCGCCGCATGGCTGTGTGCAGAGCTGGATGCAGAGGAATGGTGTAAGCTGCTGTGCGTGGAGTGCCTGGGCAGCCGCCTCAACGACATCAGCCTGGGAGAGCCAGACCTGTTAGCAGCGGGGGTACAGCGGGAGCAGAACGGTGAGTGCCCAATTAGTCCGTGCTAACACAGCCAGCCATTCAGGGTCAGTCTCCCTCACTCCGCCCGTCACCAAGCAGTTACCGGTTGCAGTCTGGGCTCGTATGTGTTAATGCAACTGAGCCCTCAGAGGGTTAGGGGAGCAGAACAGCCACTGTCCAATTAGGCCTGGCTAATAAGCACCATTTTTTTGTCAATACCTGATCCGAAGTCCCCTGTAACAGTCTTTACTTACATTAGCACATATTGGTTCAACTTCAGAAGTACGTTTGGATGTGTGTCTGTGTGTGTGTGTGAGTTAGAGCACAGGTCACAGGCTGTGGTCGGGGCTCTGTTCCAGGCCTAATGAGAAGTGCTGTGCATCACTGGCTTCCCTCATAATGAAGCTTGTCACAGAGATGGATGAGATTATGGCTCCTAAAGCCATGTGAAATAAATGTGCTTCCCCACATATTCCACTCACAGGAAATGGAAATGGAAAAGAGAGGGGACAACAGGGCGCTGCTATCACGCTGGAGCTCATTCTCTGTGTAATTTGTAAACTCGCAGAGGAAATTGAAAAGGCAACAGGCAAAGAAGAGCAGTTTAAAGTTGTAAAAAGGCGAGTAATTGAAAAGAATCTGCCGTCATTTCAGCCCATTTCATTTCACTGTAGCCGTGAAGTGAAATCGTATTCTTCAACATAACTTGGCCCCGTTTATTGAAGATATCAATTCGCGAGTTTTTGACTGTGCCGCGATGTGAACTGGAGTGTAACGACGCAATTCCTCTCCCTCCTCTTGTGGCGGAGGTCCTGCTGTTTCGCAGCTCGTACAGAAGTTTGCAGCGGCGTGTTGTGGCGGCCAGCTGAGCCAGCGTCTCTCTGCTGCCTGTACGAGCCGACGGAACGGGCTGCTCAGGCCTGCGGCCTGCCCCCCCCCTCCATCCAAGCAGCAGGGGCCGGTGATTAGATCAGAGTTCATTTTCACTGTCCCTAAAAATACGCCACGCCGTGACATTGCCATTTTCTATCCAGTGCAGACACATGGCTTATTTTGAATCATTAAGTGTAATTAGTGAGAACTAATTTAGATTATGGAGAACTCTCTCCCTCGCCGTCTCTCGTCCTCCCTCCTTCTGCGTCAGAGAGTTAGTTTAATGTGGGCGGGCAGATTTGCCTCCATGATCGCAGCACAGCTTAGCGACCCCTGCAGGTGAAGTCATGTAAAGCACTTTTTCAAAATCCCTTCTTTGATGGTCGTTTTACTCTACATTTGCATACAAAACAGCTAAAACTAAAAGTGTTTTCGTAGCCATGTGCTCCATGCTCCCAGCCTCAGCCTTTAATGAGCAAAAACCAACCTCCTCATGCCTCTTATACTCCATATCTACTCCATTTTATCTGCAGAGAGCGAAGAATAGTCCATCACTTGATGAGAACTGATCCTCTATCTTAATCAGGCTCTTCTGCAACCGCTTTTTAAAATCTGAACAAAACTAAACCAAAAACTATTCAATTTAGGTTAACTTCCTATCCTGCTCTACCCTGCTTCTGCACGCTGTCGATGCTTCTGGTTACTGTTGTGGTTTCAGTCAATAACATCTGATAAATTACAGCTGCAAGAGAATTGTGACGGAAGTCTAAAATCTAAAAATCTGTCCATTTAAGCCTAAAGGAACAGTTTTAGTGGAGCTCAGATTTGCGCACGGGGAAAACAGCAAACCTGGCTTTGCCAAAGATGCAAAAAACTGCTTACTAGCACCTCTAAAGCTCAGTGAAACAAGTGAAATATGATCTTAATTTGTGAGCTTTGGAGGTTCTGGTGGGCGTTTTTTTTTAATTTAGCCGATGAACTGAGCCACTCTAGCTGTTTCCAGTCTCTGTCGCTGAAACTACAAGGTACAGAAAAATGGAGAAAGATGTTGCTTTTGATTCTTTTAAATGTCACCTTTCAATGCTGTGAGCACCACAGAATGAAATTCGGGATAGAGGCGGACATCTTGAAACGTGGACTAGTCCAAAACTATCTGCATGGCCACAGCAGATACCACGAGATGTAAGTGAGGAAATGTGTTTTTATCTGCGCCAGGTGTAAGCCTGGAGGGGATCCTGCGCGTGTGTGTGTGTGTGTGTGTGTGTGTGTGTGTGTGTGTGTGTGTGTGTGTGTGTCGGGAGCTAATCTCACATACAACTGGACTCATCATCCTCATGTCGTTTAGGACTGCACTGTCTGTTTTACTGACCATTGACTGCTGACTCCTCACTGAACAGGCTGGTGGGGGCCAGATGTGATCAACAGCTGCTTCACTTTGGAATCTTTTTATTAGGCAGACATGGCGTCCACGTTGGTGTCGGCAAATTCTTTCATTTCAAATTGACTTTTTGCATCTCTGGTTGTTGCATGTTCTCCTCTTATGCATACACACTGCACCCACACACAGCCAGCCCTGCGCTCCCTGCTCCCCACCCACATGCCCCAGACACGCCTGGTGGAGATCTGCACTGCACTAACTGCACTCTTTTAGTTTCCTAATTTAAGTGAGATGACCCTCCCACCCTTTATTGATAAGCTTCCTGTGAATCTTTTCAGAACGTTTCAACGTGTACCTAATGCCCACCCCTAACCTGGACATCTACGGGGAGTGCACCATGCAGATCACCCACGAAAACATCTACCTGTGGGACATTCACAACGCCCGCCTCAAACTCGTCATGTGGCCTCTCAGCTCACTGCGCCGATACGGACGAGACTCCACCTGGTTCACTTTTGAGTCTGGGAGGTGTGTGCGCATGTAGATAAGTGCTTGCATTGTCTTGTGTATGATTGAAATGTTGGTGGTTGGAAAGGGGGAAAAAAAAAAACTTTTGGAAGTGTCATAAAAACTTCAACAAAGCAACTTTGGATATCCAAAACATCCCAGGGTATCAGCGTTTGCCGCGGAGCCCTTCAGGCATTGATGTGACAGGTGCCGCTGTGAATGTGTGTCTTTGTTTGTGTACTGTATCTTCCTCGCACATGTGTGTGTTTGACTTCAGCGGGCTGTTATATCAGCGCGCCTGCACATTCAGCCATGCATATTTGTAAATCAGCAATCCAAGAGTGAGCGCGATCAAAGTGTGTGCACCTCTCTCTGTCTCTGTGTGTGTGTTCCTGGCGCAGGATGTGTGACACAGGAGAGGGTTTGTTCACGTTCCAGACGCGGGAGGGGGAGATGATCTACCAGCGGGTCCACTCGGCCACTCTGGCCATTGCCCAGCAGCACGAGAGGATGATGGAGGAGATGGAGAAGAGCTCCCAGGTACATTTTTACATTTATCTGACACCCACAGCAGCTCACAAACGAGGCCAGCAGCTTTATTCTAGTACTGCCAACATAACAAACAGCTAATAATGAGTGCAAGTGTCAGGAGTACTTACTTAATGCATGCGTGGTGTGCATCACTTTCATACAGTCCTAATTTATCCTGTTGCACCTTTTGCCAGAAGAAACACTGAGCGAGAGTCATTTGTACAAAGACTGCATCTGTACCTACACACACACACACACGCGCAAAGATATATTTTTAAAAATCTGGGTTTCTTCACCGTGACTTAATTTAGGCTGATCAATTGAGGCTGTTCACGGAATTATTTTTAGAAACCAGTGAACACAAAGCTAATAAATCATGATTTTCACACAAGATGTTCACACACACACACACACACACAAATCCACATTTCTCTCGAGGTATTGCTGCCTTGTTACTCCCCAAAGCGCTGCCTTGGACCAGGAGCCCTCTGACACCCCACCGTCTTGGCCTCCGCTCCCTCCTTCCATCACAACACCCCTCCATCCCTTCCTTCCTCCCTCCTTCCTTCCTCCCTCCCCGCGATCATCTGTATTCTTTATTTATGTAGGCCTGCCTAGTGTTTGATGAGCCTTGACCATATGGCCATGCTCTTGGACCCCACCATTTGGGAACATTTCCAAATGCGGCATTTACCCTCAGCTCTATAAATCACATGGATAGCTACACAAAAGTTGCAGAACGGGTGAATTAGCATGTTTGCTAGCAAGCAAATGCAGTTTTTTCACTAAAATATTAACACATTTCATATATTTAAGCCCCAGTCTGTCTCTAAAAATCTAAAACCCACCATCCAGTGGCTCGCCGACACCATAATCCCTGATGAATCCTCCCATCCAGAGTGGAAACACGCCATTCAACCAGCAATATGTCGTACTACGCACGCCCTTTGTTTACTGACACACCCAGAGCGTTTTCCCCTGCTGCGAGTGAGTGACGGAGAGTGACAGAAAGTGAGAGACACTCTAAGCTTTCTCTTTCTGTTTCAGATCCACTCCAGAGAGACGCTAACCAAGTCCATCTCCCTGCCACGCAGCGCCTACTGGCAGCACATCACGCGTCAGAACAGCGTGGGAGATCTCTACAGTTACCAAGGTACAGGCATGAAGCTGCTAATTATCATACGCACGGTGCTGCTATTTCTTCACCCGCTCGTGTCAGCGGTAATGTGTGGAGCAGTGAGGGGCGAGGTGATGGAAAGACAGCTGGAGAAACAGGAAGACGGGCAGAGGGAGTGTTGTACTCAGGGATGGAGGGATTGTCACTTTACGTGCCTGAAAATATCACTACAGTTACTGCAGAATCTGTCAAAATCAAGAATAAATGCCTCATTTTGTCAATATGTCCAAAATTATGCACAGAGCAATAAATACAGGACATAGACACGACATAACTGGACATAAAACATATTTTCATTATCATCTAACTGTCACCATAACAGAGCTGAGACTTATTTCTTATAATTAACAATAACTTTCAGTACAAATGACTTATTTGTCAGATATTGAGGTGACTCCAACTTTCCAACTATGTGTCTGGTTTTCCTTTTTAGAAGGAAATGACAAATTTTCTATCAGCAAGCGTTAGAAAAGGTCTCTTGTCGCCTCTGACTAATGGGACTTTTTTTCGTGTTTGGCCTTGAAACTAAGTCTTATGTGATGGAGACCTCTGTTCTCTGACATTTGTATATCCTCAGCCTCGTCGGCAGCGGCTGCCCCGCACATCTGCATGTTTAAACTTGTGACAAATACACATTTTACGTTTTTTTTTTACACATATTCATATAATTTTATCTTGGATTTCTTTATTCTGATCCCTATTTTTCACACCATACTTACAAGGCATGCCATGTTGCATTTGACAAATCTGATTTTCAATTTGAAGCAACATCGTAGCACTAGAGCCACAAGCAACAACCAATCAAGTCAATCAAAGGAGGGAAAATCTTGAGAGCTGATATCGAGCACAAACTGCTGTTTTTGATAAATATTACATAATTTGCATGATATTTAACCTTTCTTCTTTTTTTCTATTCAGATTTTTCATGTTTGGTCTACAGATCTCGATATTATGTGTTTAAAGGGTATTTTTATCAGTCATCGATCCAGATGTGGCTCCAGTATAAAGATGGTCATTTTTTAAATTTGATGCCTGACAGATCTGTGACATCAGCAGTAACTTATAAACTGAGTGCTGACAGTTTGTGGGAATTCATTTTTAATTTATGTTTGTCCTGCAAAAGGCTCCAAATTATTAAGTACCATTACAATAAAGCGTAGACTTAAACAGCTAATTAACACACACAGGTCAGTTTTGAACTTGGTCAGTATATGGTCAGTCATACGAGAATAGCATGGAAACATGAATACCAAATGCTGAAGTCTCGACTCAACCCATAAGAGAGCCTGTTCACACCTGCCGTTAACATGCCTCCTGGGTGATCCGATCACGAGTGAACAGGTCTAAGTGCAGGACTCATTGAGATCCGATCACTCAGACCACATTGAGGTGGTTTGAGCAGCGTATGGCCACGTTCTTTTAGCTGTGTGTATGTGAGCGTGTCCCGTGTGAAATACGTACTCACCATATTAAAGTGGGAAACAACAAGAAGACGCCACAGTAACAGGCAGAATGGACTCTCGGGGATGAAGTACGCACCAAACATGCTGTCTGAATGGGAAGGTGCACGTGTTATTTGCATCTAGAGCGAGAAAGCGAGATCCGATCCCAGCTGGTCGCACGTGGAGAGGCATCCTAATGCCAGGTGTGAACTGACGCTGGTCACTGGTGATCGGACCGCCCAGGACGCATGTTAACTGCAGGTCTGGCTGTCTTTAACCTTTTTTTTCTGTGATGAAACAAGAGACAGACAAACCCATCATCTAAACCACATTATGAGAGACAAAAAAACAACATCTGTGTGTGTGTGTTCTTGACAGTAAATGGGTTCATGTATGTGTGTTTGTGATGGAGATAAATGTCACTCCAAAAGCATGAACGTAGCAGCAGGTGCTCTGTAGCATTCAGGCTCAGCACCGAACGTCCCCTGTGTGCAGTTAATGTACACATAGAAAGATGGTGTGTGTTTACGTGTGTGTGTGTTGGCGTGTGTTAATGCGTAGATGTAGACCAGAGGCAGAAAGGTGATTAGTGAGCTGATGAGATTACGCTCTGTCTATGGTATTAGTTGATTAGTAGACTTATCTGAGGATTATGGGCCTTTTGGCTTTCACTGATAGAGCGAAACGGGAAGGCAGGCAAAGATGAAAGTCGCTCTGACGTCATGGTTTTCTTTTGAAAAGCTGAGGCCGGATTTTTTTTTCTTCTTTTCATTATCATTTAATTGTGGCCTGATAAGCTTAAAAGCAAAATATGAGTCTCCCATTCCAAACACCGTTATGTTTTTTTTCTCACTCGCACCCACTAAACAGTGAAGCTTCCACCTCAGGGTCATTATTTATAGGCCCAGTCTCTGTAAACTCTCCTTTTTAGACTCTTCCTCTCCAAACTCTGCTGAGCAGAGGAGCTTCTCTCCCATCCATCACCCTGGCATCTCCGCTGGTCCTCCCACACTTTCCTCCGTGCGTCCGTCCGATTCACAACCAGCCTCCGCCTTCTCCCGCTCACACGCATTCAGCGCTACAATTATCTCCCCTCCTTTCCCCATGAATAAATTGAATGCATCAGTGTGTTTGAGGACGCGGCGAAAAGGTCTAGTCAGACAAGGAGGACGGCGAGGGGATTCTGGGGAGTGACGGGAGTTTAACTCCCGTTGTGACACTAGATGTTTGGACTGCGGAAGGCATGTCAGGAGAGCCTCCCACGCGTCAGTTGCTGCCGCTGCTGAACATGGCTGCAGGCTGTCTTAGATGAGGATGGCCACGTACAGTAATTGCATTGATTCCTCATTGGCAGAAGGTCTCCACCTCCCTGCAGCTGTTTTGCATCCTCTGCTCTCTGCGCTGCAGCAGAGCTCTTAGAGTAACCTCGTTGTTGCGACAATTTGCATCTTTAGCAGGGATGTAAACAATTTTTCAGTCATATTTGTTGCCCACAAGATTGACACAATTTCCCACAAACGTCACGCCTCATCTTCTCAGAGTCGTAACTCAGTCGAAACAAAACACACAGACGTCAGGTACCAGGATCTCCAGTGTCCACAAAGCACACATGTCCATAAATCCTTTCAGAATAATAAAACACGGGCACTTTTTACTCATCACATTCAGACTTTTTCTTCAGTGTCAATAACCCTGGCGATCGTTGCCTGTACAGTGTGAACAGGAAGTAGCCAAAGCAGCGTGACGTTCATGACCCACATTTGCCAAAAGATAAATAAATAGGTTGCAGGCTAAAAACCGCTGAGGTGTAAATGGTTTCAAGTTCAATATTCAGGCTTTCACTGAGTAACGTTTCACCACATGTGCTGCGCAGTGCAGGATGAAGCTGACTGGTCTTGGACAGCTGTTTTTTTTACCTCATGATCCGACATTGAAGCCTCAGTGCGAGCTGAAGTTAGGGACCGTCTCAAAAGTGCAAAATGGCAAAAGAGCTTTTCAGATTGTTAGCTTTCTCATTTTTTTCATAGACACATCAGACAAGCTTTACATTGTTATATGCATGTAATACAAAATCATGCATTATAGCAACCACACCACTGCAGTTCTGACTTAGAATTTCCTACTGATAAAACCAGCTGTTCTGTTTCCACTGTTCATTAAGAGCTTTTACCCAGTTTACGTTTTAATTTTTTTTGGAGTTGGGGTTGAAATACAAATCATGCTTTATCAGGCTACTTGATTAAAAGCAGTACATATTTAAATGTCGTAAACGTTATTTAATATATTCTGTGGGCAGTTAGGCATCTTATTCAACACAGTAAAATGAAGCAATGAAGAGGATTTCATACAATGTGAACCACAAATCCATACTGAATACAAAAAATGGAAATTATCTGAACTAAAGAGATTAGCTTTACATTAAACCTTTAGTCTTTAGACATGTACATATTCAGAATCAGTGGTCATAGCTACAAGTTAGCTGTTTAAAATCACATATCTCTTGAAGGAACTACGTCTTGAATGGACACCTCATGTTTCCAGTTTCTAAATGCATTGATACATCACTTTATTTTCCTGTAATGCTGATAATATTAGCAAAAATTATTTGGGTGCAAATAGAGGTAAGAAAGCGGGAATTTGGACCCGACGGCTGGCTGGTTTTGCTCCTTGGCTGTATCGCTGCTTGCATGATGAATATCCAATCAGCACAGTCAATTTGCTGAGTCATGCTCGGGTTGCTTTCAAATACCCTGCGGGTCCGGGGGAATAATTAAGGAACGCAGTTTGCTGTCCCGTTGAGGTTTATTCACCTATTTGTTTATTTCTTTGCCTCTGTTAACAGGGGACCTGGCAGTGAAGTACAGTAACTGTATTATTTTAATAGATTTCATGTTTGCTTTTTATTTAGCTGGAAATGTCTCCAAAATACATCCCAAAAGTCTTGTTTAACGTAATTGAAAGTAATAATTGTCAAATGTGTTTTGTTTATAGGAAACTGAGGGATTTGGTGGAGAAAAAAAAGAATAACACTCAACCTTGATCATCTTGCAACACAGTACAAAACAAAGTTAAGCCCCACACCTTTTCCAGTAAAACCTAAGATAGATGGTTTAATCTCCAGAAACTGTACCCTAAGACAATGCATCTACTTTCTACTGCACTCCACCTCTACTCTCCTAATGTTATTCACTCTTTTGCATTTCACTGAAACCGCTGTGTTCTCCAAGTTTGCTGATGCATACAAATAAGTGCACTTTAAAGTTTTCGAGTTGAGAAAGCAAGGCGCCATGCCTGTCGGAAATGGTTCAATTACCAACTGTAATAGTGGAATGGAAAAGGGACAAGAATGCTTGTATTTTTTCTTGGACCCATTTTTATGTTTTTTTGGATTTTGCCCACACACACACACACACACACACACACACACACACACACACACACACACACACACACGCTTTCTCTCTGCATTTCATTGTTCTCCACAGTTTAGTGCCTTAGCATTAGCAATTCTAATGGGATGGAGCGCTGTTCTTAGTTTGATCGGCTGGGAGTGATACGAGGGGATTTTACAGAGAGGGAGCAAGTATCAAAGGCACGGGGACGAGATGATAGGAGAACAGGAAGATAACGCTATCTTATCTGCAACAGGCGACAAGGAATATCGTAGATGTGCATGCAAAGAAAAGCTGAATCCCATGAAAAATTCATTACAGCCAGGTAAAACTGAGTTCATCTGTTTGGGTCTCCTCCTGCTGGGTGCGTTTTAATCTCAGTCATCAGCGTTATTTGAATCCAGAGTGAAATTGACTGAGCCAATCTTTAGGCCGCGTTGGATTGATCTTTCATTGGTTCCAGCGTATTGTTGCTCCTGTGGCTGGTTTGCTGCACAAAAGACACAAAGCGGGATGTCGGCAGCCTTGCATAATCTGGAGCTTGTGGTCCGCGCAGCTTCTCTTTCTCTGGTTACAGCTGTTACTAGGGTGCCATCTGGGTGATCGCACAGTGAGGAAGGAAGGTGCAGACAGGTGTGTGTGTGTGTGTGTGTCTACATGCATGAATAGCGTGGTCCGCCATTGTATCTGTCAGTGTGTGTGTGTGTGTGCCCTCCCTGCCTGTCCTGTCTGCTCCGGCCCAGCAGCTGCCACCCCAGGCCAGATAGGATGACATGACCTTCCCTGGTAATGAAAAGGCACTGACAAATCACTGTCTGCTTCTCATAGGGAGAGCAGAGGAGGAGGAGGGATGCTGACACCGTCTTCTCTCTCTGTTTTTACGACTTTTTTTTTTTTTTTTTTCCGAGTGTGTGTCTGCGTTCGTGCTTCCCGTCCAACAGCGCGGCTCTCGTCAGGGGTCTGGCATCACACGACAAACGCCGCTGTTTATGACCGAGGAGATGATGAGATCTGCTTGCCCTCTCTGTCTGCGCTGGGCTCCCTGCCTCTTTTTTTTTTTTTTTTTCAGCCTAAATTGGCCTTGGTTGAGGGGAGGGATTGTCTTGGCAAAGATGTGAAAAGGATATGCCTGGTTGCGCACCAGTCGTCTCAGCAATCCATTAAGTACAGCGGGGAGGGGAGAGAAAGTGTCCCCCCCCTTTTTTTTTTAACTTGCAGTATTTTTTTTTTCTATAACATGAACTGAGCTGTGTCTTAAGCCTCAAACTGGAACCTCATCTCATTTTTCTTTATTTCAGGGAGTGGTGGAAGGGAAAGGCTAGTGGACAGAGGTGTGTGTGTGTGTGTGTATGTGTGTGTGTGTATGACTCACCTGTTATGGCTGGTACAGTCTCATCCTCACACCCACACCAGCCCCTCTGTGCTTCCTCCTGCAAGCTGTTCCCTCAACTCACACAGGAAAGAGCTCTTTTCTTGTGTTTTTCCTCCTCGTTGTCCTCCTTCGCTCGCCCTTCTCTTCGCTTCACACACATTTCTGCTTTCGCCCGGGCTCCTCCGTCACGCGGCCGCCCGACATTGATTGCCATGTTCACGTTTCACGTTGCTGAGTTGGCGGCGTGTCTTGCGGCCGGAGCCCCGATTCCCTTTTGGTGGCAGCATGACTGGTGCTGCTGGCCACACACGCAGAGAAAGCTCGGTGTGTTTGTGTGTGCGTGTTTGCTGTGTTATGAATGATTCACACAACTTTAAAATCATATTTGCTAATAAGCACTTCAGCACCACCAGCAAAAGAGAAAATGATCTTTCCGTCAATGTTGTCAGGGTGGCTGTGTAAGCTTATAGACAACAAATTCGAATTTTAATTTGTTAATCAAATTTCAATTAACCTCTGGCGGTAAATTGATTTGAAATGTGTGAAATGCATTGACCTGCAGCCATTTCTCCTTGCCTGTGTTAGCAGGAACCATACACAGCGCGCTGTAGGTTAGGGTTGATTACAGTGTTGCACCTCCTGAAATATTCATCAGTGGCCACTTCCTCCTTGTTCGGTGCGTGATCAGCACGATGCCAGCCACTTTATCCTCAACCTACCTCGCCATGCACTTCTTCCAAACAGCATTCTAATATATTATTAATGGTCTGACAGTTTCACAGAACAGCCCTCCACCCACAAGGATCCATTACTCCCTCTCTGTGCAGTTAACCAATATGAACTGCTGAACAAATTGGCCCAATTAATTTAAATTAATGTGGAGGGGGAAAGAGAGGAGACAGGAGACAGTCCAAAAAAAATGAGACAGAGTAGATCAGTCTGAAATGCTTATTTAAGGTGCAAAGGTTGATTTTCCATCACATTTGTTACTATTATACAACTAGAGGTTTATATTTCTGGATTATGTGAGAACCACCTACATCAGTGGCCTTTAAAAATGCCAGGATTATTCTTGCAGTCTTCATTTGTATATAAAGATATCACCACAGACAGTAGCTAAGCAACAGTTGCACCGTGAAGACACTGTCGAAGAAAACAGGGCTCATGTTTTTGATGTGACGTCCAGTTAAAATGAAACTTATTTTATGTGGCTGAAAAGAAAGGCTCCATTCATTCTTTCTCCGCTCTTTTTTCCCCCCCACAACAGGAAGCGGCCTGACAATGACTTTCATCCCTCGAGCACAGACGTTCCCCAGCTTTCTGTCTGATGAGCCAGAACAGGAGGAGAGCCAGCACCAGGAAGAGGCACCATCGCCCTCTAGTGGCTGTGAATCCAGTTGCAGCCTGAGACCCCTTCAATGACACAGAATTGCTCCACCAAACTGGACACTTTACCCACTGCTGTAGAAAGGATGTAGAAATATGTATAGCGACATGTGTAATATATCATTTCCTGGTGAGCGATAGTGTCAACTGTAGAGCGAGTGGTACATGAAACGATCCTGAAAGGGATGATTTTTTTTTTTTTTTTTTTTTTTGTATGTTGTGTGACAGCAGCGGTAGCTTCAAAGATTGCACCAAAAATCCTGTAAGTGTAGTTTTAGAGTGTTTTATGTTGTCAGTATGCTGTTAAAGCTAGCAGGACCCCCCTTTTTATTTTAACAAGAAGTTAGAGGCACTAACACACCAAGTTCCACTGTAAAATAATGTTTAAAAAAAAATAGAGACTTTTTTTCTGAAATTGATGAAATCACACCGGGCTCACTCCAACAATGTGCAGCCTCAGCAGCCATTTCCAGAGAAACGCCACCATTTTTGACACATAATCCTCCCATACCTACCGCACTTCGCCCCCTCACAAGAATGTGAAATTGATCAACGCCTTACACAAAAAACACTTGACTTTGATGGCAGTGATGAATCAGCTAAAGCCCTTAATCGGTTACAACCAGCAAAGGGAAAAAGACATTCAGAAATGTGCTTCAAGGAGCGGACTGTCATGTCGGAAATGATCGAATGCAACCTTCTCGCAGCCTCTACTTTAAACTGCCAACCCTGCATTACACTAGCAGAGCAATTTGGTTTTAATAGCTTCCTCGCTCCTCTCCAGCACCATACGTTGTATGATGGCACTGGTTCATTAGCAAAAGGAGAGAAGCAAGATGTTTGTGACCTGATGGGGCCACATATGCAAGGTGGAGGTAAAGTGTCATGTTCAAATGGGAGTAAAGGTTTTGAACAATTTAGCTTTAGCAGAAACCCTGTGCTCAGTAGAATACACAAAAACAAACAAAGGCTCTTAAAGGAATAGTTCAACATTTTGGGAAACACTCATTTGATTGATACCACTCTCGTGCCTGTACCATAAATATGACCCTACAGCCAGCAGTTAGCATGGCTTAGCACAAAGCCTGGAAATGGGGAAACAGCTAGCCTGGCTGTGACCAATGCTAATAAAACCCACCTACCTGCACATGTAAAGTGTTTACACATGTTTACACAAAATGAGATGTATCATATTAATTAGCAAGCTTTAGAGGTGCTGGTAGGTGGATTTTTTTTAACCATGGCTGGGCAAAATGTTTCCTTCTTTTCCAGTCTTTGTGCTAAGCTAAGCTAGCTAGCTGTTTGTGTTTGTTTGTGGTAGCTTCATATTTAGCATACAGACATGAGAGTGGTATCAATGTAGTCATCTAACGTTTGTCAAGAAAACAAAAAAGTGTTATTTCTTGTCAGTCATTATTATTTGTCAAACTATTCCTTTAAAAACTAATTAAAACAAATCCTAAAACACTAATAAAAATAAGGTAGCCTGACAGTTACCTTATTTTAACGTCAGATACCTTATACAGTCTTGTTTTCCATCCATCAGAGTATGAGCAAGAAATATTAGCGGCCATCCTCAGTAACACCTTGTATCAGTAAATCCTTTCTATAGCACGTGGTTTTTGAAGTTTGTCGCTAAGCAGACGACCGCTGCGACGAAAACGCTCTCTGCATTATCCTCCCCGAGTCAGAAGTGCCTTCGACACAGACCGCAGAGTGTGAGACCTAACCAGAGCATCGTCTTTGGGCTTTGAGTTTTCCATTGTGGACTGAGTTTAGTTTTGTACCTTCACGTTCAGAAAAGTCTTCAGTTTCTCAGAAATACCGCAGACCCAGCTGTGAAAGCCGTGTCAGACCTGAAATACTTCTAACCCGAATGAAACGGGAGCTCTTTGAGAAATCTGAGACTAAGACTTGTTACCTGTTGGCGGCTGTCAGCAGACACGTACCCATCTCTTTATTTGGTAAATAATGGTTTCTTTTATATGCTTATGTTAAAGAAATAATCTCTCAAATCCAGAACAACACAATAACTCTGAGATGAAAAAGGTTTCCAGAGACAGTTTGAGGCAGCAAAGCAGTCCTTTAATGTCAAACCTAATCACTTATTTTGTGTAGAAATCCTCTCGAACTGGAGCTACAAGCCGAAGCACTTATTTTGTGTTGCTCAAGCGTTGCAGTCGGTCGCTTTATTTTGTGTGTCGTATTTAAAAGAGCTCAACCTTCACATTAATTTGATCTACCAATGTGTCTGCATCACAGAGCCCATAGTTAACAGTGTGTACAAAGACTGTTGTCCACATATACGGCACATTTCTGCACTAGCTGTCTTGAGTCTTAGCTCAAGTGTGGTTAATAAATATATGTATAATAGTTCCGCTCCATCTGGACCATTAGAGCCGTACTAACTGAGAAGACTCGAGGAAGTTCTAGTTGACCGTGTTCATCATTTGCAGTTTTTGTTTATTGTAGCCGTTGGCCCGTTTGTAGGTACGATGTGTCGTCATGATTTCTGTCACTGTTGCTATACGATTGTGTTTGTGTCCGCCATGTTTTGTGTTCCGTTTCTGTCAGATTATATGTTCATAGCACTTTGAATACATTGAGTGTAGGACTACAGTTTTCACTAAATGTACATATGTAATGTTTTTGATGATTAAAAAGGTAATAAATTGAATGTTCTATCATGTATCAGCATATTTTTTTAGGAAATAACACTTATTCACTTTCTTGTCAAGAGTTACACGAAAAGACTTACAGCACTGTAGCTGAAGCCAGGCCAACAGCCGGTTAGCTTTAGCATAAAGTCTACCTTTGGCTAAGCAGTTAGCCTGGCTCTTTTCTGAGGTAACTTTTTGTACATGTTCCAAAAACATGTACAAAAAGTAGTGTATTATGGAGGGTTTTGTGCTATTACTTGGCCGGGTAAAGTAACTTCCTGTAATTGGCGCTGTTTGCATGCCAACCTCTCTGTGACGACTAGATTCCAGGTAGTTACTCCACTAAAAACCTTTCATAAAACCACAGATTGCCATTTTTACACTTTGGTTTGTGCACAGATTAAACAAAGAGATGCATGTTAGTTAGCATTAGCGGTGCTGTTCCCCTGGGCAGTGCTAAAATAGCCGTTTCCCTGTTCCCAGTCTTTATGCTAAGCTAAGCTAATTGACTGCCAGCAGCAGCTTTACATTTACCGCACAGACAGGTGAGTGGTATCGATTTTCACCTCTAACTCTGTGCAAGAAGGTGAAAAAGCACATTTCCCAAACTGTTAAACTGTTAGCTTGATAATTCAAGCGCTAACTCGATGATGATGGCCGTCCATTTCACAGCAAATCAGCCTTTTTTCTCAATCAATGATTCTTCAGGTTTGTGCTTATCATATCTGATCACAGGAAACCAACAAGGTAAGTTAGTGGCTATAACACCTTTATTTATATCACATGGAGCCATCTGCAGTCACACACACCAGTTTCGGTATTTACACGCCACCCACACAGCATCACAGTCGAATGCACAGTTGCAGCTTCTACTGTCTTGCTCGGAACAGCGAGATGAGAGAACTAAGGCAAAAACTTGTGGTTCCGAACTACATATTGTCCCTTTATGTTCCACATTTCTAGCTCGTCCACATTTGTCTTGTGTCCTAGCAGGATAGCCTGCATATCCATCACTGCCTCTGCCACTGCCTCCATGTCTATGGAGATAAACGAATCATATTACACATAAACAACACACAGTTGACACAAACCTTGAATACTGATTCACAGAAGCTAATGGGCAGGCTCGGGAATGACAAAACGTGATCAACACAACCGGGAAACTTGTGAAAAATAAAACACTAATCAATAAACAGTGGCTAGACAAGTATACAATGCTACAGTGTAAAATAAAGCACAGGATTAGCTAATTAGAGTTTAGCTTTCATAATAAGAGCGTGCTGTAACTAGAATGCAGCCATCCTCGACAGCGAGCCCTTTGGGGGAAAGCAACAGTCTCGAGTGATGGTACAGTGCTGAGTGACTGCTTTTCTTTCCCGTTAGATGATTAGACACTATTGTCAAGCTTTGAATGGAAACCAGGAGGGATGGAAGTAAAAGGAGAGCAATTACACAGGCTTTTGTCAGTCATTTTACTCAGGGGTGAGGGGAGTGAAAAGAGTGATTATGCAGGCCTTTGTCTGCTCCTCGTGCATGACGGTTACTGTCAAATAGGGTTTTGCCCAAAACAAATATTTCCTCAACAGTAATTATGAAGTACATACTACATTTAATTAGTGGGAGCGGGGCTTGACTCTGACGGCTTCCTGAAGACGTACATGAACACCAGCTTGTCACCTCATTTCAGATCACAGTATGAATATTAATCAGCGTCAGAGTGACCCCTGCATCTTACTAAAAAACTCAAATAATCAAGATCAGCGCTCGTCGCTGCAAGTTTGTTTTTGCTCGTGCTCGTATTCATCCGAGAAAAGCAGAGGGCACGTTGACAGCTGCTGCAGATGAAAACTACACACCCACATCACTCGCTGCATCACATTTACGTCCGCTCATTTGTCAGAGAGTTGACGACTGGTTTTGTGTGATCGCACGGTCTGCAGGTTGGCATAGACCGGGCATTTTTGTATCTGCCTGGACTTCCTCCTGGGGCACACGGAGATATTCTCATAGAGGTTTGGCTGTGAATATGTGGCAGATTTTATTAGTACATGAGGTGTTAGACAAGGACATGTGACAGATGATAATGTAATGGCTGATAGCGCAGCAGCTTGGCAAAAAGTCATGAAATGTTCCTCTGAATGGTCTCAATCTGAAATATGCTTTATAGGATGATAAAATTATATGATTACATTACACATCTGTTATTACAGCTCTCTCTATATATAAAGGAAATAAGAATATAACTTGACTTCAAAGAAATAATCACGAGTTACTGTTAGAATTTCAGTTTATAAGATGAAATATTATATTTTCAATCAATGTGGCTGCGTTTTGGCAAGCTGCTCTTCTACATTATCTAAAGGCCGTGCCACTCTCAGCATTAGTTAAGTTAGCAAGCACACATAGAGCGTATCAGGAGAGCATGAGCTGTATCGAACAAGATCAAGAGTGAAGTGGAACAATTTTATATTTGAGTGCGTGTCTGAAGAGGAGATAAGGGAGCGCCGTAAAAGTGTCAAGCGTCAAGACAAACGTAGATATGATGAATAACGTGACGCTCACCTGTCTCTGGGATGGGTGCAGTTTGACTCTGTATTCCTCTCTCTTGTTCCTCTTCCTTTGGTCATTGTCGGAGGAAAGTGAACGAAACAACAGAAGAAAAGGATTTTTAATGAGTGGGTCATTTCAAACGCAACCTCGCATAATTCTTATGACTAAATTTCTCGTGAAAGCAGCG
The DNA here is from genome assembly GCF_017976325.1 of Chelmon rostratus. Classification (NCBI taxonomy): domain Eukaryota; kingdom Metazoa; phylum Chordata; class Actinopteri; order Chaetodontiformes; family Chaetodontidae; genus Chelmon; species Chelmon rostratus. The sequence continues at coordinate 11,965,270 of NC_055677.1, forward strand.
CTAATCAAAGGATAGTGGCACATTTTTAGCCATGCTGTTGGTCAGTGCACCACTTTCGGCCGGACTGCATTATGTCATCTATTGGATGGATTGCCATGAAATTTTCCACAGATGTTCATGGTCCCTGGAGGATGGACCCTGATGACTCTGGCGATCCCCTGACTTTTCTGCATTATTGGTTTACCCCAAATAATAACTCATGACGAAAGGAACTACTCAATCAAAAATCTGCTTTCAGAATTACAAACGACCTTGCGATGCTACGCCGCTGCTGTTGTTGCTACGGTTATGAGAGTGAAAGTTAGGGGAATAAACTGGGTGTAAATTAAGAGTACACCCACTTCTCCAGGCACCACTACACAACTGTGCAAAGCGAATGACATTCATTCCCATCAGCCTCGCTTCTCTACTTCATGTTCGGCGCTAAGTGGCAAATATTAACACGCCTGCATGCTAAATTGAGATGGTGAACACGGTAAACATTAACTGCTGATAGCATGTCTGCACCGTCACTGTGAGTGCGTTAGCATGTTGACGTTAGCGTTCAGCTCAAAGCCAATGTAGAGCTGCTGCGGACTCTCGTTGACATGAAGGTACTCACTCGTTTATATTTGATTATGTCCCTTCGTTCCAGCCCGCAAGAACCTGAGCACTATGAGTCAAAGGATAGACGGACCCATATTTCATACTTTACTTTGGCTTTGTTTGCTGAAGATATATGAAAACACACTGTGGGATCTTACTTGTGCCTCACTGCTAGTGCGACGATGGCAATGAGTAGAATGAGCCCAGAAGCTCCAGCCCCGATGTAAACATACATCATGTACAGCGATAGGCTGAATCCACCTGGATATAAAATTAGAGAAAATAATTATATTATTTGTGTTCGTGGTGAGTGACTCACAGATGCAACATGACACATTAGAGCATGCTTGTATGTGTAGTGTGCAGACAAACCCCCCCCCCCCCACACCTGCCACAGGATGTTGTGGTTTCAGCAGATGTGAGTCTGACACTGCTAAACTGTTCGAGATGCTGTGTTTATTATGTTTCATCAACCACTGTACTCTCTCAGACATATTTGCATCCATAAATAATAAGTATGAGAATCAATTCAGTCATCCAGGCATAAGGCCATACATATATACACATATATGTGTATGTGAACGAATGCATGCTTTTTGTACCTGCAGGGGGCACCGTGAGCAGCACCGTGGTGGTCTGCACTCCTGCATCTGTGCTGAAGGTACAGCGGTAGAAACCGCCATCTTCCTGCACCACACCTGTCAGGTGCAGACTGACATCCAAACTGTCCGTGCAGCTGACCCGGCCCCTGTCACTGTAGTCTTCGCCCACCAGGCCCCCTTCCACCTTCTTACATACTCCGATAATGCCCCAGGGCTCGCCGTGCGGCATCCTCTCCAAAATGACCTGGTAGATGGTGGCGTTGTGCTTGTGCTTACAGCTGACGGTCAGGTTGCTGCTCTGCTCCGCCACCAACTCTGTGTCTGCGTTGATCGCCTCTGGGGTGGGGGGCTCCGCACCGTCCTCGTCCTCTTCTGGGGGCTCGTCTGTAAGCAGAGGGATGTGGAGGACACACAGGAAATTGCTCATCAAAGACAGACAGAAATCTAAGTGTGCGGCTGGAAATCTATCAAGTTTCCATTCCAGCATCAATTCTTGGTTTCGTCGTTCAGTGGCGGCACAGTGATTTAACAGCTCAAAATTTCCACCTCGCTATTTTCCGCCATATCTTTTACCTAAATCTTCCACCTGAATGTTCCTCGTCCAGGGGCCTTGAGGGAAGGTCTGAACAGAGCAGTGGTAAAGCCCAATATCCTGGTGAGTGACGTTCCTCATGGAAATACTCCCGTCCATAGGAGTGGTCCTCAGGAACTCTATCCTCTCCCGGTAATGGTGAGAAAAGGCCACTCCGTACTCCGGATGGAAAACTGCTACTGGGTTCTTGTCTGGTATTTTGGTCCAGGACACCATGCTGAGGTTGCCGTACCAGGGGCACAAACAGTTGAGAACCATCCCCTCCTCCAGACGAACTGTAACTATCTCCTTCTGCTGGACAGCAACTAGACAGAAGGCATTTTTCTGTTTATTAAACTCATCAAAATCTTGACTTCTTGAAAAATACAAGCTGATAAATCAGTAAAAGAATTACAATTGATTATAACATTTTACATCTATCAGTTCAAAATCATAAACTAAGGAATTGTTTACACCTTATGCCACGTGGCAAAAAAAAGACATGTTTTTCCTCTAAATCTCCTCCAGTTGAAGATTACCACAGCTATTCACAGCTTTGAGGCCATCCCTCGGGTAATGGTAATTAGGCTAATTTGAGCCAGTACACATATACACAACTGACAATAGCTGGTGATCAAGCTTCCAAGTTTTCAAAGCCTTTTATCCAAGCTGAATGACAACTGATTTCGAGTCCAGTGATGCCCTTGGGAGAGCTCTGGCAAGTTTAGAATAATGATGTCTTGCAAAACTAACAATAAACAAGCTCTCCTACCGTCTCTGCAGCCAATTTAACTAAACAGAAATCGTGGCATAAAGCACTGCTTGGTTTTAATTTCTGATTTTGAATTAAAGATTCTAAACTTATGAAACCATATCAAAAATATTTCAGCAAATTACATTCACAGAGAACAGCGAATGCCACTTTCAACACTGTCAATGAAAAAGTTTGCCATTCTGAACACTAAACTCTTGTAAAAACTTTAAAAATATATATGAAGTTCATACCTTTAAGAAAAGGAAGAAAGATGAGTACCACGAAGTACCAGTGGTCCTTTTGTACAGCTTCCATCTTGCCCCGCCGAGGGAGAATGAAAGCTGCATTGATGAGACGAGTGGAGAGGCACCCGAGCTGCACTTCCTGCTAGCTCTCTGGCTACAGAGACGCACTTGAGGTACTGGGACACACTTCATGGTAGCCCACTGTTAGCTCATTCCACACAGAGTGGCACTTTATCACCAGGGCTGGGAATGGGAGGAAAGCTTGTGGCATAAAGCTGCATGGTGCGATCCATCCGGAAATTTTCTAAAAATGCACCAAATTTGCCCTCAGCTACCTGAAATTCTGCAAACTTTAGGTGGTTTTTATCTTGTAAACAATCATTTTGGATTTTTTGAAATGCCAAAAAAGTCCTCAAAACATACAATAAAATTATTTTTTAAGGATGCAAATCTCCACAAATTTTCAATGTTTTTTTTATTAAATTTGGTGTAGATATTCATTGTCCCCACAGGATGAATGCTACTGACTTTGGTGATTCTCTGACTTTTCCTCTAGCGCCACCATGAGGTTGACATGTGTGATTCCGTGAAATACCTCACAGTATTTGGATAGATTAAAGGAATTTGCTAGATATTTGAGGTCCCTTGAAGAAAAATCTAAATGGTTTTGGGGATCCCCTGACTCTTCCTCTAACACCATTATCAGATTCACATTGGTGTTTTTTTAATTGAAATACCTCAGGGGGTCATCATTGGTTCAAAACTGTTTGTCCACCATGATCTGCACAACTGATGACATTCCCACCAGCCTCAGCTGTACTTTGACTTTTGTGCTAATTGGCAAATGTGAACATGCTAACTTGCTAAACTAAGATGTTTAACATTATATGTGTTAAACATCAACATGCTAGCATTGTCACTGAGCATGTTAGCATGTTGGTTAACTGACTAGTTTAAAGCCTCACAGAGCCTCCAGCATGGATGCTTATCAGGGACGCCCAAACTTTTTCCTTTGGTGGGCCAAAACTGAAACTTAAGGCAAACACTTATTGTTTTGTTGAGATGCAAAATAGCATTTGGAACCAAAGTTCCCTTAATTGACTGTGCACCTGTCTAAAGTGTCTCTCTGCAACACTGTGCTCAGATTAAGACAAACATTCAAAAATTAGAGATACGGCATATTTAGAGTATTTTTACCTAAATAAAACAGCATGAACAGCATTTTTTTAAATAAATAAAATGAAACCTTATGGTGAGCCAGCTTTGGCCCATGGACCCCACTTTAGGGCAGCCTTGCTGTGGACTCTTGGTTATGTCCCTTCCTGTAAATACTTAGTTTTCGGTGTCTGCGAGCAAGTTGTGCTGCCATCACTGACAATCCCACCGTGGCATGACTCACACCACCACAACCACAACAGTGGCATTTAAAGCCACAAGCCAAAACTGGTGCACTTCCTGAAAAATGAACCGTTTAAAAAAAAAAACACCACCACAGAGTATGAGTAGTGTTTAAGTGAAATCAGACAATACGAGACTGTAGCTACATCTGCCACTTGGCATTTTAATATGAGTATAAAAACATGATACAAAACAAACATTAGAAATAAATAATCATTTTTTTAGCAGCTGGGAAAGGTTTTCAAGGCACTTCAACAGGTAGGCACTCACAGGCTCCTGACTGTTCTCTGCATCTGCGGTTTACAGGAAAAAAGCACATTTGTAAACACTCGGACATGCAAATGCTCAGCGCCATGACAGGTGCTGATACGTGTGCGTCATCAAAGTGAATAAATGCATACCTACCCTTCTTAGCGGTGGTGTGTGCCTCCGCAATTCTCAATCGAACAGAGGGACACTTCAAAGTAGTCTTGGCCTTTGAGGGGAAATCAGAAAGGCAGATTAAGATGAGTTGTTTTGATAAGATTTCTTTTTCCAATTTCTAATCAGGAGATAAAAAGGTTGATCATCTCATCAGTGTGTGAGAAGACAATGGAAGCTTTCAAGCAGATTCACATTGCACAGAATGAAGAAGCCTCAAGATTTAATTGGACATATACCGCCAATACACTCCACTACTAGCCAGCAAGCGCACTGTCACTAAAATAAAGTTTTAATGCGAGGATGCGTGTGTGTTTTTGTACCCTCTGATTGTTGTGGAGCAATGCCCAAAGTGCAGACGCTCCCATACAGCGGATCTCCATGTCCTCACGGTCCAGACAGCACAGCAATGCCTTCATGGCTTTGTCTGGAGGACAGATATGAGGATTATCAGAGGTGTTGTAAGATTCAATTTGCTATTTAAAAAAAACAAGCAATATATTCTTTTAATTCAAAATGACAAGAATAGATTCTAGTTATTAAAATGCAGATGATATATTAACATACAGAAAACCTTTCCCAGGATAACACTGCATATTGATATTTTTAGGTGCAAATAACTGGTGAACTAAACAGAGAAACACAAGTTTCATCGCACTGCCTTTATCTGGGTCATTTGCTCGTCCCTCACAGCAAACATTCGTGTTGCATTTTTACATATTTTCTGCAGAAATTCGCTCATCATCACTGACTGACATCAGATTGTATGTGCAACACACACACACACACACAGGAAATGTGATCTTTCCACAGGAAACAAACCTAATGTCACACAACAGCTTCCTCCCACCTGGTCCAACAACTCCCACCTACAGCTCGCACTGAATGAGGGGGCACTATGTGTTTTTTAGCCGTCTCTGCGGCTTCCTCTCCTTTCTTTATCTCAGTGTCTTAGAATCTTCCCACACCTGCTGCATTCTCCCTGATTTCTTAAATGATTGGTGCTAAACTTATACTGTACTCACAATTTCTATCAGGAATATCCAGTTAGTCAACATTTGCACGTTTCCTGTACTCAGCCAGCAGGTACAGAACAACATGGTCATCCTGTTGCTCTTGTTATTCTGGCCACCTGCTGAATGTTAGTGTTATTCACTCCGTTTGGCACTAGTTAGTGCTCCTAACAAAAAATACTACTCTTAGACTCTTGTATGCTCGATTTTCTTCACCATTAGCTTGTTTACTTTACTTGCTTACGTACCTCTGCCGTTTCATGCTCGGCAGACAGCGTATATCCGGCTTGTCTGAGCTTGTACGAGCTGGAAAAGACTGGATTTATATGGAAGGATTTGTAATAAAAAGGAAAATGCGTAGTTTACTTCTGGAACCAAAATGAGGTAAAGGTGCCGAAAAGCAGCTGAGAGATTTAACTGTTCATTTTCTGTGGCTCTGGCAGGAATAGTTTGACATTTTGGAAAATACTGTTATTTACTTGCTTACATTCACTTAGTCTATAATGGAGACGTGAAAGCAGATAGAAATGGTGCCAGTCGGACTAGATTGCCGTGAGGTTGTACCCAGTGGCAGACAACATTGTACAGTGAAAGAGGCTCATAGGGACCCAGTCTAATCGCGGACAGTGTCATTATTCTTTTGTCATTACATTACACGATCAGCATTTACTTCATAATGATACGTTAAAGCAAAAAACTTGTCTATTGCCTGTTCAAGCATGGAGCTGGAGCCTTGAGGCAGTTAGCTTAGCATAAAGACTGGAAGCAGGGGGAAACAGCTAGCCAGGCTAGCAAACTCAAAACCTCCTGGGCTCCAACTCCATATTAAAGCACACACAAGAGCAATATTGATCTTCTTATCTAACTCTTGGAAAGCAAGTGAACGTGTTTCCCAAAATGTCAAACTATTTTGCTGAAATTTTCTACATCTGCCTTTTATCTGGGTGTGTGTGGAAAGATTCAGCTGCACTGTTTCTTGCCACACCTACGAGTTGACACTGTGGACACGTATATACAAAACAAATCAGTTTTTTTTTGTTCTTCTCCTCATCTATAGTTTGCTGTTTTAACACTTTCACTACTTGTTTGAGATCTGAAGTTAAACCCGCTTCCCTTCCATACTGTTGGCAATGACGTGTGGCTTGTTGGCAGGGCAGAAGCAGAGGTTGTGAAGGGCGAGCAGTGCGTGGCGCCGCTGTTCTGCCAGGTCTGCCAGCAGTTCCAGGGCTCCGGTCACCCTAAGGATGCTCTGCTGGCCGTCCTCTGCGAACGAGAGATTGACCAGCAGCCTCAGCCACAGGCCCATGAGGCTCCCACCGCCGCTACCTGCAGACGCGGCTTTAACACCACCCGCCTTGGGCATTGGCACCGACAGGAAGGCTTGCAGGAAATTATTCTGAGAATGACGGCGAAGGAAGCAGACGAGAGAGATTTCATACAAGAGTTTTGGGGTCATGTGAACAGATCATTATTATCAGCATGGTGTAAGTGCGAGGGTGAGATTTTGGACACGCTAAGTGCGAGAGAAGCTTATGTCATTTATAGTCAGTGCTATGAATCTTTTTTTAATTCTGTAACACCGCATATCACACTTACATTAATTTTATTTAACTTGTAAATGTGTTTTTCACAGCCAGTTAAAATGAACTGAAGAAAACTGTTGAATTGGCTGATTTGAACAGAAATATTCAAAAACATGCTCATTTACGGGAAAAAAACTGATGCATTCTGGATAAAATGTCAGTGGTGTTTTACTGTTTTCCCCTTTATGTGCACTACAAAAATGTCCAAAACGTTGTGTGCACTGTGTACTAGACTTGTACCTTTTGCAGGAGGCCTCTGCAGTCACGTGACATGGCGAGGTTAGCCAAGAGAGAGAAGGCGAGCTTCTGGATGGGGCTGTTATCTGGGGCGACCCCCGAGGCCAGCTTCATCACAGAGTGCATCAGGGAGTTGCTAAGTGTGCATTTAGATCCTGGTGCAACACCAGGTCCACTAACACAAAGCGAACTACACGCTGCAAGGAAAAAAAAGCAAAACATCCATGAGTACTTTTTCTGGTTTAAAACTTGATTTGTTTTTCCAATATTGTGGCTCTGTGTAAGTCATTTAAGCATGTACATCTCCTGCATACCAACACACACACGCGCAGACACATACCATACATACTGTGAAATGTGAGTAGGCAGGAGCACATTATGCACATTAATTACATACAAAGCACAACAGACAAAGGCAACAAAGGAACATTGGTTTCTTTAATGGTAAGAGCAATAATCAGTGCATGATGCAGATTCCAGCAGCTTGCTCCCTGCCACAGAGGCAGCCAGTCAAGGGTATCACTGATTGACATGGTCATGCTGACATCAAAAACAACTATTCCATCCTAATCTAAAGGGCAATGGTCGTACTCTGAGCAGTGGATTGTGGGAGCAGCTAATATGACTTCCAACCTGATAATGAACCATTCTGGGAAATGCTTCTCCCTGAAAAAACAAAACCAAAAAAACAATTTTGTGAAGCCCCCAGTTGCAATTACCAACAACCAAACAGCAGCTGTAGTCTATTCAGCTCCAAAGTGTCAATCAAAACAGTCACATTCTTATAATCGCCCTGTGCTGGACTGTAGTTTTGCGTAGCGACTTTTACCACGGAGAAAGTTCCAATACAAACACAGCGCGACACTCAGCGAAATGCCTCTCTTCTTGTTGTTGGCACTGGTCGCTTCTTTCTGTTTATCTTAAAGCTAGCTAGCTGTCCAGACAGCGGCACGAGCAGCCGCAAAAATAAAGACTGACCCGTCGGGCTGCACGGCTGTCTGCCCGCTACACCAAAACATCTCTGCACGGGTGCATGCACAGCTTGTTTTGCTGTAAAAGCCGTCTCGCCAAATGATGAAAATGATGGAGAGTGGACCTCTTGTGCACAGACAGAATAAACTCCACCTTAGTGGGGACGATACAGACGCAGCTAACTGAGAGACACAGTCGTCCCAAAACAGCGTTTACGATGAATACAGAGTTTTGAAGCAACAAAGTTTCACATGTAGAATCATTAAACCATCACTGAAAGTTTTGTTTTTAATCTTTTAACTGGCTTTTAATCTTCATTCACCCTGAAAGCACTCTGACTGATGATGAAAAGCACCATCTTCTGACTCTGGGAGGGCGGGAAATTATTTCGCCCAAGGCACTGGCCACAATTTATTCTACTACAAGGCCACTCAGAAATGTAAACACAAAAAGATAACATACTAATAAGTGATAGGAATAAAAACATCTCTCTTTTGGCACCACATTCACATCAGTATAAATAACATGACTAATTGCTGCAGCTGTAGATTACATACAAAGCACCGAAATTAACTAATTTAAGACAGAGAGCATTGACAAGATATAGTCTGACACTGATTGATGTTGATTATTGGAGAACATGACAGCTTGTTGGTTATACTAATGCTGGAATGGTAACATACAGCAACAGGCATATGCTGATGTTAGCCCGAGGTTATCTCAATACCTGTCAAGAAAGCTGGTCTATCACAGAATTGACAAGGGAGCTTTGCTTTATAATGGATCTACTTCACTGATGTGAGTCAAAGGCATTCCCCACTGATGCTACAAATCTCATGAATTTTTTTTGCACCCATATAGAATTGATCATTCCATAGAAGCCTCTTTTTTTTCAACTTTCTGTCTGTCTGTGGGAGCGAGTTTTGGGGCTGCTACAAAAATATCTGTGGAAATATGTGTGGCACAGATGAAAACAACAATCTGACTTGAACTAGCAGTGCAAACAAAGCTTTGGATGAAGGAGGAACAGCGGAGATGAAACATTCAGTAGAAATGTAGCAGTCTCAGGAGACAAAATGGTAGCCTGAGGGTGGATGGTGTAATACTAAGCCTGGCTGCATGCAGCCTGAACACAACCTGCTGTTCGGTTAACCTTTAGGGAGATACTACGCCCGACTTCACTGATTTCTGGTGCTTCACAGCTTGAGCATATGAGGGGTCTAAAGCGAGTGAGTTTAGATCAGAGCAAACGCATCCGCTGAGGAACAGGTGCCAATCAAACAGAGACACACATAAAGACACACACACACACAAACGCTCATAAGGGTTGCACATGAAACTTCCTTTCCTTCACTGATGAAACTGATTTCCGCTGTACAGCTACACAAGTGACACACGCACACATGCGTGCACACACACACACACACACACACACAGTCTCATCAAAGGGACCACGAGCCGTTTATCAAAGCAAAATTTCCCTCCTGTTCCCTCCCCATGAATCTCGCCTTTCCTCTGTTCAAAAAGCTATTGCTGCGCTGATTTCCACAGACACAATTCTTACATTTGCATGATGGAATGCCAGTATCTCAGGCAACACAGAGACGCTCTGTGCTTCACCACATCGTCTCCTACTGGTCTGAAACCCGCTGCCATGCATAGAGTGAGACGGCCATGCAGCCTGATCCCTAGATCCTGACACTGTGCCCATTGTGACTGGCAGGCAAGCAGGCACTGGTCTTATACAGTGAGACACAATGTTGTTCAGTGGTCACTGGAGAGGACAATGGGGCCCTTAGTGCAAAGTGTGTGTGACTCAGTCAGATTGCTGACCGCAGACAGAGGCGATGGGCTGGCACGGGCCAGGCACAGTGCCTGCACAAACACATAAGACACACAGACAGACACACGCACACAAACAGACCTGTGGCGCAGTCGGCCGTGTAGACGCACAGAAGCTCCAGCGCCGCCTCCATGGTGGGGTCGTCCAATAGGAGCCAAGGCCAAAGAGCATAGAGTGCCAGTGTTAGGCGAGCATCTGTGGCCACCACCTACACACACACAAATACAAATGGATCATACACACACACGCGCACTTGCACAGGAATAGACTCATATGCAGGCATGTACATGATTTATATAACTGCAGAAACACAGATGGCAGCAATCAACATAAAATGCTAAAATATTTTCCTAAGTGTGCAGGAGAAACACACGGGGAGGAGAATAATGGCAGGGTAAACACTGCAGTACAGCCTCCACTGGCTATTTAGTCCAAGGTAACCACCAGTGACAGAAAGGCCACTTAGAAAATGAAAACCAGCTAATATGCTTCATAAGTAATGCCATTACAGGGCTTGAGAAGCTAAACTTGCTGAGATGTTAGCAGGACCATGCACATTTAGCTGAATCCCATTTACAGGCACAGCATTGGTACTCTGAGGTTCCATTAAAAACCAATTAGCAGTGGGGAATTAAAAGGCAGACACAGAGGCTCACTTTGCATTCATCGTTGCGGTAAAGAGCACTCCGCAGGATCTCCACAGTCAGCTTGACTTCCTTTAAACAGCCCTCCTCCTGATAATGTAGAAAGACGAAACAAAGACCAATATGTTGAAAAGTTGCTGCATCTTTACTGCTCTGTGACAGCAAAGGGGAACAACTGCAGAGAACTACGACAGATATTGATAATATTTATCCAAAAACTCATTCATGTTGGAGTCGGATTGTTATTATATCCAATGGGGAAAAAAACAAAACAAAACAAAACACAGGCAGCGCTGAAAGGCCGACACTGGAAATTTCCAGCCAGTCTCTGCTCACCTTTTTGCGGTGAGAAGCCTTGCCGGGTCGGACAGACTCCAGGTGGAGCTGGGAGTGGGTTTGCTTCATTTGCTCCACACAGCTGTCAATTAGACCAGCTAGAAAAAAAAGTCAGGATTCAGAACGGGAACCTCACATTAAATGACGAGTCAAAGGAAGATATCCACCATAACAATGACGTCATAAATTGAGCATGGACTTCTGACGATATTCGGCTTTTCCAGTCGTGAGGTTTAAAATTTTAGGTAAGCTAGTGACCCATTTTAAATTTTCAAAGAGCACCTAACAGTTGACGGCCTAACTCCAGCCTGAGGTTTGGGGAATTACCTCTGGCTGCATGGTTTTGAGCTGTGGGACTGCAGGCGAGCAGTGTCATCAGAGCTCTGGCTGTCAGCTTTTTTAAAGGGTCCTGAAGGGCCCTCTTCTCCAAACTCTGGCAAAAAAAAAAAAAACATCAAAGAGGAAAACATAATCACACACTCCTGAAAGATAGCAAGCTTTTGAATTCATGAAACTTCAACACGAGCACTTACATGAGTGTATATAAAAAAGTCATCAAGTAAGTCAATTCTAATTCCCACTGTGTACCAAGGTTTGACAGACTCCCACGTGCCCCCACACCAGCGCCACGTACCTGCAGTAACAGCTCACACAGCTGGCTGGCTGAGGGACCGTTCACAACGTCACACAAAGCGGTAGCATGTTTAGAGTTTGACGCTGTGACCTCCACACCCTGACCCTTTGTCTCCTCTGTGAAAACTGTTGAGACAAACTGCAGAGCCACTGTGTGAAGAAGAGGGTCTGCTCGCCTCTCATTCACACACACTGATAATGTTCCTGCAGACACACGGGGAAAACAAAGACAGTTGGGAGGAGAATAGCTTTCTTTTAATGAATGACGCAGCAATACACACTGAATCACGGCGAGACAAAAAGGCAAATCCATTGTTCAAATCCCTTGACAGCAAGACATTTGTCCATGACTGAGGCAGTATGCACCAGTGGAGGACACACTAATCATCTGAATGCGTATGCAGACACCCAGATACCATAAACATATACACACAGACATAAATACACGCACAAAGGCTCAGCATTCATCTTTTACTGGACTCATCAGATTTCCCTGCTGCGCCATTAATCACAGAGGAAGATGAGTAGGAGGAATGGAGGTAGTATAAGGACAGACTGCAATTATCCTATCCTAGCATCTGTTCAGAGAAGCTAATACACTCAGTAATGATGCAAAGAATGTGTTAATATGATAAAATTTCTTTTTTTTTTGTACCAGAATTAAAGCAGCACAATTATACCTAAAATGCTAATCCTGATTATTTAGTGAGTTACTACAATCAGCGTAATTACCCTAATCATGATTATCAGTCTTTATGATTATGAAAAAATGGTTTTACAGCCGATTTCATCATGTATCATGTGTTTGACTCTTAAACCTCAGGGGGCTATTTAAATTAAACCTCAATGTTTCCAAAAAAAAAAGAGGCAACAATCGACTATTATGAATTGTGAGAAATGATCCACAAAAGAAGATTATAGGACTAATTCTGCAGCCCAAACCAGAATTAATTTAGTCACTTTTACTGACTTTAGCACATGATCACACACACACACACACGCACGCACACACACACGCAGAGCAGAGTATCTGTGTACCTGCAAACGTCCGCCAGCGTCTCCCCAGCGCAACAGAGACAGATGGGTACGCTGCTGAGCTGTCCCTCCTCACCAGAGTAGCCAGGAGCATAAACACGTCTGCCCAGCACACACAAACCGCGTCTCGGGTACCTGCGTCTGAGGAGGGAAAGAGTGAGTCACAAATTTAACGACACGAGACAGCCACAAAGCCACACATGGATCACAATGTAGAACACACTGCAGGCGGAGTCGGATAAATGTAAGAATAGCGCTTGCATTTGGAGCTTCGTTGATTGATTTTAAAAAAACAGATCAATAATGGTGACACACATGATAGTATATATGGAATATGAAACCATTGTGTAATATGTTTTCGATTATTATTACCAACTTTACTTGCTAGGAATTATGACTTCCATTTGAATTTAACATATGGTTCTGACCTAATCCTTTGGTATCCAGTGTGAGCACCGCCACCAGAGTAGTCAACAGCTGTTTCAGGAAGTCCATCTGGCCAATCGGCTCCTGGCTCAACGTGACACATGACTGCAGCAGTTTGGAGAAGCTGGACAGGAACTGAAGTAGAGTGACAGACTAGAAACACGCACACATACACACAGGGAGACGGATTAACCGCACATACATGCAAACTGGTTGCACAAATGTATCGAGCAGCTAAGGTTAGGGAGGAGATGGAAATGCATGTGTACTAAGAATAAGTTATTCTTTTTTTAAAAGCTAATTTCCCGAGCCGCAAAAACAATGGTGTTCTTTGAGTTTAAGCTTGTTGAGTATTCCACCCACACTAAAAATCTGGAGGTGCCCTCAGACAACCTAGCGATGCACTGAAGCTGGCACTGTACTGTACCAGCCCACGTTTTTCTTTTTTTTTTTGGTAAGTCAAAATAACTAAGAAAAAGTTGAAAAACTCTTCAGAACTGTCGATCACAGTGTTCCTCACCTGGCCCTTGATGTCTTCTCTCTCTCCTGGTAAGATGTTGGGTCTCTTTAGCTCAGTCAGACATTTCTCAATGGGCTCAATATCCACCAGACTGAGGAAGAAAAGAAAGATGGTGTGATATGTGTGTTTTTGTAAGAAACGAGCTAGAGGGGATGACAATTAACATTAATTCTCCACCGAATAAAATCTAAAAATTTATTCAGATTATCTTTAATCATAATAGAAAAATGACAAAAAATGTTGATTTTATGACTTTTATTTACACTGCAAAAACTCTCTGCAACCTGACAATGTTTGGTATTTTACTGACAACTAAAACAATAAATCAGTCATCAAGACTATAAAATACTGCTTTTCGATCAATTTATTTAATCAACTAAACACTTTAGCTCCGGGCTGAATATAACATGTGAGGATTTATCCAGTTAAAACTGTTATACACTATGTACATTTTAACATTTTCAAAAAAAGAAGATTCCAACAAAGTTATCTAATTTTAATCATTATTAAAGCGTCAGAGGGAGCGGTGTTGACATGCGGCATGCAAACCTCTTACCCGGCGAGTGCTTGGAGGAGCTGGTTGTGTCGGATGGCGGTGAGGGTGAAATCTGGCAGGATGGCCAGCAGGTTAGTCAGCAGGCCACAGTGGGCCGTCATGAGGTCGGGAGTTACCATGACAACGGGTTCCACGGCCGAGGGCTCGCCCTGTCGGGAGTGTTGGGAGGTAACGGAGTCGCTGGTGTCTGTGTCACTCTGGCCTGTGAGACATATCAATAGAGGGCTGATAGAGACGCCTCCCAAGTGGTTCACACACTGTCTGGGAATAAAGATGCTGCGACCACAAATTCAAAAACATCAAACGGAGTAAAATACTAGCGAGCAGTATTCTACCTCTTAATTTGTTTAAATAAGGTACAAACATAAACACACACTGGTGGGGAATGGTTTTAGTTTATATGTATATATTCACTGACCACAATGATGTTGTAAAGGAAAATAACGTGAAGGTTTCTAAGGTATGAAAAACTAAACCATGATGTGCTACTTTTACTGTGAATGCACGTGTGCACCCGCAGACACACACTCTCTGTTTCTCTCTGCAGTACCTTGAGCCATTAGTCTGCTGGCAGGGGTATCTTCTGTGATGTTCAATGGGGAGGAACCCTTAGGGGTTTGTAACCCTGAACCTCTTATCTGCAATGGACAACATGAGGATGTGAGGTTCTACTCGACTTAACACAGCGGTTCATTTCCAACGCGTGTGTGCATGTCTGAGGGTGCGAGAGCATTGCTGACCACGGTGCTGGACGTGGAGAGGGAGCTGGAGGGTCTGCTGGAGTTGATCGTGGGTTCTGGTGGCTCGCTTCTCCAAAACCACAGAGAATTCTCAGAATCTAGTTAAGCATATACACATGATGACGCATAAACTTACTCTGGAGGAACAGTGCTACATTGCATTCACTTCAGACGCACATGATCAAACTGACACAAAAATAAAAGCTACCCAGTGAATTGTTTTCCTGAGGACTTGGTCCAGTGGCGGCGTCGGCACGAGGTTGCAGGTGGAAAGTGTACCTGCCTTGGTAACAATTGGAGGCAGAGAGAGCCACGTGCTGAAAGTACTGACAGTGGTAAAGCAGAGCCTGGAGTGCTGGAAGACCCACCATAGACACACCAGACACCTCATCATGGACACATGGGTGCTGCATGAGGGGAGAGTTAATGTGAGAGAAGGTGCAGAGGGATGAGTGCACAAAGTCATCATCAGTAAAGGTAATCAGTAATAGATGGGTTGAAGGGAAAATCCAGGTGGGTTTGACTTTGACTGAAGGTCACTGGACCTTTGTTTTCTACATTTTATATTAAACTGAAAACTACCTTAAGCTCAGTTCTTCCTTAGCTTCTATAAGCCTCAGTTTTATTTTTTCATTTTTGTGCTCTGCATGTCAGTCTTGACAACCTTTTTTTCTGGCAAATACAACTGGACCAAATTTAGTAAGCAACAAGCCTTGCTTTTAAAAGATAAGAAGAAATAATATTTATCTTTTTCACCTCTGACACACAGCTCCCTTCATCATGAAGGGAGACATCTCGTCATGACATCTCAAATTAAGATGCTGTTGGTGTTTGACAGAGATTTAAACTTAATTATTTTGGATGTAAGTGCTGTAGGCCTGTGCCCCAGCAGAGCTTGAATTCTAGCAACACCCCTGGACTGAACCCTGCAGGGCTCAACGAGAGGGGAGGCAGGAATGGGAGGGAGGAATGGGGAGGGGATGGAAAACAAAGAGAAACTGAAAGAGACGGAGAGAGAAAACAGTTCATGGTCTATAAAAACGTTTTAACTGGCTGGCAGAGCTGCTGACCTGCCAGTGGGAGTCCTTGGCCTCCTCTGCGTTGGCAGGCATGGGCATCACCAGCAAATTCTGCAGGATAAATGCAGCCTGGACACACAAGACGAAAAAAAAAAAAGAGTGAGAGACACACACACTTTGGGTCAAGTTAAGACTGCATCAGCAACAGTGCCATCTGCCTGTATTTGACTAGTAATACATAGAAGTCCAGCCACATTTTCTGACCTTACTCTTCTCTTACTTGTGTTAATATATGTGCGGAACGAGAACCGACTCCTCAGAGGAAGTTATTTATTTCAAGTGTAGCAATAACATGCATCTGGGTTGCACAGTGAGTTGAGCAGAGTTGCAGTTCTGCCATTGTACCTCTCTGCGGACCATGCTGCTCTCCTGCTGATCCAGGAGGAAGTTGAGCAACGTGCCCCACAGACCTCCGCTGATGTTCTGACAGCTGGCGCACAGCGCCTGGCACCCGCTGGGCACCGAGGACAGAGCTGCGCCTAAACCCAAGCTGGCAAACCTCACCTGACATGAGAGGGGAGACGAGAATTTGGGTCGATGTTGGAGACAAGACAGAGAAATGGGAAAAGAAAGATGTTGTCGGTGCATAAACATCCACAGACTAAAAGTAAGGAATCTCCAAAAAACCTGGATGCTGCAAATGTCTCGGGTCACCTACAGTATGTATAGTAACATCAAAAGTGAATTTGGCCGCGCCAACTGGCATTTAAATTGATGGTGGTTAAGACAGTCTACCTTGTCAAGGGAGCCTCTTAGACTGACTTGTGCAGGAACTTATTTTTGGAGACAGACAGAGAATTTAGTGCGACTAGCTGTCATGTGCTTCTTTTTGTCTGTGAGCTCTTGCGCAACTCTTATGGGTTTCATGTTGTCCCTAAAGTCACGCATCTAGAAGCTTCATCTTATGACAGAAAGGGTTTATGAAGTGCGAGCTGAAAAGTGAACAGCTGAATAGTGAAGACTGGAGCGTCATGTACTGTATATAGTTTACATATGTTGGAATATATGTTTAAATTATCATGAAATCAAGAAAATGAGAAGCTGCAGACTGTTCGTACTTCTTGATCTCTGTCGACCCACAGTGGGATGAGCCACGCCAAACCAAGCTGAGAGCCACTGGCCTCCTCTGCAGCCGCCTCATTCCCCAAAGACCACTGGGATATAAAGTCCTGATGCAGAACAAAATAGAATGAAAAACATGTTTTTGGTTGCTTTCAAAGATGTTTTAACACAGCACCCTCGCAGCAGAGCGGTAGAAACACTGTTGACACTTGCCTTGTCCTTGTTCTCTTCCATCATCTCATGGGACAGGTGCAGCAAAGAGATGACAGCATTCTTGGTCACACCTTTCCCCATGAAAGACAAGGAGTTGCCTCCCCACTCTACGTAAAATGAGGAGATCACCTGTGCAGAGGACACAGATTTTATTTAGTAGATTGAAATATAGTGCTATGGTGCATCATGTGTTTTATTGCCTCCCATCCAGAGTTTTTCATCCTGCAAAGACATGGCTGACAGAGCTGCGTGTTATAAAGTGTAAGTGGCGTTTTCACATGTTTCTGCCAGTTTCTCTTCGTTTGTCATGTGAACACCAAAAGCAATGAAGACTAAACAAAGAGTGCCTGTTTCTGAGTTGGTGATCACTGTATGCTTGTCATACAACTCACTGCGTCCAAAGCTAAATACAGCTGAGACTAATTATTTTGCTTTGATGTGGCATCAGAGTGTGGGACTGCACTGAAGAGCAGATGAAGAGAGGAGCCCAAGGCCGGCTGAGCTTTAGGGCCCTACAGTGCCAGGAGGATCAGGTGAGAGGTGGGTCAGAGGGGTTGTGAAGACAGGGGGTGGAAGAGTTAGGGCTCTGACTGGTAGCAGTGAGATGGAAGTAGCCACCAGAGATCATAACTGAAAAAGGAAATTAACCTTCAGTTTTCATCTGATCTTAATTCATGTCCATGAAAGCTGCGCATTAAAACAAAGCAGAGCAAGCATTGTGTAAATAGGATAGTCAATTCCACAGGGGTCTTCATTCCCAATCAAAAACAAAAGTTTGGACACCTCTGTGCTGAGGACTGCTGCACAAGCTGGTCCACACTGTGTTACAATATTGTTTTATGGACTGTTGAACAACTGAACAGATGGAACAGGCAAGGTTGATTAATCTCATCAGCATCCTACCAGTGTGGCATATCTAATCAATGAGATTTTTTACCTTTTGCAATTCATGTCCCGTAACCATATTCTGCTTAATTTTAATTAATTCCTCAGAAATTACTGAGCTTTTCATTTTATTCATTTCTGTAGGCAGTCTTAGCGCTGATGAGGGGGTAGGAGGCTTGCATATGCTCATGTAGCACATGAACATATGCACACATGCTATGCAAACACAGGACTTCACACACATGCCGCACACAAACACACACCTCTAATAGCCCACTGAGATATTTGGAGCAGAGGGAGGTGGGCTCCAGGTCAGGGCAGTGGGAGCTCCAGCCAGGCTGGGCAGTCAGGCTGACCATGCCCTGCAGTGTCCTCTCCAGGCTGGGAAGGCCATAGAAACGCGGGGCGTCAGACACCCGCAGGCTCTGGAGCAAACGGACTGCCAGCTGGCTCTTGAAGGGGCCGGCTAATGCCAGACACAGCCTGGACAGACAGGAAAGGACAGAGTGAGAAAGAGTGAGAAACGAGCAGATAGGAAGGTAGAGAAAAGGCAGAAAACAGAGAAAAAAAAGACAATATAAAGTTGACAATTAACATACCAATTCTTTATCATAAGCCTGTGGCTTTTTATATGTTTGGCATTCATTTTCACGTTCTGAACGACTAAGCTTGCAGGATTTCCAGCAAAAATGAACTGAGATAAACACTTTCCCTACACTGGAAGAACACTTCAGTATCTTTTTTCCTCTTGATGATATTAATCGATTTTCTAACCCCACAGGAAGGCTGAATAGCATTACACGAGAGTGCATTCACCTTTCAGATACACTAACAGAGTAACAATTACAGTTCTTTCATTTATTTTTCATTAAGAATTCATTTGAAAATATTGTGGAACATCGCTAGCAGAAAAATAGTCTTGGAAGGTTAGTTGCGCTGCTGTGGCCCTGAGCAGTACCTGTAGTTAATGAATTGATTTGAGCATTTCACTGTATGCTTGATAACCAACTTCCTCACTATTTTAGTATTAGAATGCAAGAAATGCATAAACAACTTAAGACAACATTTAATTAAACATTTTCTGAGTAATATTTAAATTGCAATGAAAGATATGAAGACTGAAAAATAAAGGACTGTGTCTATCGCCTGTCTTGTGACAGATCTTTGTGTGAAATCACCCAACCTGTCAGTGGTTTGTGTCAGTCGGAGGAGTAAGAGGTTAAAGAAGCTGGTGAGCTCTCTCTGCAATCTCTGATTGACATGGTTCTTCAGTTCCTCCGGCTCCCCCGGGCTCTGAGTTGAGGTCTGGGTCTCCACACCAAGCAGCAAATTAAGAAGGGACTCTGTCTCCTGGATGATTCATGGATGAATTGAAAACGACAATTGTTATTGGCTTTTTTTTTATTTTATGTGCTTATTTTGAATTCATCCCACTTTAATGTGATAATGATAATTAATGAATTTCTTTTTATGCCCTCTTATATTCTGTTAACGGTGCGCACATCTTAAAAGTGCATCCCCTTGTTCAGAGGGATGATTAACTTCAGTGGATCATGCAGTATTAAAGGTAAAATAAGAATTATCTGCTGGCCTTTCCAAATTCAAACAAACTGAGGAGATGTAAAGGAGGCTGGCAGGTATATTTGAGCAAGCGCCTCCCTCTTAACACCACCCATCTTTCTCTGCAAAACTGAGATCTAGGAGAGCCAAACATGCAAAATTTCTTATTGAGCCGTGCACACACACACAGAGTAGATAGTTAATGAAAGTGTAGAGAGCGACAGATGTTCCTGAAACAGCTCAGTAATTACAGAAAAGTCGGAGCAGAGCAGAGCTGCTCACCCCTACCAGGCATTCAATCCGAGTCTGCTTTTGCTGCCAGGGGAGGGCTTATTGTTTACACACACATTAATGAGAAAGCCAAGGTGAGACTGATTAAATCCTAAAAGTAGCTCTCCTCGCTAAAACAGTGTGGTTATTCTTCTCCTCGGGCAAAAATCTGACTCCAACTTTGTGTTAAGAGCTCTGGAGATAATCTGTGCTGCAGGTCGGAGGTGGTACGCTGTGATACTATTTTTCTGTCGTTATGAGAGAGTAATACGTTTGGCTTGTCTGATGTGATTTATTCAAGCATTGATTACAAGTATATAACCCTCTGTGTTGGAGAGGAGAGCCTAACCAGATTATTAGCTCACAGAGATGCACCGACACATACAGTATTTTACAACTACACACACACAGACACACACACACACACACACACACACACACACACTAAAGTAAAGCTACCATACAGTAGTACACAATAGTCCAGGCATCTATACCACAACCATACAAACTTAAAGAAGTTTATGTTTGAAAATTCTCCACTATCCCTTTGAGACAAAACCCTATAGAACTACTGTGGTGAGGTTTCACTTTGTTGCTCATCCAGAAGGAGTAATCTGTTCGTACCTGGTTGAGAAGCAGCTCCAGTATCCAGCGCAAGTCCTTGTCCTCTACGTCAGTTGCAGAGTCAGTGTCCGTCTGTTTGAAGTAGGCATTCAGAAACGCAACAATGCCCACCAGCAACCTCTCATCCTCCACACTGGCTGGACGCACCTGGAGAAACCTGCAGGGAGGAAGACACAGAGACCGAACAAGAGACAGAGAATGAGGTTGAAAGGAAAATACTCTGTGGTAATTTAATGCCCGTTTTGTTTCCACTTACTAAAATAAAAACATCATAGTGCAGTGTAAATTACTTAAATAAGGACAATCAATGCCAAGCAGAAAATCAAAATGAACACCCTCAACTTTTTGTTTGTCATACTTTTTCATTGAAAATATGAAGTGCTTCACTCAACAGCAGCAGTAATACTAATGGCATAATGGATGGAAATGTCATAAACCCTCCCATGATTTTCTTAACCCATAAACCTTAACAAGACATCTTTACTGACTTGGTTATCAGCATGTGAACCTAAAGTACATGAATCTTGAGTTTAATTTGTATGCACTGTACCTGGCCACTGCTGCCTGCCAACTGAGGGAGTGAAGGGTGTCTCTGCAGCTGTGGGTGGGGGTGTGAGGGAGGGCCAGTCTGTCAATCAGTAAATAGAGGCTGAGCCTGGAGAGGGCAGAGGTCACCGAGCTGTGTCCTGCTGCCGTGACGATGGCCTGGATGCAGTCCTGCAGCGCGGTGGGAAGGTGCACTGCCCGCAGCGACAGAACCTGCGCTTCTGACAGCTTTAAGTCGGGATGAAATCTGCTGGGGAGAAAAATGCGAACGGTTAAAAAGAAAAATACATTCCAAATCAGATTACATGACTATTGATGTGCTGACAAGTGTGTTGCATCAGTAGCATCCTCAGAAGCATACTAATGACTGCATTAACAAACATATTTGATCACCAATCTGGAGGGATAAGACATTTATGAGTCATCCAAAGAGAGACGGTTTCTGAGAATTGCTTGCAACTGAATCAAGCTGTAGCAAAGCCAAACCTCATACCAGCAATACCCAAAGAAACAGTCAAAACTACACCAAATCAATGAGGTGGTGGTGGTGGGGGGGGGGGTTAAAGCTTTTGAACTTTGTAATAAGACACAACAATATGATCAGAGGTGAAGGAGTTTGATTGAGATTCCTCTCAATTTTCTTTGACTAAACTATCCTGAACAAGCACTCTTCTCTCAATCATACCACTGTAAGAAATTTAGTTTCTGGTGGATTGATCCATCTGTGGCGGTGTAATCAAGCTGGTTAAAACTGTGCGAGAGACGTTCTCATCTGTTTGAATTAGGTCACGTTAGAAGTAGATGAAGACAGATGAAACACAAGATGCCAAGCCTCTGAAACTAAGTCTTCTAATTCTCCACTCCAGAGGATGTAGAGAAATGTGTTGCTTTTGTGTTTTTAATATAAAAACATCCTCCTATAGAAATATTGTTCTGGTTAGTTTCTGCATTATTTCAGACAAACAAAACAAAAACAAAATGCACAATTATATAAAAACAATGTAAAAGTTACCCTTCTATCTTATACAGTGAACGACAACTTGCATTCTCTTAAAACAGAAACCTTGGTCTCAAATAATCTTTTCTCCATCACATTTTCTGCACAAGAAAAAATTACAATAGACTCTAGTAATGATTAAAGACTATATTAACACCCCACTGCATGCGTAAGAAACATTAAGGTTCTTACTCAGTAACGTCAGTAGAGATGCCATGCAGCTCTTCAAGGAGGTTGTCTATCCCAGAATGCCATGCAGTGTTCCAGGCCACCTGCAGGGCTTGGCGGGTGGGTGCCAGGGTCAGCAGGTCAGAGGATGGAGGCAGGACACAGCAGTACGGGCTGACAGCATGATGGGTCACTGCTCGGAATGGGAGGTTGTACCTGGGGGGACATTTGGAGAACAGTTAACTGTTGTTCATGTTGCTTGTGAAGGGGAAGAGAGAAGAGGACCTTTAAAGATACCATGAACCAAGGAAAACTGTTCAAGGATCAGTTTACCTGCGTATTACTGACAGTGGTAGGGAAAATGGTGCGAGGGTCACATCTGTGCTGGATTTGTCCGACCTGATATGACATAAAAACAGGTTGTATAAAAAGATTCTGATGGGATGCATGTTTATTTCTGGAAAGCTCAAAGAGGGGAAAAACAAACTCACCATATTTCAATGCTGGCAAGCTCATCAAATAGCAACAAACTCATCAGGACAGCAATCTCATTTCCACTGCCTTTGTTCTCCTTCAAAATCAAGGATGCTATAATGTGGACATAACATGCAGATTTTACATAAGAACCACACCCTAAGCTGTATCACTCGACCTCATGAATACATTTTAAATTCCATTAGAGCGACAAAAAGTTCAAGACTTATTCCAAAAATTGAAGTTTGGAAACCTGGCACATATTTTGCACAAAACCTCTCAATGAGACTCCAAAATGTTAATTTCTTCCAAGAACAGGAATAACAACCAACAAATACAAAAGTAGTCACAACAAGATGTCATAATTCAAATTAATTGTCTCCCAATTTAAAATGAGTGACTCTAGCTACAAATTAGGCAACCAATATGCAAAAGCACAGCAGATAAAGCTCTGAACAATATGCTGGTGTTGAGCTGAGCTCCATAGCAACAAGTTGCATCATGCTAATATGCCACTTACTGCAGCGTGACAACATGGTTAAAAGCCATGCATCAACGGATGACTTGTCATCCTTTTTTGAGAACGTGCCCCGGAGCCACACAACACAACGCGTATAGCTGTTACTTAATGAGTTGTCTTGTGAACGTACCCCTGAGCAGTGTGAGGAGCAGGAGGTTGTGCTGCGCCAGGCTGTGCCTCAGAGATGGATCTGCATACGCCAGCTTCCTCAGGATACATACACAAGGCTCCAGCAGGCAGTCTAAGCTCTGGGGAGAACAGCAACATACGCGCTCGGTGCTTAATTGCAGGGAAAACACAAACACACACATTCTCTTTCTGTCTCCTCCTGCTTCTGTGTCTCTCACACACAAAAGCACAGGGTCTCTTTCCTGTCTCTTCACATAAGCTAAACCCAAATGGTGTGACTGCACAGGTTGCAGGCAATGCAGCGTTGGGACAAATTCAACCTGCAGGCATCCCTCTTATACACATTTGTTAACTGTGGCCGTGTTCCTCCACCTCCATGAAGCCAAACACGCTGGACAATTATCCCTGTTAGCAGCTTCTGATTCGAGGCCTGGGAATGATCAGCAGACTGCGTTAACTAGAGGGCAAAAATCACTGCTGACCAGGCCCTGTCTGCCACTATTAACACAGGCCATTTCATCCTTCTATCATGCACGCCTCGGTGGGTTTCCTTCACATCCGCTGGCAACACATGTACTCACAGGAGCACATATAAATGAGGACATGTAGACAAATGGGAGCACATGGAGCTGTATTCATGAGACACAGGGTTTGTTTTATTTGGCTTCAGCAGAAATTCGTTCAGTACACATCCATTTATCACTTTGCCAAAGCAGGTTTGTTTTTACCTTGTTGCCGTTTACACTCTCCATAATGAAAGAAATGACTTTGTCTGTTATTCCAAGATTCTTCAGCACCGGGTGCACTGTTGTGTCTGCAGGGACGTAAGAGGACAATTCAATATTCGCACCGACAATAAACATTTGCATAATCCTCGACTATTTGCTTTTCATGCTTGTCTAAAACATATGGTGGTGGGAAGACACCAACTCTGCTGCACTCATTTCAGTTGTAGTTTGTACAAGGGGAGAGCTCTCACTTATCACACAAACTTTTTATAAACTGCATAAAATTTCATCTTAAACTCTGTTTAGGCCTTTTGGCCCCGTTTTTAAGCAGTCGATAAGTCAGGCACATCTTCTACTTAATTATGGAATATTACATTCAATATCATTCTCAAATCACCTATGAAAGGGATGTGAATGCACAGCAACTGCATTCTGCTTGTATAACTGAGATGCCAGAAAGGTTGGATTGCTGTCTAATCCTTTTTGACATATACTCAATTGAAAACTGTACAAAGACAACAGATTCAATGTTTTACCTCATCAGCTTCATTGATTTTTCTAAATATCTGCTTATTCTGAATTTGATGCAGCAACACGTTTCAAACAAGTTGGGACAGGAGCAACAAAAGGCTGGGAAAGCTGTGGAACGCTCCAACACACCTGTTTGGATCATTCCACAGGTAAACAGGTTGACTGGTAACAGGTGATAGTATCATGATTGGGTATGGAAGGAGCATCCTGGAAAGGCTCAGTCGTTCACAAGCAAGGATGGAATGAGGTTAACCACTTTGTGAACACATGACTGTATAAAGGAGATTACTATATGGGCTCAGGAACACTTCGTGAAGCTGCAGACAGTGAACACGGTTTGTTTGACAGCATTCTGTTTTTATTTACATTTCACACAGCATCCCAACATTTCTGGAATCGATTGTACACTTTGCAGTGATACTATACCCTTTACTGATTTGCAAGTACATCTGGGGAACAATGAAAAATGGAGAGGATGTTTTGTGGGGACACTTTAGAAATAATAGAATTCAAAGGGGCCCAAAATATAATAGCGTGCCATTAAAATATGCCTCTACATGAGTACTTTGATCGGAAAGGTCTCAGCCATTAGTGAGTAATACACGAAGGTAGACTTAAGATTTAAATGTATTACCCTGCCAAAGTCAAGATTCAGCTTGGAAATGTATCAAAATAACACAACATTTTATAAGAAATACTGTATATTAGCATCTTTTACAGACAACTCACCTTGTAGCACCACAGACAGCTGCTCTGCCGCCGATCTTCTCAGGGAGATGTCAACAGTGTCTGAGGACAGGATGCAAAACAGCTTCTCCACCGACTCCACCTAGCCACCAATAAACACATTCAGCAAGTGCTTCTGTGTAAGTGTATCTGAGTGCACTTTCTCTGTGTATGTGGATTTGTACCTTAAGGACAGACTTGTTGCTGGTGTCCAGCGTGATGTCTAAAGGATTTCTGAGGCAGTACAGGTTGGGGAGTGAGGAGACCACTTGTTCAGCCAGGTCTGGTCTGGATGTGCTTGATTCATCATCGCTGCATAGGTGTGGCAGGATTTGTTGCACTGCTGCTATTCTCACACTGCAATGATGAGCGGAATTCATGCAAAACTTGATTCAAATGTTTAATTCAAAAATTACACAGTTTTAAACACAGATTAAAAACTGCATGAAACAGCTCTATTCAGACGATAAAGCAAGCGATCTGCTGGCATTAGAGTACCAACACAGGGTACCTGTCTTTCATGTTTGTTTTGTTTTTTTTTTTGTAACATGACATCCAAATGATTATTAGTTGTCAAAAAATGTCTGGCATGGCAGACAAATTTATTAGCTGTTGCCAAAATTTACCAGGGCTTGTCTCTTGGCAAGTGTCTGGTGTTAATTTCCATCTCTATCAATATTCATAGACTGGGACTGGATAGCTGTTTTACACAGGCCTCACAGAGCATTTAGATGACTTGATGAGCACATCAGCTGACAGCAACAGGCAGTGGTAATATGTCCATCACATAATAAGTGGTAGAGCAGAATATTTTAACACTCAAGAGTTTGTCTGGGTCACAAAAACCCTGAGACCCAACGTCAAAACAACTTCACACAAGCAGAGACACAGAAGAAACATACCACCACAGACATAGATTACACACATGTGCACATCTCTGATATGCTCACACATCTGGACAGGCACATCGTACCATCAGGAAATACAAATACAAACACTGACAAAAGGAAGAACCGCAGCCCGGACTCACGTGGGCTGCTTAGTGAATAGGAGCCGGAGCGCTGCTTTTAGCTTGGCTGTGCTTGGAAACACCTTGTCTCTTGCCACGTCCGACATGTCACTTATCAGCAGGACGCAGTTTCCCAGTGACTCTTCGGTGCCGGCGTAGCCCTGCCACACACACAGAAACACACACACACACACACAATTCTCAGCCTGCCTTGGCAGACAATGGAGCGAACAATGGGGAATTCCAGCTAAGCAACAAAAACAGTAAATAAAATATGCATCGCTTTGATTGCGGGTGGTTTCATTTCATCTCTTGTTGACATGGCGGGCCCATCTCTGAATGGCCTCCTTGAATTAAATCACACTTGACAGCCTAGTCAAAATCTCATGTATATTCATGAAGAATTTCCAGGCTTTCTGTTGCCTGAAACTGAACAATTAATAAAAGCTTGTTTTTTTTGCCACCCAAAAAGGAAACAATATAGCAGACTATGTAAATGAGAGAATAACTAAATTTTTCTCACTGGCAGCTCAATATTCAGTCTTCTGTGGTCCAAGGGTGCTAAAATTGCACTTTTGATCACACTTGTTTTGATTGTGGAGAGCACACACCACTTCCCCACGCTCAATAAATATAATGTAATAAGTTCCACAAATGATGCTGCTTTATGAGCTCTGCAGTATAAATACAACACAGCCTCTACACAGAGCACAACACCTGTAATATGGGCATGACCGGGTAAAGTGCCTCATTGAATCTGTCCCAGGTTGACGCTGTCATCATCAATCGTCCCTTGAGCAGGAATAGCAGAATATCCTTGGCAGCAACATTCACCTATAGATCACAGGTAAACTGCTGAGTTCACAAAGGCACTGCTGAACAAAACATTTACAAGCAAGTGCTGTAAGTGACTTTTAAATGTATAAACAACATGACACTGGTGAACCCTGACAGTTTAGCATAACCTTAAAACACATCAAACACAGAGATTACATGTATTCCTAAACCCGGAACTAAACTAACATATTCAAGCAGTGGCCAGAAAGATCTCACTGCTAAGGTCTAAATCGGGTCTAATATAATTACAGGAAACTCTCACGTTTGCCTACCCTCTCTGCAGAATCCTGGAGTCCGAAAGCGCTTATTTCATAGAGCACCCTGTGGTGGAGAAGGAAGTTGACTCCACCGCAGGCTCCTGGTTCCTGTCGTGACACATTCTGGATGCCAAGGCAGTCCTAGGGGTGTATGTAATCACACAGAAGCACATCATAAATTATCGCCTTCCTCTCACTTGTGCGCGCATTCAAGAGTTCCAATTCACTTTAAGTGTAGCTATGTATTCTAGATGGTGGTTAGCAAAAATGAAAAGGAAGACAGATTTCAAATGTCAAGGGGGTTTTTAACAGCACACTGCCAAAGATCTTTGATTCATCTCATCGTCATCATACTTATTTACATATACCCATATGGCCCACCAAACAGACCCATATTATGGCATTAGCAGCTGTAATTTAAGCCCTGAACCTGCACACTCTCACTTGAACACTGAGTGTGTATAGAAGACTGCTCTGACCTTGACCAGGTTTAAAGAGCATTCGTATGTTTCCGTCTTGACAGGCAGTAAGGGATGTGACAGCAGCTTCAGGAGAAGTTTCTGGCTCTCTGTTTGGAGGAGGGGACTGGGCTGATCAAACTTCCATCTAGTGAGGGACAACCAAAAGGGATTTAAACTAGCATAAAAACACTTAATATATAAATGCAGCAGAATAAGTGACCGACTTAAATTGCAAGACAATATGACATTTCTCGTACAGGTAGGAGCAGATGTGGACACATTCCTTGATGATGGGTAAGTGCTGGTGAAACGGGAGCCCGTCTGTGGCCTGGTCTGCCAGCTCCAGCAACTCCAACCAGTTCTTTTCTCCCTTAATGAAGAAACAAATTAATGAATGAGCACAAAATGTTGATATAAGTAACAGGCTAAAAAGGTTTTGCTATAGCATGAGGGCCACAGCTAGCGACAGCTGCATGGTTTTTAATTTAATCAAAGAAATGTGTATCTGTAAAAAGTCTCTCTGTAGAATGCAGAGCTACTACTGGCTATAATTCTGTAACATGCAGCTCATACCTCAGTGTGCGCTTCCTTGAGGAAGTTGCAAGTCGATTCCATCCAGAAGGCAGCACGGGTCACCCTCCTGTAGAGATCATGGCTGTCTGAGTTTACTTGCTCCAAGTAGGCCACTGCTGCCTCTTGCATGCTGGGTAATAAACCTTCCAATGACGTATCCAAGCATAGGCGGAAAATGGCTGTTGCTGTGTTTTCTGGGAGACTGTCACTAGCCTGTGTGAGGTTGAGAAGCCTTAATTTACTGCTCTTTTACAGTAAACCTTCAAGAAAGCATTGTGAGTTGGTCGCACAAGCGCGCGCACACACCTTCTCAGGAGGGAGGATGGTCTGTAGGAGTTTAATGGTGAATACAGCAGTGCCTGTGTAAGCTATTCTGTGATGAACCTGAGAGCTGTGGGGAATGTCTGCTGAATAGCTCTCATGGTAGCTCAGGATATCCCCCAGTTGTTCCATGCAGGCTTGCAGCTTCTCCTTCTAAAAAACACACAGACAGAAATGTAGACAAAAAGCACACATGCCACACAAACACAGCAACACATGTGCATGTTCACACACACAGGCGCACGCGCACACACACGCCCACCCAAACACACACTGACGCACAGCTACTGGGTGGGAGCCAAGAGAAAAATTGTTCGTTCCAGGGGTTAGGAATTGAATGTAATCAGATTTCAGGGTTATTTTGGGACGAGATACAGATCCACCCTATCTCAGTATGAATAAATTGGAACAATCTATTCTCAGCCACTTTGTTCGGGGAGTAGAAATAGAACAATAGAACGCGTACACCAGCAGGGGGCAGTAGATGCCCTGTGCATTGCCGTGGCTGGCATGAACAGTTTGGCCGTTCCCATAGGAAAAACCTAGAGGTCTGGCACACAAAAGCTGCTCTCCACATAAAGATGACAAAACAGTTCTCAGGCTGCAAGGCTCTGGGCATGTATTAAACAGCAGAGGGCCAGAGGGGCCTGGGTTTGACAAGTGTATAAGTCCCCCTGTATAGGAACATACCCTTTAAACTGCCAGGAGAATAACAAATTATTCTGCATAGTAAAAAAAACACATACACTGGTTTAACACAATCCATTGTATGGACTTAATCAAGATAATAAATGAAGGCATTTACTAACACAACAATTCTGTGCTTGGATAAACCCAGGGGTACAGACGAGAGGTGTGCATGTATGTGTAAGAAGCTCTTTGTACCAAGCAGAAAGCCTTTGTAACCTTATATAATTCATTCAGCTCAATCACATGCCTCCAGTTCTCCTTGACAGTTGAGCACCGTACGCCTGTGTGTCTGTGGCAAATTGTCTGGTGGCCAACCCAGTTCCCCCCCTTTTCAGTGAAGTGTATCCATTCATCTACATAAGAGGCTGTCATGAGTTGTGTTTTGACTTGCCAGCTCCATCCCCACCAGGCTGCGATCGTCCCAGACCAGCTCACAAACACTGTCCCCGAGCAGGAGGACGGCGTCGCACAGCAGCTCCAGAACACGATGGAACACATGTGAACCCTCTGAGAAAGAGGAGAGGAGGAGAGAAACTGAGCGAGAGCAAGGGCAGATTTTTTTTTTTTTTGACAAGATCAAACACTGACAGACTACAGTCAATGCAGTGAAACAGGTGAGGGAACATTCAAGATATCAAATCTTTACTCAAGCAAAAAGAACAAACAAGAAAAAAAAACAGATGGTGATACTTGATTAGTATAATTTAAAATATCTTTTCTGTCATCCACCTTAACATAAAAGCCTGCAGTGACTCCTACCTGTCTTAAGCAGCGGTATGGCATGCTCCATGGTGGCAACAGTGAACTGAGCCAAAGTGAGCTGCTGTAACTGCAGCTCCAGGACATCTTCTGCACCCATGTCAGGAAGTGCCAACTGGGTCACATCTGCGGGCGACTGGGGTGTCTGCCTGGGGGCCTGGACTGATGCTCCACCTCTGTGTGAGCTGCCACTGAATGAATCACAGACAAAGAGGGGAAGACAACTGAAAATTCATGATCTGTACATGGACCACTCAAATACAAAGAGTGACGTAGGAGCTGTACAGGGATGCATCACAAAAACTGAACATGCCATCGTGGGAATCAGAAACAGATTTTTAAACACTATGGACCAGCCGCTAGAGGGCTCCTGGTGTTGTTCATATTTAAAAAGAAAATCCTTCACAGTCTTTCTAACGTCGTTTTATCTTCATATGTGGGTTGCCGGTGTCACTAGCAATTTTGTCATTATCAAAGCCACAAAAAATCCTACTGAGCACAAAATTCTGAAAAGTGTAACACTCTCTTGTTACATGTGAGGTCTGATGAACACAATGGACGACACTGCTGAATCATAGCAAAAAGTTGTTTCTTTAAGCAAGGAAGACAGACTAACATAACACCATTTATGCCTCAGAAGCGTGACATAAGACAAACAGAGTGAAGCTCTGAACCCGCTGCCAACACGATCACTAAAGACATACAAAGAAACAATGCCTTACACAGCAAGAGCTGATGTACCGAAAGCGGTGCGGTTCTTTTCTAACTATAATCTCATCTAGCCTTTGAACGTGCAGGTACACAAAAATGGAGTGTACATGCACACACCTGTTGGAAGCTGCATCTCCGTCTTGGCCGTCTCCCCTGGCTCTCTGGCCTGTGCGTCCGACCACAGAGGGCCGAGGCGAGCACTCTGCCCTTGGGGACGAGGCCTGGGAACGCTGGGTCCGCACCTCCTGGGAGTAGGAAAGGGACGAGTTCTGAGACACTGGATCTGCACAACCACAAAAAGAACATACTTGCACGTTAGTTGCACACAGACCCTGTATGATAAAGCAAAGAGAAGATTAAGAAAGTGGTAAGAAATTAATAAACAGTAAAGAATTTGAAGAACAAGTAAAACTGAAGGTTTTCTTTAAGTCAACAATTACACTACACTTGAAAATATAAATCACTGTGGTATTCTTTAAAAACTTAGTCATGTGAAGTATATGATTCAAAATTCAGTGCCTCACTGCAATAAGATAATACATACTACTATGTTTAGAAAGGCACTAAAGCACAAAGGAGTGTAAGTGTAGTGTAAACAGGATAAGCACACAGAAACTATTAATCTCCATCTGAAGACTCTTCTATCGGCATTTAAAAACACATGGAAAGATCTGTACAGCACGCTAACGCATAAGGCATGCTACCTTGCTTTGTAGAGTAGAAGCTTGGATCTTGATGAAAGCGTAGTCTCCTCCTCAGCCCCACACAAAGCTGCCGCAGGCAAGAAAGAGCCTGCAAGTGCAGGTAGCTCGCTTCACCTTTACCCGAACCCAGCCTCAACAGGGACAGAAGGTTCTGACAACAGAAGGGGATATCAGAGTAGGCTTGTTCCTGTGAAGCTGAGTTACGGAAAGGTTTTCTAAAGACATAATTAACAAACAGTATTGTCCAATTCGGATATTCTTGTAATTCGGCAAATATCTTAATTTATGGCTCTGTTTACAAACAGACAGGACTGAGCCCAAGCTGAAACAATGTACAAAGACTGTGAAAAAACAGGACCTTAACTCAGACAATGATAGAAAAGTTGTAATAAAGTTTGCTAAATAAAAAGGGCAAGTGGAATTGAATTATTGAAGGGGCAATTTGTTCCGAGTTCAGATTCTCTGCCCTCTGTTGCTAATGATGTCATGTCTCTAAATCCAAGTCTTTTAATTTAGCTTAATAGCTCTAGTAACTCAAACGAGGGCCAAGTAAAGCCACAAGAAGAAAAGTACTTTCCCATAATGATTTCTTTTTGATGATGAGACTGCTGGGTGACAGTATGCTAATACAAGCCTTGAGACCGATGTAACGTAATGCACCACTTTATTAACAAAATAGTAATGTTCGCTCACAGTGGCTCATCAGGGCAAAATGATGTCTCCTCCAGCACTCTGTCTATGGCAATGAAATGAGCAGCTCAGATAACAGATGCATTTTGTTGCGGACATGATACTAGATGATAATAGATGTATTAAAAAGTGCAGTCACTTATTTTTCCTTTTTTATAGCTCTTTGAACGTAAAATAAATAAAGATGGGTTATGAGGGCTATGACTGACCCCGCGCATCAGCTAACCCCCATATGATTTCAGTTAGAGCACACAGTAACTCTACAAAAGTACATTCTCATTTGCAACATAACACAGGTGAGACTCTTCCAAAGACTGGGACCAGTTTGGAAAAAATTCTGATATTCAGTGAGGCTTTCAGAGATAGGGAAGCAAAGCATTGCACCAAGGACTTTCCACCCCTACAAGAGGCACATCATGACCAAACTACATCCTCACAGCAATCTAGTGCCTGCTCAAGCAAAGTACGCCCCCAGAGGCCTCCACAACCTCCTACAAGATCAGGGACACTGAATTATAAATTGCTGTTTTGTTCAAGGACGTTATTTGACAGGTTATTATTTTGACAGTAGCTAGAGTGACCATCCCATACATCCCATTATGAGTCGGTCACACTGGCCACTCAAGACAATACAAGTCATCTAACTGATGTAAATAAACAAGAATGCCCTGGAATTCTTCATTTTGTCTTTTTAGTCACATTGAATCAAGTACAGAGATTTTAGGGTAAGCATCAAGACACCATTTTTAAGTCAAGACAGTGTCAAAGTCATAATATCTACTAATTATTAAGTAATTATCAACTCAAGTTTTGAATTATGTATTTTTTTAATCAGTATAAAGTGTATAGTTGACACTGACACATTCATTAGAAACCGACAGTACCCATAGAAGAAACAGCAGTCATTCAGAAATGATCTGTTAAAGCATGGAACAAGGTTATATA
Organism: Chelmon rostratus; assembly: GCF_017976325.1. Lineage (NCBI taxonomy): Eukaryota > Metazoa > Chordata > Actinopteri > Chaetodontiformes > Chaetodontidae > Chelmon > Chelmon rostratus. The sequence continues at coordinate 11,998,852 of NC_055677.1, forward strand.
ATGATACCTTTACAATACTGGGCCTTTGCAGGAAGATTTCAGCAGGAAAGTCCTGCATGATGACATCACACAGAAGTTCACATGTGGTCCGCACCAAGTTGGGGTTGCTGCTCCTTAGAGAACTGTAAAATTAAAGCGGATATGTTGAATACTCAGTAATCACTGTTTTGTCAGCTTCTTAGTCTGGTTTAACTCGTTCTCTTAAAAGCTGCTTTCTGGAATTAAATCATAATTTTGTTCATTTTACACAGCATCTTAATTAGACATATATCATTTTTTATACACAGTACACATTATCTCTCACCTCTCATTGGATGAAAGTATGTGTGTGTCTGTGTTTGTCAAAGTCAGCCATGGAAACACAGAAAACTTCAGACATCTCACAGACTCATGCACTGTACGACACAAGAGAAACAAAAGTGTAAAAAGAGTAATGCATAGAAAAAATTATTAACATCAAGCATTCAAAAACTGATACCTGCTATCTTCTGAGGTGGTACATCTGTACGGCTTGGCATGCTCTTGTGGAAATAGCCCATTTTAGGAAAATGCTCTTGAGCTGGAACAATTGCTGGAGCTACAGCAGAGACACCGGATTTGTTAAAATACCACTTCACATACTGCAAGCATTTGATGAACCTGTCATAAGATCTGTGTAAAGTAAACAAACAACCCACACAATCCTCTCCCACCTCTCTCCTGCAGAAGATTATGAACATGCAGTGGTTTGTAGATGACAGAATCAAAACAAACAATTGTTTGGCTTTAACTTGCAACACCTGTTGGAGTTGCGGTGCGCTGTCCATGTAGACATGAGTAGACCACTGCATGACTGGGGAGTAGCTCAGGTAGCTGGAACAGCTGGTCCAGGGTTCCGTCAATGACAGCTCGCAGCCTGGGTTCCACATTAGCAGACAGTTGGGTGAGGAAGTCCACCGCCCCGACGTCCCTTAGCATCTGCGCTGCACTAGGATGCTTGGAAGACAAAATGAAAATTAAAGTCATGAAATGGAAAAAATGTAAATGAAAAATCTAAAAGTTTGGTGTAGCACTGTCAAAATCTTTAAGCCTGTCATGAAACTTTATCACAGGAGATACTGGCTCAGACAAATATTGATTCTACTTCAATTAAGTGGTTGAATTCTGGTTAGCCTTGTTGAAGAAATGACCAAAATCACATTTTAGGTTCATCAGTATATTTTGACATTTGGTAGCCACTAGAAGACTGTGCTACTAACGCTAATACAGTTACCATCTAGCTACGTATGTAATGTTACCTTTGATAAAGACGAGAGCAATACAAGGACCTCTTCCTGCATTGGCACCTCGGGGAAGTTGAACCACTCAAGAAGATACACAAACAGCTTCTTTTCTTGAACAATGTCAGAGACGGAAATCAGGGAATGGTCCAGCTTGCACATGATGCTCCTCAAAGCTCGAACTCTTATCTCCACCAAAGAGTGGCCTAAGGTTTGAAAACAACGTATTAAGCTGAGAAAAGACATCATAGCAAAGTTAGCGACGTTTTGTTTTAAGCTAGTCAGCAGCTAGTTAGCTAGCTAGCTAGCTAACGTTGGATGGAAGTTGAGAAAAGTTTTAGTGACTCTGGTTCCTTCGCTAACGTTAGCGTTGACATCTGTTACAACTCTGCATGCTGAAGTTAGAGGACAAATAAAGACCAGCTAGAGTTTCTATTGTTAGCTAACGTTAGCATGCAAGCTGCTACTATTAGGCAAGTTAGAGAGTTTTGTGGACATCAGCTCAGGTAAAGTCGGCTACATTTGCTCAGCTAGTAAGTTATCCTACCTATTTTCTTTATAAGCGGAGATAACTCCATGTTCAACCTATTACGTCTCTCTGTGTAAAAACCGGGCAAAAAAAAAGCTTCATCAGCGGTCGAGGCTGTCAGTTCTGTGAGTGATTGTCTGCCAGTGTCATGTCAACAACGTCTGTTTTCAACAAACGCGCCAGCCTCTCTCCACTTCCTGTAGAGGAGCCAGGGTGCGTTCAGGGGACACGACTGTGTAGGATAAACTCACTTGAGACACTTTAGTCATAATGATGTACTTCCACAAACCTTTTACATTGTGTAGATACAATAATGTAAGCACCTAAAGGGAAACTGTTCTTATATAACTTAATAATGTTTATAAACAGTGCAGCATTTCTCAGAGAATTCTGCTAATCAGCACTTTAAAAATCAACATGCAGCAGTAAAGGCCCAAAGAGACTGCAAATTATATATATAATTAAAAAAACTGCCAAACACAGACAAACTGCACTGACAAAGCTGAACAGCAGTTACAAAACCAGCAAAAAGGGATATGATCATTAAAGGAACTAAAAATCTGATCCTGGTGTATCAATCAACAGTGCAAGATGTAAAACTTGAGGTGTGTTACTTTGCATTAATTTGTTATTTCTTCTACCACCTTTACCCTTCCAACAATGACACTGACAACTGTCGTCAAACCTTTTTAGGGCAAGGACTTAAGTTTAGATCACAATTGATCAGATTATGTCCCAAGAAATCCTGTCTGTGGGTGGCCTTTCTGTCAACGGTGTTCGCGACACGACACATGCGATGCTTCAATTTGTGGGGTGTCTCTTGCCTGATCTTTTGAAATGTTATGTAAACACGCTGCAGCAATTTTTCTTGTCAGGGTCATCAGTGTTTCAAGGCATGTTTCAGAATCACTGAAGGCTTTTGCTTAAATACTGCATGAAGTTTTGACAGCAGCCACCTTATCCTGTCATTAAATTAATCTCCTCAAACACTGACGTTCTCAAAAAATCAAAGTTGATGTGCATCGCCTCTTAACACAAGTGCAGCATGAATTCTTTCCTGCGTGTCAGTTAATCCAATTGCACAAGATCTCACACTTGAGATGTGATGTGGCTATGATCAGCCGACAGGGTGATAATTAACAAACTTAGCAAACAATGATTTGATATGATAATAATATAATCACACAGCTTTTGAGAATTCCGTAAGGATTTAAGCCCGTAATTAATTTGGCTGCATACTGTATGTTCTGTCACCTTTGACGAGTTTGAGAGGGGTAAAAGGAAAATGATAATTTGTGCTTTCATAAACCATTCCTGTTTTACTTCAGCACATAAGTACATCTTAGCAATATCCCACTCCGGTTTCCCCTCAAGTTACTTCAAATTAAGGTGCAACATTTTTCTCACAGTCTTTTAAGGCAAACAACACACGTATATATGCTTGTTCCAGAACTACATTTATCATATCTACTGCACACTGAGCCAAATATTCAAATCCAGGATGCTGTTTTTATATAGCTGCACCATCGCATTATAAAAACTATTTTATTCACACGTCCCTGTAATTGTGTGGTTATGTCTTCAAACCTTAGCATCATATCTTGACCGCAATTTAAAATAATGTTCTGTGAGTTGGAGCAGAGTTCAACCTGCACAACATGAGTCACTCTGATGGACCCGCCAAAGGGTCCATTGACCTGAGGAGGAAACAAGGTGCATTCCATTTCCACCAGCGTCTGATACCATATATAGGACTGAGTTTGACATTCTAAATGAGAATACAGAGACAGAGACACCCAAACAGCCGAGGAAGTCTTCTTTACTCAGTGGAAAAATACATAGCTCTAGGTCAGACCAGGAGCTCTCGATAGCTGTTGAGTCTGCACCGAACACTACATCCCATCATTTCTGTTTGACAACCACTGTGTGTCTTGGATCATTTGTTAGCATGGGCTGCAGACAGGGAGCAAAATGTCACTTTAAATGAATGAAAACACAGCATGTGTGTCGCCCAGACCTGTATTTCTGACCATCGGACATATATGCTTTTCTCCCTGATGTCTTTTCTGCTGTTTTTGACAGGTTTCCCTGATGTCCTAAAAACTGCACTTGTCCCCTCATTCACATCCCTTGTAAACATCTTAGTGACTCTTAGCTATAAGTACATATTTTGTGTTCTGCACTTTCAACCTTTAATTGTGTTTTCAGATGCATTTATTTTACATCAGGCTAACTCACTCAATGCTAGAAATCACCTTGGGATGTTAATGAATTTAAGCTTGATCTCCAAGTGGAAATCATGCCAACAGAAATACTTTGAAGCCTGATTTACTCTCAGAGCCTCTCGGCCTCTGGATGCTCACCATGGTTAATGCTGATCATGAGTCATCATGATCCTGACCATACTGGCCAACCTGGACAGAAGTCACTACGCTGCTGATGCATTTAACTTTGGAGATCAATGGTAGAGACTACATACTGTATATACAGAAAATAAAAGAGGTATGACTGTATGGTTTTTCACAGAGAAGTTTAAACCTGGAGCAAAATCACAACAAATTAGGGACTGTAAGAAAATTATGGGGATAGAGAGGCAGAGTGGAATCTTGTATTTTTCTTCTTGAAAAGCATGGCCCTCTAAAGTATTATTAATATTTTCTTCGGTACCTTTCCTTGAAAATATCTCAACAAATAGTAATCAGTTGGTACAACTTGTTTCACTTAAATACTAAAAAGGCAAAGCATTAAGAATTTAAGATGGTGTAATGTAATTTAAACCTTAATATACGCATTAATGGAATCATAATTTTCACAATTGCTACCAATGTATACATAAAAAGTGGAATTAACCATTTCCAGATATATGGCAAACATAACAAAATTATGTATATTCTAGAATAAAAAGAAACCAAATAATAGGCTAAATTTGAATGGTAATATTATATTGGCCAACTTAATGGTGCTTTCTGTTATGATGCAGATTCATGTGAACGAAGGGACAAATAATGGGAGAGATAAAATTTAATGACTCACAGGCATGAAAATAGCATGTGTATTGTGTGTTTCTTATGACTGATATTTGTTTTACCCAGTTGAACGTGGATGGAAAAAGCAAGCCATCAGACAGTCAAAGAATTTTTGTCTCCTCACAAGCGATGGCCAAAAACTAAAATTGGGGCTAGTAAAAATTAAAAGACTCTCCTGTGCTCTCCAAAAAGAAACAAACAAACAAAAAAAAAACTACCCATCAGTAAAAAGTAGAAATACCCCCCCCCCAACATTCCAGTAATAACTTCCATACAGTCTCTTTCAGCACATTCAAGGACATTTAAAGTGCCAAAGAAATGTTGAAGTAAGCTGAGCCATGTACAGTGAGTCTATCACCAAATGTTTCAGAAGGGCTGCTGGGCTAGCGGATCCGTTGTTGCCCTCGTAGCATTTCATGCATAAAACAAGGTCAAATCAGCTAATTAATCATATCATTATTGTAAATGTCTAAAATTCAGCACCCCATATGGCGACAAATGCACGGCGGTACTTCAAGAATAGCTAATGTGAAATCAAGGGTGAGGTTAGAACAGAGGCAAAGAACATAAGCAAGCACAGACGATGAATTCATTGTTTTTAACCAGGCAGCCGTTTGGACGGAGCTCAAATCTCTGTAGCTGAGTCATTACATTGTATGTGGATGCACCTGCTGCAACAGTAATTAATGCACAAACTTTGAAGACCTCTTACGTAAGGAGGGAAAAAGTGAAGTGACGGACTGCTTCAGCCGTGGGGCGCTCTTCGAGTTTTAAAGAATGCAAAAAGAAAAATGAATAAGCTGAAATCACAGTGAGACACAGAAACAATTAGGCAGAAGTGTGGACATCATCCTTGCCATAAATGCTGTATTTTGAGGCGATGTTATTCCACACAGTCATTCCTGAAACAAAACCAAAGTGGTCCCACTGGCCCTGTCACTGCCTGACATGCCTGCTGTACCCGTCTTCCGCTCCGCTGCAAGTGTTGAGGACATGAGGGTGGGCACCGAGGGGCCCCCTGACAATCCCCCATTGGCACGGGAGTCAAGTCAAAGGACTCAGTCCAACTGAAGCAAGTGCAAAACATATTGTGCAAATAATTTATGGCTGATACAGTGTTCATTTGAAATTAAGATGAAACGCGAGGGGCTACATGTAGAGACGTCTCATTAAACAGTTTGGCCCTCTCCGTGTGCACAATGTTCCATCCTGACTGGAGGTTCGGCGCTTTTGAGTCGTGCTTATACATAAATTCAAATTCTTTTGGAAATATTGATCTTGAGAGAGAGCGAGAGAGAGAGATGCGCTAGACACCCTCATATGTTGTGCTGTTTGGCAACATCATGCAGATCGCTACTGCATTCCTATCAAACTGCTAGACTTTAATTTATGTAAAATCTAAACAGGCTGCTAATAGTAGCTATTTGATCTGTTTATCCTGGCATGACAAAACAGGCTGGGTTATGCCCACAGCTGAATATTTACTTGTTTTTACTGTCTGGCAACAAATATCAACCGCACTAAAGTTTGTTTGTCAGGTCTAATTTAGCTTGTAGAAACATTGCATCCTTGCTTCCCAGTGTCCTTGGTGCTATATCTAAGAGCTGCCAGCCCCCCCCCACCCCCACCCCTCCACCAGCCCTCCCCTCCTGTGCCAACACATCAAGTGAAGGCAGCCTGATCAACCCTAATAGGGCCTGGTAATTAGAGTCTTTGCATAGAGCCTGTCTGCACACAGCTGCCCTAAGCAGGTTGGCGAAGGACTGCCATACACTTGACAGCGTGGAAAAAACAATGTAATGTTCAGTATATGGACCAAATTAGTCTGGCAGTGGTAAACACAATCTACTTTAAAACAATACTGACACTAATTAGGCAACCAATGTATCATTTCAGAGTTCAAGTTTTAGTTGGTGTATCAAATACGTGAAAATACTTGGAGAGCCAACTTGATGTCTCTGGAATACAAATTAGAAAGACCTTCCTGAGTAAAGGCTAAGCACAGATGACTTTTGGGGGTGGGAGCGGTGTAGTGGTTGATATTTCTACAGTTATCTGATATCTGTAGTGGAAAATCCAAACCTGATTATTGCACTCGGGGATAGCTATATACTGTTTTTTCAACATCATGGTGTGAACTGCAAGCAAACAAGCAGAAAACAACGAAAAAGAAAGTTTGCTTTAATCTATAGCTAAAAATAAAAGGTTCAGTTTCATTTTTGGTTATCTTCATAAGCAGCTGCTGTCTTAAATCACTGACTACTACACAGAACTACAGAACTCGTAGGAGGCAATTAAGAAAACAAAATCACTCTTCATTATGCATGTCACACTGAATCTTCCCATGTTACAGTCTCCTTAAGAAAAGTCCAAATAACTTCATGTATTTTAAAGGCGCGCTCTGTGGGAGTTTAACTGCACCTGACCAAAATAATTCCAAGCCATTCATAAAAATGCTAAATTATTTCAAGGACTGCACATCTAATAATTTTGGGTGGCACAGGGAGATGGTTTTTGTCCCTGCTATTATGACTGAACTGAATTTGCACATTTCTGCAGCAACTAGTTCCAAGTTTCGCTATTATACTTGTTCAGTCTGTTTTTCTGTGGTGAAGCACATTCATTGCTATTTATTTCCGTTGGAATGACCTGTGTGTAGTGAATTTTTATGTATTGGCGCGCAGTGAGGCCGTTTTACATCCTCCTTGCTTAGACACTTAAGAAAGACAATAAATACGGTGTTATAGTGCCAACCGTTGTTTGACACCATATGTTTTTATTCATCATTTAGGCCTATTACGTATGCATTCATGATCTATTTCTTGAGTTTTAAGACTCAGTGTTTGTTTCCAGCAGAGGTTCACAGAGCATGAGTGTTTTTTGTTTGCTTGTTTGTTTGTTTTTTTGCAACACCTTGCTTACACAGCTCTACCACATCCTTCTACCTTTTGCAACTGAGCAGCCCCATTTGATGATATTTTAAATGCTTTTCACCTAAGAAATCAGCCATGGGTTATTTTAGGGACTGAACTTATTCACTTCCTTGCCCCCAAATTTTGTTCTTTGGGTCATCAAATCCTCTTTTCTAACCTAACCCAATAAATACAAAACATTATGTTTGGCATTAACATTGAATGTTAACATATTTCACAGATTAGGTCTGTTTTTGTATGTATTTTTTTTTTCATTGATTTTATGAAAATGTGCCCGTGATTTCTAAGTGTTTGGGCTGCCTCTGCCTCTGGGATGTGAAAACTTGCTGTAGCTGCTGTGTGTGGCTGCTTCGCTGCATCTGAATCTGCTCGCACAATTCAACAGGCAACAAAGGAAGAAAGGAAGAGGCCGTAAGCTACAAAGTGTTAGCTAGCATAGACTGAAAAATGCCACCTTGTTGTGTCATTCTAGTCGGCAATGTAGACCCGCACTTTTAGAGAAGGACCTAATTCGGCCACGTAAGCTCTTTATACTTTGGTTCGGGCGCAGAAGCTGACGAGAGAGAAGCTAACGGTAATGTTTTCTACAAACGTTAACAAAGCTAGCTGATTGGCTTAGGTAGTAAGCTAGCATTAGCCGAGCTAACGTTAGCCAACAGTCGCTAAGGAGCGAGCTTTGTTGGCCAATACAAATGCCAACACCTCTGGGTTATTTCGCCAAGTAAGACAAGCAGAAGTGATCGGGTAAGAGACAATATAACGTGCATATTTTGAAAAATGTTTGTGGATACAGATTTAGTTTGGAAGTAATAGATATGCTAGCAAACTAACTGGTTGTTAGCCATTGGTGATAGCATACAAGCAAACCAGTATATATTAAGTAAGCAATTTGTGTTGAGTAACCTTATTTTGTTTTTGATAGTTATAAGATTTAAAGTGTACAAACTGAATCGTAGTTACAGCTTACAGTTTCACAACATTGCAATTAAAGTCACACACTAACAAGCGCAGCTAAGCTAAAGGCATGCTGTTGTGTCCGTAGGCCTTGCCAGGTCAGGACAAGCCATGCTAACCCTGGCTTTATAAGCACACACTGTTTGTTTCATGTTATTATTATGTAGGTACATGTTACGTGTTGTTCGCTTACAAAATCGCGTGCTAAAAGTGTGGAACTTTTCAAATGAGCTGCCTTTGTGTTTCATAGCATCAAATGAAAGGTGGTGGAAGTGGAACTTGACCCATCCAACTGAGTCACCATTTTCCTGCACATAATGGTGAGTAATCAGATTGCAGCTGTCTTGATTATCAAGCAGCTTTATTTAGGTGCTTTAAGTGGCACGTGTCTTTAGATACTGCTACAGTCGCGATTTGCCAAACGCTTTTTTTATTTAATTATTTATTTTTTAACAGATGGAACAGCAGTGATTGTTCTTTACTTCATAAGATCATGACCGTAATACAGTGTGGTCAGTGAATATTTGTACAGTGACACATTTTCTATTGTTGGCACATTGTTTTCAAAATGAAATGATGGCTGTGAGGTGCACATGCAGGCTTCTAATTATATGGCTGTTTGAAGGTGTTTACATCTGTATTTGGGGAGAAGTGTACAAACTATAGTCGGTTTTATACATAGCCCATAGTAAACAATGCAGCAGGAAAGTGATCCTAAACACACAGGCAGAAAAAACTGAGGAGTGTAAAGGGATCAACAGTGGCAGCAGCACAGGTCTAACAGAGCATGAATTGGGAAAATACCAAGCGTCTGTTGATGGCTGTGGATCATCGACCTTTAGCAATCAGCGAAACAAAGGATTTGCAAAAAAGTGATTCTGTTTTATATTTATGTAATTTGTCCAATTAAAATTGTCCCCCTAAAGATCAGGAACTGTTATGTAGAAGTGCCACAATTTGCACACACCATGAATGTAAACAATTACCTTACACCTGAAAGTCAGCACTTTGATCGCATAATCACTGTTTGATTTAAAATCTGTGGTGCTGGTCGTCCAGAGTTTAGAGCTGAAACGATTACTCAGTCAACAGAAAAATAATCTATTTTCTTAAGTGATTAATATATTTAGTTATTTTTCAAGCTAAAATGTCAAACATTTTCAGGTTCCAGCTTCTCAGCTGTGAGGATTCACTGCTTTTCTCTCTCTTATGTAATGATAAGCTGGATGTCTTGAGTTTTTTGACTGTTTGTCTGTCTGAGAAAACAAGAAATCTGATAACTTAATATCAGGCTTCAAGAAATTGCAATTTGCATTTATGATTTCTGACTTTTTGTAGATCAAATGATTTATTGAGTAAATTATTTTTAGTGGCAGCCTCAACCGACTTTATACAACAAAAAGTATTCTGTTATTAAATCTTTTCAGTGTGCTGTGATATGTGCGTTGCTTTCTGAGGCACTGGAAGACTAAACGTAAAATATGTTTTGTTTTTGTTTTTTCCTGCAGGGTTTGATGGCTCCACTGTATGCATGACTTGTTTCGTGTGGCCTGATGGGAGGACATTGTGGATAGTACTTTCATCAGGATACCAGGAGAGCCATCCCATGCCCCCACTTTGGAGGGCCTGTCAGAATGAAGAAGATAAGCCTTAAGACCATCCGCAAGTCCCTCAGCATAAAGGGCAAAGAGGAGGGTGACTTTGTCATGCTCCAGCAGCCCTCGGTGACTACAGAGTTTTCCAAGGAAGAGTCACTTTTTGGGGGCTGCTACACCAAAGAGCTTTCTGGCTGTGACCTTGGTGGTGAAGAGGACAAAGGGGGCCAGAATAAGGGCCGCTCAAAGAGTGAGGGCCTGATGGGATCTTTAAAGAGGAGGCTGTCTGCCAAGCAGAAAGTGAAAGTGAAAGGCAGCTCCTCTGCCATAGGCTCAGTGGATGACGACGACACCTTCTCATCCTCATCTGTGCCCATCAGCTTCAACGAGGTGAAAGCCCAGAGACCCCTGAGATCTGCATCCCTACGGAGTCACCATTATAGCCCCTCACCGTGGCCTCTGCGGTCAGTCAACTCTGATGAGGCGTGTATCAAGATGGAGGTAAAGGTTAAAGCCATGGTTCACTCTCCCAGCCCGAGTCCCAACTTAAATGGTGTCCGGAAAGAATTTCATGATTACCAGATGGAAGGGCTCTTTCAGGACCAAGCAGAATCCTTAAAGAATCTCCAGCAGCCACAAAATGGTGAGCTGCATCTAAATATTGATGAAAATGACGTGCCTGTGGTGCTGGGGTTGACTCCCCAGGACTACATCCAGTACACAATGCCTTTAGATGAGGGAATGTACCCGGAAGGGTCCCACTCCTTCTGCCTGGACAGCTCCTCTCCTATGGAGGTGGTGACTGAAGCGGACAATGGATCCCTCCACACAGACCAGGGACAGGAGGAACATGAACTGGTTAGTGGGATGCCTCCGGATCTCTTTATGGAAACCTCAGTTAGTAGTCTTCTCATTGGTTCCGCTGGTGTGATGCTCCAAAGCTCTCGAGTAGAGGTCCCACCTCCCCTCTCTCCACTCCTGCCGCCCATATCGAGTAATGGACATATTCCTAGGACTTTTTCAGGGTTCAGCTCTTCAGACAGCCAAGTTGCTGAGAGGGTAAGACACCACCTCAACTTTGACCCGAATTCAGCTCCTGGGGTCAGTCGGGTCTACGACTCGGTCCAAAGCAGCGGGCCCATGGTCGTCACCAGTCTGACAGAGGAGCTGAAGAAGCTGGCAAGGCAGGGCTGGTACTGGGGCCCCATCACACGCTGGGAGGCAGAGGAAAAGCTGGTCAACTTGGCTGATGGTTCATTCCTGGTCAGAGACAGCTCAGACGACAGGTACCTTCTCAGCCTGAGTTTCAGGTCCCAGGGCAAAACCCTCCACACCCGGATTGAACACTCCAATGGACGCTTCAGCTTTTATGAGCAGCCTGATGTGGAGGGACACACATCCATCGTTGACTTAATCGAACACTCTATCAAAGACTCAGAGAATGGAGCTTTTTGCTATTCCAGGTCTCGCTTACCAGGGTCTGCAACCTACCCTGTCAGACTAACCAACCCAGTATCTCGGTTTATGCAAGTGCGCTCCCTGCAGTACCTTTGTCGCTTTGTCATTAGACAATACACAAGGATAGACCTGATTCAGAAACTGCCCTTACCTAACAAGATGAAAGATTATCTGCAGGAGAAGCACTACTGAGGACACAGAGATAGGACAGTGGTAGCAATTTGCACTTTTGTGTTCAGTTAAGAGATTTAAACAAGGTTTACAGACAACCACAGTTTTGAGATGATTGGTTCTGGTGGCTCTTGATTTGTGTCCAGGTGACTCTGTCACTGTAAAGTCCTCCATTCCACTGTTCTGGGTTTTTTTGCTGGTCTTAGAAGGCTCCACTTCCAGAAACACAGGCCTGCACATAGTCTACTGCAAAAATACAGCAGAGGTATACAGCCAAGTTATCTTAGTTGCATACATGAAGTGCAGAAATTAGACATGCATGGTGATGTATGGTTAAGTGTCACATCCAGCTGTGCAAGTAGAGCACATTTCCATAAATTTGCCAATTTGAAAATTCATTCAGTTTTTATCCACTAAATTGTACATTTAAAAGATGGAACAAGTATTGCTACGATCAAATTTAAAGCCTCTTGCAGACTGACCAATTTTGACCATCTTTTGCATTTTATTACCTGTCAAGATTTTGCAATGTACCCCTCTTTTTCAGCATGACCAGACTGCAAATGAGAACATCATTCTGCTTTTATACTATGCAATTAGTCAAACAGCAAGGCTTCATTGTACAATAAGTGAAGATGGCCAGCCTGTGATTTTCATGTTAACCAGATCTTTGCTCATTTACAGACTTGACTCCTGATCCAGTTGATGCTGTTTATTCAAGTATTTTTTGACTGTCATGGCATGGTACTAACTGACATACTACATATACAGTTGTGCCCCAGTATGCTTAGACTGGTGCTGGCTTTGTTTTTGACTTTGTCATGTTTGTTGCTTTCAGTTGTACTGTACAAACATGAAAATCCCACCCCCTGTCGAAAAGCTTTGCCAGGTTTATTTTAACATATTGTTGCAAAAGATGTCTAAAATTTGCCGGTCTGTGAGAGCGTTTGACTTGTTTGGTCAGCGAAGTAGCCTTAAATTGTATGGCTGCGTATAGCCATTATATAATGTGTGAGCCTAAAGGTACTGTCGATGCTGGATTTTAATGTGCTGTTTGTTGAAACAGCATCAAGTTGATGTATAAACCTTTTAGAAATATATTAACATTAAAAGTGAGATCTTTCTGCATTAGGAATGTTGCAAAAACTGCACCGCCGCTCAGGCCTAACAACTTTGTCACTATCTGTAATGCTTGTACCTGCATGTAGTAAAGGCTTTAAGACTGTCAATTAATGGCACTATAGAGCTCCTTTAAATGAGAGAAGATGTCACCGTAAAAGGGTGAAAGATTTTGGCTGTGTTGTTTAAGCGCAACTCTGAGTAAAAGGCTGTTTAATGCACAGTTGCATTTACTTTAGGCAGTTTATAAGTAAAGAAAATTGCCCTCAATTAACCTCCAACTGAAAGACAGACCTCTAGTCAATAGACCTGAATCTGTATGAAGGGATGGCCGTTTCTTAGTCTCAACTCCAGCAACAAGCTGGACCCAGATCAAAGAAATCCCCCCAAAAATGGTGTGAGCTTAGGTAAAAGGACTTGGGAAAGCCAGGGTTAAGTCCTCCTCGCCTTCTTGGAGTGATGCCAGGGTTTCAGCATATGACAAAAGCTAGAGTCACAGCAGCATGGCTACATCATTGATGTCATATGGGTTTCAAGGACATTAAAAAAAAAAAAAACACATAGAATTTTTTGCCATTGCTTCTTCACATTGTCCCCACAGAGCTGCACCACCCCACAGATTGTCTCTACTTGGCTGTTGGCGCCACAGTAAAGGGAAGAGCACACAGTATGCTACGCAAGTGCTTTATATGGATACTTTGACAGGGAATTGTGTTTTCACATTATGAATGAGCATCTTTTTTGACATCAGTGTCCTTAAAAGTATTTGGAAAAATGATCTCTCAGACAACTTTGGTAGGTCGTTAGAGTATAGTTCTAGTTTTAGTTAGCTGGAAGTGTTGGTGTCTGAGGAAGTTACCCTGAGTCTAGGACAGCAGAAATTAGATAGGAACTTTGGATGGTGTTGCATGTTTAAAGACTTAGCATTTTAAAGCTTTGAGTTGCATAGGAATGAAGGCTCTAGGTTGTGTTTGGCAGTGTAGAGGGATGTTTTTTTTTTTTCTTCTGTCACAAACATTGGCTGGACATTCTGTGTACAAGAAATGTATTTTTCTTTTACGAATCCTTATGTGAGTTTTATTTTTTGTGATATTTGCCATCTGGGGAATGGGGCTGTACAAAAGGAATGTACGCTTGTTTGAGGTATCCATTTTATCTGCCTGCGGACCAGTTTCAGAAAGCATGAGAATCATAAAAACTACATTGACACATTTTTGCACTTGAATATTCTCCATTGACATGCTTGGATCCTCTCTTGCCTAGAGTTGTCCTTTTTTTAGATGGCGGTTTTGAAACAGAAATATAGTCACACGTTTGTCCCTCCGTGTTCATGTAAGTGTTTAGATTAAATCGAGATTGTTCGTGTCATATCTGTGGGATACAAAGGGTAAGGCACCAGCATCATATCAAAGCCCCTGCTAATGCTCACGAGCTGTCAAGGACTGGGATCATGGCAAGAATGTGGATGTAAATTAGATTTTACTTTTGGGTGTGCGTGTGTATGTGTTTCAGTTGAAATGTGAAAGTAAATTGTTAGTCTTTTTTTTTTTTTCTCCCCCCAAATGCAATGTTCCTTTACTTGTATTTCCATTTTAATTTGTCATCAGACTTTGACAAGCAGGAACCAGATTCATATGGTGTTGCTGCTGTGAGTTTTCTAAATACTTATTTTGTTTATTATTAAGCGTTATTGCCTTCAATGTTTGGTTCCAGAGGTTGATGCTTGTTCAGACTGCTGAAGCATTTTGAATTAATAACAGCTGTTTAGCACTTAACAAGCTCCAACGTGTTTTTCTTTTTTGTGCATCTCGGTGAGTGAAGGTGATTGTTTACAACATGTTTAGAAAGCCCCCCCACCCCCCTCCTTTTTTGTTTACCCTCTCTCACATGATCATCTTGGTACAATTTGAACTCTATTTCATTTCAATGTGTTATACACATTTGTGCTGCTTATGGATATGATTGCCTTTCTTGTATTTAACAATGGGGAAATAGAATGTCACCAATGTAGATGTATGTACACATAATGACTTTGGTTATCATCTTGGGAGAGCAAAGCAGATTTGCAACTTGTTAACAAACTGTAGTCAGCTAAAAGAGCATTAGTAGCGATTAGTAAACCCTCTGTAGAATTACCAGTTCACTCCAGTTTACATTGGTTGTCAACTGTCAACTTTCCAAAGTAGATGGTCTTTTTGTATTTTTCTTTTGGAAAAAAAAAATCAACAGTGATTTTATTGCACACTTTGGATACAGTTCAAGAGTTTTTGTATCTGCCAATTATAAATTATAAATAAAAAAAACTATATTCTAAAAAAAAAATCTTTAATTTTTTTCTTCATATCCTCATATGAGATGATTCTGAAAGGAGCGTTGCCATCATCTCTCACATTTCCACTCGCGGCTAGATTAAGCACCTTGCATTCAGAGCTCGACTCGTACCATAGCTCTGAGCCAGCGATGCACTCGACGAGAGCCCGATTGTGCTTGAAGTTTTTGTTAATAGATGAAATCATGGAGGTCTCAAGGAGTTTCTTTTCACAGTGGGTACAAATCGGCAGTTAATCCCAGAGCTCCAGTTGCCTAATTTACAAAGACAATTCAGGCGGTCTTTAAATACAGCCGAGTGAAGCGGAGGCTCTTGGGAAAGCTTAGCAGCACTGCTACCATCCTCGCTTTAACTTCACTTTAAGTCGACTCTGGAGAAACAGTGAGCGAGTTCTTGCATCGTAGAGGCGGAGGGGATGGATGGGGGGGTGGGGTAATGGTGTCAGGTTTGGACTTGGATCTGCCGAAACACGGTCTGCATGATGATGAGGAGGTAGGCTTTGTTAACTGCTGTGTCTGACAGGCCTCTCCAGGCATCTGAGGTGAAGATACACAACTGTTTACTCTCTCTGCCCGCTTAGGGATGATTTATTCATTGCACACACTGGTGGTCACATGTCATATGGAGATGCCTCCATCATAAAAGGACTCATCTCCGCCCGCCACTGTTACTTTTTTTTTTTTTTTTTTTTAATTTGCAGCTTTTTATATTCAGAATTTAGCGGGAGAGGTTTTACTTTGCTTGGAGAGTGCATCTTGTCATGATGTGACACGCCATCTCAGCGGGTTTGGATTTGTCTGCAAACATTGTGATACTCAGCCTGCTTACTTTGCCACCTCATATCCAGGATGTTGCCCACACTTACCCAGAGTTCTCCTCTTGTCTTTGAGGGGATGCAGTCACTTGACAAAATGTGATGCTGTTTCAGCAAACATTAAAATGATATAAATAATCAACAGAAATTTTAGCAGATTTTGTCCCCACAGTTCAAGTCTTATTAACAATTCATGTGCATGAAATGGGATATGCAGCTAAGAGCTAATGGTGACGTACATATGTTTATTAATAACTATACGCAGACGTATATACACAAGGTTTTGGGGTT
The DNA here is from genome assembly GCF_017976325.1 of Chelmon rostratus. NCBI lineage: Eukaryota > Metazoa > Chordata > Actinopteri > Chaetodontiformes > Chaetodontidae > Chelmon > Chelmon rostratus. The sequence continues at coordinate 12,015,330 of NC_055677.1, forward strand.
CATGTCACAGCTTGTTTTGGATGCAGTGCAGTTTGAATTTGAAAAGTGCTGAGGCTGCATTTTAAGGTAAAGGAATATCCTAGGTCAACATTTAGGGAAAAAAACACTCAGACACTTTAACACTGTTAGATGAGAAGATCAATGCCGCGCTACTGTCGATAGATATCAAGATGCAGCCAGTTAGCTTAGCTTAGCGTAAAGACTGGCAACAGGGGGGGACAGCTAGCCTCGCTCTGTCCCACGGTAACAAAATCCTCCCGTCAGCCTTTCTAAAGATCACTAATTAACACGTTATCTCATACAGATCTGTGCAGACACACTAAAGTGTTTTACACAAAGGTACGAAGTCATTGCTTGAATTAAGTCCACCACATAAGGCACAGGGGAGATTTGACCTGCTTGCTGACTATTGTCAATTATTACATTAAAATCAGTCAATCTTGGAGTGAAAGCACATTGTAGTCCTGCCTTTTTTTCATCTTTAGTGGCAGGGCTGCCTCTAATTTCCTTCTGGATCATGCACTGTGCCTGTGAATTCGGAGTCGCAAACATGAATAGTCAAAGGCGGCGTTCGCATCTCTTTCAGCGCATAATGTCGACACAAAAGTGCTCATTTGTGAGCAAATTTCTGCTCAGTGTGGTTCTTAGTTTGAAACTGTTTACCCTGGAGAATCCATCCATCACATGTCTGCTGTCTCAGATTGATGATCCATTCCTGCCATCTGGTGCGCTGCGTGGTGCACCCATTTTTCACCTACAAACAGGGATGATGTTGACAGCTTGAATTAGCCAGCAAACATATATATCGCTTTAAATTGTCATGCCAGGAAAACATCGGTGGGTCTAGCTGGTAATGATAAAGCCGAGGTTACCTGCTGGCAACAGATGTCTTTCAGCCCAGAGTGAAAGGTTCGGCTCTATTAATGCTTGTGATCTCGTGCCAGCAGTGCCGCACACCACTGAGACCCTCTCCTTCTCCATCTATCATGCATTAGATGCCTCTGAACCCCAATTAGCCCTGTTAGAGAGGGGACTGCCTTCATCATTATCAGGTCCCCACTGAAACAACAGCTCAACGCCGTATTCATTGTGATCATTCTTCACAGTTTCCTATGTATCCGCGGAGTGTATGTTTGTTGAAGTTCAGCTTGGTAGCTACCACTCTGTGTGTCTCACACTGTTGTGCTGCACGCCTCCAGATCAAAACGCCTTTCATCACGGTCCTCCTCCAACAGCAACATCGCTGCCACACCGAGCAAAGATAGAATTTAGCAAACAAAGTGGCTCAGACTGTGAGCGCAGAGTTGCCAGCCTCTTTCAGGAAAGAGCGAGCGCTTCAAGATTCCTCAGAAGCGAGCATGGTTAATGACCAGAAAATGGCCGATCCAGATGGCCTCAGCTCCGGGGTGTCAGCAAAGAAGAAGCTGGCCAGTTTGATATTTGATTGATAGTCTGTCAAGAAAATCCCTCCTTTTGTGAGGGTAATTCATGCTTCACATTTTATGTGATTTTCTTACTATGCCTTGCTCTGGTATATTATTTGACATCAGTAATTTAGCCACCTGAGCTAGCTGTCAGACATGGAGATGTCTGAATTATAATAATATGCAGGAATTATGTGTGCTTATGTATGTGTGTGCTTGTGCTGCATGCACAGCTTCCAGTACAGACTGAAGGCCATTGGGAGTCGTAAGACGGTCATAATTATGTCATTAAAAAGAGTGACATCTGGAACTTGGGGGCTGTCGAGTAATACAGAGTACGCTCCTTCTTTCCTCCTTTGCCCCCCTGTGACAGTGACAATCCACTCTCATCCCCCAACAATCTGCCCATCTCTTTCACAGAAGCAAGGTGTGTCTGTGTGTGTGTGTGTGTGTGTGTGTGTGTGTCTGGCCGTGGTGGTGGGAGGGGGGAGGGTGAACAGGTGGCGGCCATCAGGAAATGGATGGGGAATGTTTTGAATGGGAAACTTGCCTCCATTCCTCACGGAGTACCTGGGTGTCTGCCCTTCACCAGTGGTCCAAGAGGCACAGCGAGGACGGGAGAGATGAAATGAGAACAGGTGGTGGTTTGTCGTTTAACGAGGAATGGAGTTCCCCTGTAGATCACGCGAAGGCGCCGCCAACAGAGCGGTATGGACTACGCCTATACAACGGGAGCCACGGCCTACTGTTCGCGCCTCTCGATTGGCTTCACGCTTTAGCCAAAACAATAGAGCTCTACACGTACGGCTCACGCTGTACATTGCTGGTTGAAATTATTCTGGCAGTTGCAAATGGAAAATTTCCACCCATATGAGCTAAGAACAAAAAGTGTGCCGACAGAGGAAGAATGTCTAATTAATGACATACCTGCCTCCAATCTGCTTTTTGGTCAAGGGCCAAACTGCCATCATTTTGTGCTTTGATTGAATTGCAGTCACACTCCCCCACTCTTTGAACTGCCACCGTCCCACAAGTGCTCCCTCAGCTGAGATGTTGCATGGCAATTAACAGCTCCCCCCACCTCTGAGTGTGCATTACTCAGCAGGGCCCCCACCCCCTCCTCTGCAGCGATATCCTGCTAATATGCCCCCCCCCCCACCCCAGCCTTTCTGCTGCAGCCCTAATGTGCTGGCTACAGAAGCTCAGGGCCTTTCGAGCCTCTGGTGCAATGATGAGCTCAGTCTCCCAGTCCAACACCCCTCTGGTACACGGCACCTGTCTGCCGCTTTGTGACTTTTAAATTCAGTCTATTGTAGCGACAAGAAAGGCGTCTTAATTCCCTTTGCAGGCTGCCATCCGTCCTTTCTTCAATAACATTTACCACACAATTAAGCTACAGCTGTAATTTCTCTTGCCAGATATGATATTTGCTCAAGTACAATGGGTATCCATCATTTTTGCTCCTCATTTTTAGGCTCCTTACTCTCAGCTTTGGGACGGCTGCATGAAGTCTAATCGTTGAGATGTATGCTAATTGTGCTGCTTTACCTCAGTGGTTGATATTCATCAAAATATCAGAGGCAAAATAAATTCTTAAGAGCGTAGCAAATAAAATCGTCAGTAGTTTTTTTTTTCTTGTTTGCTTTTAATCAGAACACTCTCTGTCGTGTCCTAAGCTGCTTATAATCTATTTAAATGTATATACAAAGTGTTAAAGAATCGATTTTCATATCTTTATGGTTAGATGCCCTCTCGTCTTGTGTGTCACCGACTGACAGCTCTTCTCAGGCCGCACGAAAACTAAAGGTTTGAAATTGTGACGAGCTTGTTAACCATAAACACTGATTACATTATCTCTGGTGCGCTGCAAGACCACACAGGAGCGCATTAAAGGCAACATCTCTTGAATCAGTAAAGGATTGAATTAGGCGAGAAACTGATTTGTTGCTGCAGCTCCCTCCTCAGTTCTACCATCTATTAAAAACAATTCCCAAAATGCCTGTTTCCAATGCAGGTGAGCTGCAGTTTCCTACAGGATGTGCTTTTATAAAGCTGATACTGAAAACTCACATGATGCATATCTACAACGGTGTTACCTACCTCTCTTTCACTACTACCGCTGTTCACTCAAACAATATTTTAAGCCCCTGTGGTTTTTAGCCTTGGCAGTACATGACAATCAAACGGTCCACCACTGTGGTCCAGGCTGAAACCTCTCAACAACCAGTTGATTGTTGGACTGCTGAGAAATTTTGCACAGACATTCACTGTCTCCAGAGGATGAATCCCTACTTTACCACGCTAATTAGCATGCTAACACTCTCAGATAAGATGGTAAAAATGCTAAACCTTATGCTGCCTTAACATCAGCATGTATGCATTGTCAGCGCGAGCATGTTAGCATGCTAATGTGGACATTCTGCTCACTGTGATAAATACATGCAGCCTCACAGAGGTGCTAGCGTGGCTGCAGACTCAGTCTTGTTAAAGTGACTATTTAGATGAAATGAAAACTGTGCACAGTGAGTTCTATTATCCCCTACACACCACTTGAGATAGGAGAGAAAAATCTGTTTTTTTGTTGTTGTTGTTATTTGGGTGCACCAGACCTTTAAAATACAGTGTTTATCCTCTGTATACACAGTTTTCTCCCCTCTGATGGAGAAGATCAGAGGAGCGGCCTCTATCTCTAACACTGATGTAAATCTGAACCAGCACACTCGGGTAGCCGGCTTGAAAGTGGGCCTGGAGGGAAGTCTTTTAAAATTAGATCCAAACGGAAGGAATTGTGAGGACTGCTGGCCAGTGCCTACCAACTGTGTATACAGTATATGGCATGAGCAGATTTCTTGTTATTTCCGAATCATGTTTGGTTATTAATTAGCACTTTAATGGACAGATACCAGTGTGATTCAGAGTCAAACAAAAGCTCATCTGTGCTAATGAGGTATGATGTGATTTTGCTTTATTGTTCAGTACGAAATTGTGAGTACAGCCCATTTATTACCTGTATGCTAACCATGGCTCAGGTCATTTGACTTGGGTTAACTTGATCTCCTCGCTGGTTATATCAGCTAATCTTACTGACGTTGTCCCCAGCCCGCAATTTATTGAGTCCATCTGTCTGTCAGCCCATCCGTGCTTCTCTGAGCTCCCTGCAGCCATGCGGTCTCTGCTTGAAATCCTTCAATCCCATTAGGCTTTGTAAGTATTTCTTTGCTCGATGTCTGCCCTGTACAAGTCAAATAGAGAATTCTTGTCCTGAATCTGTCCTCTTCTCTTCTTCCAAAAAACAAACAGCAGCCCGAGAGAAAAGCAAGTCCCTTAAATACACCTTCACCATATAAAGATGCTTGATATAACCTGGCATACTAAATGAAATACTCATTCATAATTCAGGATTAGGTTTTTAATGGGTGACTCCCTGTCCTGTAATACAGTGCTCCTTCAATTGTTTCCAGTTTGTAAATAATGTAATGCAGTCTTGATGAGGAAAAGTGGCCATGGGCCATGCAATAGTAATGAAGACTGGGAGCAGGCTCAAGCAGAACTGAGATAATTCTGTTTGAGGAGGACAGTTAAATATCCGCAGCTGTCATTAGACAGATCTACAGGGATGTGCTCGGATAAAAGAACATGTTCCTTTATTTATTCATCTCACAAACTGTCAAGTGCTCGCAAGACTTTGTAGTTTGTTTAACGTCAGCGGGCAAATTAAGAGAAAATGCTTTGAGTGAGGTTTGATAGGAAACATAATTTCCTAATGGCAAGCTCACAGAAGTTTTTATGTACCTACATAATCATGCAAAAGGGAAAAACTGAGTGACTGTGCTTTTTATTATTTTTGGCATTTATGACTCAACATTTGTACAAACCTCAGTATAAAATCCTTTCATTATAATACACATGAAGCTAGAGTCAAAAATTAGAGGCTAATTTATTTCCATGGCCCAACAGCAAAAAGTTGAACCTTTTAATCCAACATTTAATATTGTTATCTTCAGAAGCCCTTCGTCTTTCTTTGCTCGGGTCTCAAAGGTCAAAGCAGCCTCTTGAATCAAAATCAAAACCACTAAATCTTGTGCTGATTGAACATGATGATGAAAATGAGCGTTCCTGGAAAGGGTGCCTCAGTGTTTCCTGTTTGAGCGAGAGCTTTAAGAGACCTGAAGTGGTCTTCGTGGTGTGTGATGTAGCTTCTGAGTAGAAAAGGGGAGAAAAAAAGCAGAAACAAACAAACACAAAGACGAGCAAATTCATAACCGTTCGGCTCTTTAAGCGACTTAACTCTGCAAAAGGACGTCAGAAAACATTTTTCAGTTCAGTGTGTCAGTTTGACTAAGTAGCTTTAGCCCATGCATGTCCGCTCCTCCTACTGAAGTGTGCCATTCAATTTTAAGTAATAAAATCCTTCCAAATCCCCTCGAGAAAAACAGCAGCTTAAGTAAGGTTAATGTTCACTATCCTTGCTTCCTCCACTCTGTGCAAGATTATATTGGAGGATGTGAATCATTTCTATCATGCAAGCTGTGAGCCATAAGGACATGAGCGGAGGGGACAGCAGGATGTGACCTATATGCCTGTAAGCTTTTATTCTGACGGGTGCAATTTAATATACATATCCTGAACATGCCTTTGCATTATGAGATGATCACAGCCAGATCATTAATGTGATGAATAATTAGCATTGAAATACTTTGCAAATGTGACTAATTTTGTGTTTATTGTTGAAAAGAAATGTATATGATTATGAGTTTATATGAGTAAAATTGCGTCCTTCCCTTACAGTAATTTATGAAGCACACACAGGTACAATCAGCCTGACATGGCTTTTGCATTATCCTATATGACCCATAGATGTCCTTGTTCAGCAAGTCTTTCTGCTCCAGTCCTGTTCTATAAATAAGTTACCTCTGTTTCAGAGAATAAAATGAAAATAATACATCAATTTTCTTTAGGAAGAGACCATACTGACATAATATCACAAGCATGTCTTAAACACAGACTTCAAGGTTGTTATCAGCATATGTTTCTCTTTTTTCCTCTTTATGTCTCGCTTCTCTCCTGCTCGAAACTTAAGATTTTAGATGAATAAGATTTGGGAGCCTGTAGCCAGATTCGTAGTGGGGTCTGATTTAAAATGCACAGCTCCCCTCCTGTGTCAGGTGGATTTCTTGCAGCTCTAAATAAGGATGAGTTGCAGAGGGAAGCCTTTCTGGAAGCCGCAGTGCTGAACCACAGAAACCTCTGTAGCCTCTACAGAGGTTTCCGTGGTTCAGCGTCTGAGACGCAAGTTGATCCAGGAAAGCACAGCCAACGTCTCACTCTGATTCGCACATTATGAAAACAAAACCATGTTTAATCATAATCCCTGCTATCTGTGTTTTAAGCCAGACTGTCTGTAACAGACTTCACTCGCAGGTATGATTAACTATCATGATTATTCATTATTTTCACTGCAGCTCAGCAGAGTGCTGCTAAGGTCTTTTTAACAGAACTTTCTCAACAGTTTCAAACCTTGTGTGAGTGTTCTTGCGTGTGAGTGAATGGAAATGTCTTCAAGCCTCTAATAGTTTTTTGAATTGCCCAAAGTCACTGCGAAGAGACAAAAAAGTGGTTTCTAATGACAAAAGCCAAAAGACCAAATAGAGTGTTGAAGTCCGCATTTGACACTGATCACAATATCACAACCTGTAGCACAATTTGTGTGTCAGTTTTCTCATTGCAGATGTTTTTATTTCAGATATCAAGAAGACATTTCAGCCTATATATATATATAAAATGTCTATAAACCCACATTTAGAGGAGTAAATATGCAGTATGTAAGGCTTTTGGATCTATGAATCACAAAGGTAAAAGACTGTCAGCTCCGGTGCTGCAGTGCCTAGATCTTAACGAGTGAGGAGACAAGAGGAATGTGGAGCAGACGTGGGTGGTATTTAAAACTACATATAAATAAATAAAAGGTGAAAATAAATAAATAAACCCTACCTACATGGCTGAGCTGATAGCTATCTCCTGCGAGATGAATCCAAATAGAGCAAACGGAGGACAAGCTGCTTAATTTTCTTTGGTTTAGTCTTGAATCTGTGCGTGCTTCCGCTCAGCGCTGACACATTGTTATTCCACGCATGTTTGCGTGTTTTTAACCTGGCAGAATGATTACTGTGTTGAGTGTGATTGCACCTGTGACTCACACAGGAGTATATTTCGGTACAGTGTGTCTCATTCATGCAAAGAGTAGTGGTTTTAAGTGGTATCGCCTTAATAGGCATTTAAGTTTCCTTTCCGTCGTCACTTTAGAGAGAATGGATACTACGAATGTCAGCCATAAAAGAGCACTTTTCGACTAATTATTCGGATTGAGCTTTGAAACACATAAAAGGACACCAAAAGTATGGATTTGCAAAACTACTACTGCCTGCTACTCCTACGAGGACAGAAAAGAGCTTTTTCATTGTTCATGCTGCAGCACTAACAGAGACTTTCTTCCTCAGAACTGGCGAACATAACCCAGTATTCACTTGTACAGTTCAGGTGAATGTGCAGTCTACGGTGGATGAATAACATCCTCCTCATCACTGAGCAGAGAAGGGCTGTATTCTCTGTGCAAGATTGACATTGACACAATACACTAACAATGAGGATCATTTAATAACTTATTACTTCCTCATGCCTGAGCAAGAAAATCCATGTGCTCCAGTGAAGCTGCTTTAAAAATATCAGTACAATGGCTAAAATGAGTAAGAAGTGGGAGAAAAAGAGGTATGAGTTCAAGTTCTCTGTCTACTTTTCATCCCCGATATTGTCCCCCCCCCCCACCTTCCCTACAAAGCCATGACGGACAGGGAGGAGCAGCGACGGCTCGCTCCACAGACATCGCATCCATCCAAAGTCTTGTCCGGCCTCTGGTTCTTAGATCTCCTTTCATCCACTGTCACCCTCCACCCCTCCCTCCCGTTTCGACCATTCCACTCAGTGCTCCATCGTGCCTCTCAGTTTCACCCATATCCTTCACTGGGTCACCAATAAATCTTTTAGCCCACTGGACAAGGTGTGGTCTCATGGAGGAGTGGATATGGGAGAAAACAGAAGAGGCTGTTGCATGTTTGACTTGAACATCCATGACTCTGTACTTGTTTTGTACAGAAGACTTAAATTTTTACTCAAGCTATTCCTATTTGTCTATTCCAATTAGTGGCCTTGTAGAGGTCCAGTGTGTAGGATTCAGTAGTATCTGGCTGTAACCAAGTGAATACCCCTCCCCTGTGGTGGCTAATAGATCTGCCTAAATCTTACACACTTGACCTTAAAAGCAGCAATAAATAATATATTTATATCAAGAATGGATCACATGACTAGTGTAGTGTGTGCTTTGGTTCACTCTCGCTGCCCTCATCAGCATGATTTTCAGCGACAGCAGGCACCTTTTTCTTTTTTGGGAACAAAGCTAACAGGCACTTAGCATAGTAACATAGCCAAAATTAAATGTTTGGCTGTGCCTCAGCAAAACTGGACGTGCTCAAGCACAAAGCGATGTAGCTAAACCGTGGTTTTATAAGGTACGCTCAAAACAAGCTTGCATGAGGCGCAAAACCTACACCGCATGTGACCCAGGTGTGGTCTCCCAACAGTGTGACAAATAGACTGCAACATGCCGCAACAAAGTAACAAATGGACTGCAACACGCTGCAAATATGTAACACATAATGATGAACATTCTGCAACAGTGTAACAACTGGACTGCAACATTCCACAACAATGTTGCAACAACCTAGAAAAGCACCAAGAGTGAGGTAGAGAGGGCATGTATATATATATATATATATATATATATAGAGAGAGAGATTGTGCAGGAAGTTCAGTTAATTATATTTTATGGAACAAAAGTGACACTAATACAATACAATGACAATAATGACATAAAACAACAATGCAAACGGCATGACTGAATCTGAGTAGTCATTGCTAATTGATTACTATTGATATGCACGCCCTATGTTAATGACTGTTAAAGAAGTGCAATGGCCACCATCCAGTGTGTCAAACCAATAAACAAATTAAAGCACTAAGTTTGAGCAGCATGGAAGAAAAATAATAATATACATTATAAATATGTAATAACCACCAATTTCAAAGCACTCTAGGCAACTGCACGTGTGATGTATGCCATTCAGGCACAATAAAATCCTGGCTATTGAGCAGATATTTTCACCATGACATCTGAGTGTGCCAGCCGTCATTCTGGGAGGACACAACCTGGCACACCTGTGCCAATGCAACAGATTTAGTAGCTGAAATGCCAGATATTTCCCTCCGGAGTTGGTGGAGAATAAAAACATAGTTAAAAGGAAAGTGAATGGCAGACTCACTGTGCGTTTATCAGCTAGTCTGAAGCACAAATGGATGCTAATGTTGCTCCATATTGGCTGGATGTTTTAATAGGCAACTTTGTGCTAAGAGGGTCACCATACCAACTTAAAAAGCAGCAAAAAATGGTAACACGCACATAGCGTCTCACTCTCCACTGGGTCAGACTACTTAAAAAGTAATAATAATGTGTTTACAGCACATTTCTGCTGCCCCCAAGTGGTCAATCAATTCATTATCAATAATTTATTGCAGTTTTAAAGATGTAATAATCACAATTACCTGAGCTATGGCCAAATACATTATTTCACTGTCAAAACCTAACCTGTTGCTCGAGAGAACTGTAAAAGTAGACGTTGAGTGATGTAGCAATTATAAAATTTGCTGAACCAAGGCCAAATTTAACCAGCGCCGTCACTGATGGATAGAAATCATTTAATTTGAACTCAAATTGACTCAATTTTACTTTCTTGCCTCAAACTGTGTGGTTGTTTATCTTTTTTCTCTCTACTTTTTTTTTTGTCTCAGCGTGGTACACACAAACTTTGCCTGGGAGCTTCAGAAGAAAGCAGCCGTGTGAAATATTGATCACAACACCATCGTTCATTCCCGACTGGTCAAACTGACAGCGCTACAACCATCCTCGGTCTCCTCTATAGCTCCCGTAGGGAGCTTCTCTTTTTGGTTGCTGACTTCCTCGCAGCAGGGCAGAATGCGATGTCAGCAACACAGCAGTGCCCATGGAGCTGGCAGAGATTCAAAGCCTTGCTCAGGGACACTTCAACTGCACTTGGGTTACAGCGGGGCATGAACCTTGGCTCTCCAGTCTAAGGACACAAAAGGTGTTAGGATACTTTTACTTACTGCAAAAGAGACAATACTTATTATTATTATTACAGTACTTACACTGCTCGCTTGCTCCCAGCTCATGTCAACGCTTGTTAGTAAGAATTATTACAGTTAGAAAGAAACTCAGAGTTACTGTGACCACATTGGAGATGAAGAGCATTTTAACATGTAGCAATCTGAGATCGGCTCAGGTTTATAGCTGCTACTTGTTTAATGTCATCTGCCACCATGGGCATTGCTAGCTAACAACAGAGAGCCTTACATATTAGAAATATATTTGTAAAAAATATCTGAATCAGAATTATGAGGTTCTATTTGACTTTCTTTTGACTGAAAATGTATTATTTGCAAGCAAAGCCAATCAAATTCCACCTCCTAACAATGTCGCCTCGCTGAGGTTAAAGAAGCTAAAAGGTCATTGCATGTTTTGAAATCTAAATTCAGGTTTGCAGCTATTAGTTGTTTAATGGCTTAGTGATTTGGTGTTAACTCTGTTTCTAACAGACCCAAATGCAAAACACACACAGACTGATCTTGGTGAGAAAAGAGGTTTTATTGTAGAGGAGGATCTGGGTGAGGGGCTGATGGCAGGGAATGGGAGTCAAGTGGCAGCAGGGAAGAGCGAGGGTAATGGAGGACAGGGGCCCGGCGGTTGTCGGCTGCCAGGCGGGAAGGCAAGCAGGACGACGGGCAGACAGGTGATCATCCTGGGACAACTAGAAGTAACACGAAAAATACAGAATCACTAGGAAAACAAGCTAAGTCAGCGCTGAAGTGTAACTATCACCGAGGTTGAAGCAAAAATCTGGCGTAGAATGGTCGAGAGGTGGGGTAAATAAACTGCAGGCGGATGAGATGATGAGAACCATGACCATGTCTGTTACAGTCTTTTGCAGACAGACAGCGCCATGACGCCAGTGACAGAGCACCACGGCTCAGTCACTGATGATGATGGCCAGCTTGTCTGAGTAAAACGTGGAAGCTAATTTGAGAGTTTGAGACAGGAGTTTGAGAAACACTTGAATTATTTGCATTGCATTGAATTGTCTTCATAATCAAACTTGTATTGCCAGTTGAAGTCAGTCACTGAAAATATTTCAGTCAACATGCTCCTAAATTCTTTTTATGTCCAGATATCTTAAAACAGAACTCATTCATTGATTTTGTGCATTAAAGCGAAGACTTACTGCTTTTTATTATTTCCCAACAGATGGAATCTATTATTCCCAAAATCAGTTCTCAGTATTAGAAGGTTGTTTCTGCTAAATATCTGATCCAAAACATCCAAAGAACCCCTCCAGACATGTTTAAAGTTGTATATAAACCACTATACTTTGGCTAATTATTGGTTTCTGATATGGTTTTTCCACAAAGAAGTGTTATCTTGTTAAAATCTTTAAAATTGCATTTACTCCCTCTACCTTATGAAAAAATTGTGAATCTGTGATATGTGTGATTTCAGAGGTTTAACTGCTTCAGAGATGCCTCCTGTTTTCCTGAGTGTTGGTGCATTGGACGCTTCAAGTTTCCACATCACGCACGTGTATGCTGAATACTGGACCAGGATTGGGTCGTGATATAGAAACACAACAGAGAGATTTGAAACATACAGTGACGACGAAATCTTAATGACCCTGGCATTTGGGTGCACCCACAATTCCTGTTTGGACCAGTCTCTGCGACAATCCGTGAATTTACAATTTCATTGCATTTTTCATAGACGATTCAATTTTAAACTGGGGCTTAAGGAGAATCCCGGCCAACTGACTGCGTCTTCGTGCCAGTGTAAGTTTCCTGGCAGGAGTGATATGCACAGAGCTGCGCTCTTATTTGTTCAGGTGGGGTGATAGACATCCAGTGAGAGGAGAGCAGAGGAGGGAAATAATAAACCATATTCATCCAACTGACACTTGGCTTCTTGGGTAGAGGAAACAGTAACCTAAATATAGGAGAAGACGTAGCATGTCATGCTGTTATTACATATAAGCTCATTGAGTAGTGATTCATGGGGTAGCTCATTTATCTAGAAAGGTATATTTAGGACAGAGCTCTTCTAAGCAAGTAACAGATATTTACTGCCAGTGTGCTTTTAATTTGTTGGACAATAACTTCCTGAAATGAAAGCGGTAAAATAAGTTACTCTCTTCAAGCTGGATATTTCAGTTGTCTCCAACATGCCGTGACGTCAAGCAAGAAAGCAGCTAAAAGCACCTCAAACAAAAGCGGCCGCTCTCTACCTTCCTCTTCCTTCCTGTTACTCATCTTTGTCACTGACAAACCTGCTAATCCTTTGACCTGTGCAGAGCTACGTCAGCCGCTGTGCCGCAGGAATCCGAGGTATTCTCCACGGTACCAGCTGGTGCACCACTTGTGCCTGTTTGATCCTTTGGCAGACTCCCCATCCTGTTTAAAGTGTATTTTTAGCGTATTAGAAAAATGTAGAAGTGATGTTGCCCACAGTAATGTTGGGTAGATGTGTCATCTCGCTTCTGCTAGTTGTCATGTCACTTCTCATTAGTTTCTCCCCGGAAAATGTTTGCAGAGTCGAACGCATGCTTTGGGGTCAAGGAAAGGATTTGCCTGGTCAAGCTGTGTTGTTTGTTTGTGTGCGGCCCGTTCCTGCTTACACCTTAGTGGGTGGCCAATATTAAGAGGCCACACGCTGAGGGAGTTTGTCCCATAAATATGCAAGAATTTTCACATGATTTGTGATCTGGTTTTATGATGTGCTTAAGCACCAGATGAGAGAAACTTTTTTTAGCCATGCTCGCTGCGTGGCTGTATGAACGTTAACATCAGCCTTTCGGGTGATCAGTGAGAGTTTTGTCCAGAGTGAAATATCACATCAGCTGTCACATGGATTGCCATGAAATGATGGCATCATGGCTCCCAGATGATGAAGATGAATGACTTTTTTGTTTTCCAAATGAAAACTTGCCCAATACTGTTATCTAAGACTAAATAAACTGCAAATGGTGACATGCTAACACACTTAACTAAGATGATGAATATGATACCTGCATGATAGGTCCTGAAAGCACCGCTGTTCTTAAACACAGCCTCACATGACCGCTGGCGTGTCTGATTCTCAATTTCATAATTACTACAACTCAGAAATGATTTAGTCAAACTAAGCATCAATTAGTTTCAGCGCTTGCAGCTTCCCTGTCTGACTAAATGGCACGCATGTATGATATGATTTCGTTGATATGTTGTGTAGATCCTCACCGACGAGAGCAGTCAGCCTGACGACGCCAGCCTCTCCAATTCAGACGAAGGGGGTGTGTCAGGCCAAATGCTGAATGCCCTGACAAAAGTCAGCCACCGAATGCAGCCGCGATGCATCAAATGGAGACGACATGAGCTGAATAGAGCTGAGGCTTTCAAATTGGATAGAATATGAAATCGTTTGGAGTGAGCGACCTGACCCAACAGACGTGTCTTTGCACCCGACCTTAAATTTGTTCATTAGCGACTGTTCATTCAATTGAAACATGTCTGCAAAAACAACTGGCAACCTAATCTTTTCCTATGTGCTAATTTTGTACAGTGTTGAAGAACGCACGCCATCAGGCACCCTTTGTGTTCTCTGTTAGGAGGGATTTGGCAGTGAAGATTGATAGCGAGGTATGTCACTGTCTCTCTGTCTTTTTCTGCTTCCTCTCTCTCTCCCTCCCTCTCGATTTTTCTTCCTCTTTGTCTTTCTCTCCTCCTCTGTGCCCTGCTCTTTCCCTCTCAGAGTCGCTGCTTTGGAATTCTTCCTGCGCTCCTGCTGTGGTATTGTGGCACCTCATTCACGTTACCTGGTGTCACAGTCTTGACTTCCCTTCCCTTTGTTAATCGGCAGTAAACAACATGGCTGTCTGGGGACTCTGCGTGGCGTAGGGACATATTTTTACCCCAGAAAAAAAAAAAAAAACCCACACACACACAGAAAAACAAAAAAAAAAAAACAAAACAACAACACATGATTAAAGATGATGCCTCTCACACGCCACACAGTGCACAATGATAAAAGGTGCTCAGATATCCTAGTGACAGGTCAAAGCAATGCACACAGCTAATTGATGCTGCCTCACAATCTCACCACAGTATCAGGAACATTTGGCAGTTCCACAGAGTTAGCATGCACAGCTATTCTCTTGGATGTATCACAGAATTCACTTCTGTTATAATACTTTTAGTGCGGCAATCACTTCCATTTAGCACCTGCCTCAAAGCAATGACAAAGAGGTTTGGTATTATGTGTTAATTTCCAGGTGATGTTGTCATGTCTAATAATCTTTCAGTTCAGCAAATAGTTTGTTTTGCTCGCGGCAATACTCGCTGTCGAAATCACCCCGTTTTTCAGTCATGTCAACCCACAGACACACACCCAATGCAGATTAATAACTCGAGAGACAAAGGTATTTGTAGTCGAGATTCAAAGGGCCCCTTGAGTGATTGGTGAAATCAGCTGAGGTAACGCTGCTAATGGAGAAGACATGGCCAGAAGCCTTGCTACTTCAAAGATAAACCTGCTCCAGAAAATAAAAATATGATCATTCACAATCCTGCCAAATGTGCTTCCAGTGTGGTGCATGTTGCAGAGAAATATGCTTACACAAAGTAATGAAGAGCTGCTCAGACCAAGATCAACAAAAACCCTAATAGTTAACAAAATCTCATAAATCGCACAGTCATAGACCATAATCACAGGATAAACATTGTTCTTGCAGGCAGACCCTGCAGCACAGCCTTCCCATGAAGCTGACTTACCGGTGTAATGTGTGTCTGAGCAAGACGGCGTGCATGTGTGTTTTTTGCGCCGTGTCTGTGTGTTGTGAGAGCCCTTTCAGCTGATTAAATATGTGAATATTTAAAAATGACAATTCTCAGCACAGCTGCAGATAGTCGGCAGGTCTGTTCCTGAGGGACCCGCCAAGCTGTTCCTCCTGCATTCAGCACCACGCGCCGTGCTGCATGAGGAGGCTTCAGCACCATTGGAGGGGGCTCCATGTCATTTGTAGAATCTGATATTTCCCCATAAATACAGAGCACTCAGCACGTTCCGTGTACCAAAAAGACGATCCCAGAAGGCTGTGGAGTGTTTGGCTTTCAATTAGCTCTGCCCTCCCTCCTCTGGCTCTACCATTTGCCTCTGTTTGATTGTAGCGATCGTGGCGAAGCGGCCTTGGCTAGCTCCGCTGTGATCATCTGCGGAGGACGGCAAACTGGCGACACAGTTAGGCTGCGTGCAAACATGTAGCTCTTATCAGATCTGTTTGAGTGGGATGCAAGAGATAACGGTGGGTACAGCGAAGGAAGAAGATGCACTACATCAGCATGAGAGGTCAGGGACATCCTCTTGGAGTACACTTTTACACAGTCCAACATTTAATAGGCAATGTAAAGATGAGCCTGTGCTTTTGGAAGCAATTTGTTTTGTGCAAACACCTTTTGAGCGCTCCTGTCTTGCTCTTCTTGCAGTTTATTTGCTTGAGCCTCTGCAGACACGAGGCATCATGCCAGGCCTACCTTTACTGTCTCTTATTATTACCAGTAGAAAACATTGGGACCTAGCCTTGAGCGCTTCATTTGTATCTCCAGAGCAAGGAAACAGACAGATGTCATTTGCATTACGGCAAATACGGCCTGGATGCCTTCCTGGTCGAGGATGGCGTGGAGAAAGGCGAACCATGTCAGAGCATACATTTTCCACTTCTCCACACTGATGTTACCCCACATGTACTGTAGGCAAAGTGGTATGAGGACATAGTGATGCACACGCACAAACATGGATGAGCACAATGAGAGCAATGGATTAGTTGAACGATACCATTAATCCAAGCAACAACAGTGGCTACCTTTAAGTAACTATTGGAAATTTACCAAAGGATGCTTCTTGACTTATTTGTATATTTATCTATGTACTTATTTGTTCTTTGTTGTATTGGGTTTGCCAATTACTGGGTAAGAAGTGTATATATATAGTCTATACACCTCCTTGACTGGTTATTGTGAAATAAACTCAATTCAATTCAGTTTTATTTATTTAGCCAAATCACAACTGAAGTTGTCTCAGGACACTGTGCATATAGAGCAGGTACAGACCAAACTTTTTGAAAAATAAAGAAGTCTAAACTCTAAGCTACTCAAACAAAATGGTCATCTTGAAATTTCAAATCCTATTCGTGTTTGTGTATCATTGTAACATACTGTGTTGCCAGCGGCAGGCTATTAAATCGATAACTGTATTCTGATACTCGTAAAGTATTTGTAGCTTCTTACATCAGTTACACTGTACAAAATATTACATTACTAAATCGTGTATGTACGTGCCCTTGCGCTTGCTTGTAGGGCATGAGATAAGAAGATCAGTGCCACTCTCATGTGTGTTCAATATAAAGATGGTTAGCTTAGCTTAGCATAAAGTCAGTGTTAGGCAGGCTACTTGGAAAGTGCAGTGAGCTGAGCTACCGGTGGAGTAAACCAAGCTTCACTGCACTGAAGCTACACCCAGAGGCATGCAGCAAGCTAATCTACAGCTAAATGGAAAAAGTAACTCATCACATTGATGATCGTGCTCCCTCATTGGTCAATAGAACTGTCAATCAAACAGATAGTTAAAATGTTAAGTCCAATTGCTGATTAAACAATAAAAGTGTTCTATCAATTTGGTAACAAAAACAAACAAGCAAATCAACAGGTTCAGCACCTGTTGATTTGTGTGTATGTTCATCTGTGTTTGTGTGTGTGTGTGCACCTGTTCTTGCATTGATGTGCTCAATTTAGACTTTTGCAGGATAAACTGTTAACTGAGAATTTAATAACTCGTCTGAAACCGCTTTAGAAGAAGAATAAAAATCCAGACTCCCTCAGGATCAGCTCCTCTCCATCCTCAGCCCCCTGCCTTATTTCCATCAAGTAAACTCAAGCTTGCGTGTCCGTGTTCCCCTGCAGCAGAGACGTTGAAGGCATCAGCCCAAGGACTGGTACGTGATGCCGCCGTCACATGGAAGCGCTTCTGCACACGCACGTCCCCGTGATGCGGCCGTGCTCTTACTGATCCTGAGCAGTTTTATTTCAGACTGCAGCAGTTTGCTTGGGAAAACGAAGCTACACTGCATGATCAATAATAGAGCTAAGCTACTGAAATGCAATTCGATTCAGAAAACAGTGACACCACCACCACGCTACTGAGAAATGTAGTTAAACTATACTGGAGAGAACAGCCCGCCTGACTCTGTCCACGGGTGTCTGCAAACCAGCACCATAAAGCTGACTAATTAACACATTATACCTTGGTTGTTTAATCCATACAAAAACAGCAGTTTGTGGTTTTAAGGGGGTTTTATGCTGGACTTAATTCATGCAATGACTTTGTATCTTTATGTAAAACAGTGACGTGTTCTGCACAGATCTGTATGAGAACTTGTTAATTAGTGAGCTGTAGAGGTGCTGGCGGGCAGATTTGTTAACCATTCAGCAGTGCAAGGCTAGCTGTTTTCCCCCTTTTCCAGCTAAGCTAAACTAAGCTAAGCTAAACTAAGGGGCCTGCTGTCGCTTCATACTCAACCCACAGACGTGTATTCTCATCTGTGTCACGCTACTTCTTTAAAACACCGGCGATGACACTCACCCGCGCTCTCGCACGACGGTGGCCTGCCACCCCACATTGCCTGCTCACTACAGCTCATTTGCACACGGAGCGCCGCAATTTCAACCAGTGAGTGGGCCCCCCTACCTTTGAGGCGCACCGGAGCCGCGCTTCAGAGTGCTCAGCTCTCCCACTGCTCAAACACACTCCTCTGTTGAGCCCATCTGCAAGCTGACCCCCCACCGCACAACCCCGCCCCCCCACCCCGCCCGCTGGCCCCTCCACTTGCGTCAGGCGTGCCCCTGAATCGCCCCACTCACTCTCTCCTTGAGTGCATCTCAGAGCCCTGCCAGGCCCCCCGCATCACACTTCAAACACACACATCCAGGCTGCTGTACACACACACACACACACACACACACACACACACACACAGATGAGACAAGCAAGAGGAAAGAGGTCAGTGGGTCTCCTCAAACACAAAGAAGCTCTTGAGGAGCACTGACTAGTTTACACTGCACTCAATTACCTGTATTTGATTATTGGCTTCTCTGCCGATCGGCGTGTGGAAGTGCTGTTGCAGCGCGTTGAGACGCTGCACCCTCAGACTCCTTCCCTCTCAGCTCACCTTCCTCTGCTTTTCTCTCACTCTCCATATCAATCTCATATCGCTCTGGGTTCGTCTCATCGTTTCCTCTTTTTCATCTTTTAGCGTGTCTTTATTACCTAGCAACAACCCCCTCCTCTCTAGCTTTACTGCTTTTCATTTTTTTTCTTGCCACATCTAATATCTGGCACATAATCTGGCACACACTCAAAGAGCTAGTTCTATGTGGAAGCATGAAAAGAAAATGCATCACAGATACGACGTAAGCAGCGACTGAAATAATTCCTGCACTTACCTACATACACGTCTTTGTCAGCGCATGGTAAAGTGATGCACTGCTGTTATTAATATAACACAGTATTGTATAGAATAAGTAAGCCCTTATTAAACCACACTTATCCGGAGAGCTGAATGCACCCAAGAACCTTTTAGTATCTGGGTTTTCATCATCGAGCTACATAACATTTCATAATGAGCAGGCTGAGTAGTGTTCAGTTCACAGCTATAAGCTCTATTCTCAAGAGTTTACCCAGGAGTTGCATGGTTGACTGATTTGTACTCGTCAGCCCGAGAACAAATGGTGAAAAGGGAATAAAACACTGGGGTAAAAATTTACAGTTCGGAAAACACTATGGTGATATATCTTTATGAAAGCCCTTAATGCTTTAGCAGCTGCCAGCGCCTAATAGTCTGTAAATCCTGGGCCGATTGTGTGACTTAAATAAACTTCAGATCTGTACTGGGAGGCTGCCTTTTTGGAATTTTTAATTCAAAGGTGACATTTCAAAGAGAGACGTCTCTTTTTATTACAGGCTGGTTCGAAGCTACCCTTCAGTTCTTTCCAGAAAACGGAGCGCGTCGTAAATGATATGATAAAATTTGCATTGTTGAAAGACAATGCACCGAGAACAACACTATGTTTGCATGTTGCTGACATAATAAGTGATTGGCAACCCCAGTCAGGCACGAATACAATCGAAAACGGATCCCACAGGCTCATTCACAGGAATCCTGAGAATGTCTTTCTCCTTTCCATGCTATTCTGTGATGAGTGAGGGGTGGGCAAGCCATCTTCCTTCTCATGAATTATAATCTATTTGACAGCTACACACTAACGCAGAAGATGGGGTGAATCTGCCAGGTCCTCAGAATATTTTCATACTGAATGAAGCCATGTTGCTGAAGCATTAGATGGCAGTTAGTGGCCCATGCTTTATTGAAGTTCTGGAAAACAGTGGGAAGACGTAAAGCTATGTTCCAACACACAGCAAATGATTATTTATCCATTAGCTGTCAACAGACTGAAGTATATGTATTTCATACCTCTGTCCATGCATCCATCCTAAAATCACCCCGATGCTGTCCTGCATGTTCGCATGTAGCTTTGCTTCACCTCACTGAGGAGCAAAGTTCACCTAATTAGCTTCAAACCCAGCTGAGCTCCCTTCTGATGGGGGTGTGGCACCATCACAGACACAATATCACCCTCACTGTATTCTGGGGTTTGAGGGGTGTGGGGGGGTGAAAAAAAAGGAGCCACATCACATGTCTGACAGACTGGGCACCCATAAGCTTCCACCCCTGCCGCCGTTTTTTTCCTTGTCTTCTCCACCCTCTGTATGTCTCTGTGTCTGTCACTCTGTCGCTCACTTTCTCCCCTCCAAACCCCCCCCTGTCTTCCTTCCTTTTCCTCCCTCTCCTCTTGTCACCTGCCTTCACCGCCTACACAGTCGGCTGTACATAGCAGCGCCAAGATAACACCGAGGCCCGGACAGTCAGACACCTCATTTATCAGCTCGTACTCTAGTTATTCTCTGTAAAGCCACAGCAATCCTGCAACAGGCTTTCGACAACAGGCTACTTGGCCAGCGCGCACAAATTAGATATGAAATCTGCTGGAAAGTCATCACAATCTATTACAAAAAAAAAATGTTTTGGCTGTTAAATAAACATATAAACACAAAAATACTTTAACCCCATTCATGAGTGTGACTCAGCTGCAACATATTCTGTATGTTTTAGGGAAAAACATCTGTTTGAAGTCCTTCACGCACGTACATCAGTATTCAAAGTGATTCACCACCAGCGCATCACATCCATACTACTAAGAAATGTTAATGCTTCACTTTGCTTTTGATATTGTGATTTGAAAGTTAGGCGAAAGGCGGAAAACATGGGTGGAAAACAAAAGGAAGTTGGAGAATCAAATAACCTAATTTCTGCTCCCCTCCCTCCCAATATTCTCTTGATATTCAAATAAAGGCAGTTATCAGGGAGATTTTACCATCCAGTCCTTGCTGGAGGTGCTCTCACTGCATTCTATCAGTATGCAAATCTTTCGGTTCAGAGGACCCATGTTGTCATTACTGCAACCTCTTTTGTAAAGAGTGTTACCTGTGCAAAGACCAGCCGCTTGCTTCTGATATTTCTCTCTATAGACTAATGAAGTTGGGTGGCTGTGCAATTACCGGCTATGATATGTGCGGGATAATGTATGCTGTGCAAATCAACCTCTCTAATTTGTTGCTAAATTGGTGCAGGTACAAATTCACATAACTTTAGTCTCCACTGAAATTTATGCTGCGTTTGCTGTCTTCAAAATGCTTTTATTTTTCTAAGAGGAATGAATGTTGTTTCTTTTGATGAGCCGAGTCTGCTTCTCATGATCTTCACAACAACACATTCATGTATCTTAATGTCTGATGATCCAGGATGTCCTGGTGTATGTAGCAGCGTATACAATAAAGGGCCAGTTCACCCAAATGACAGGAAAGCTAGTCTAATATTAGTTTTTCCTATGGGATCTGGGCATGCTGATGATTTTGTTTTTTTGGGTATCCACCTCTCAAATATCTGTTGCATTCCAGCGGACTATATCTTTGATAAAAAGTAGATCCAATTAAAACTGCTCACACCAGGATCTGCAAGTTATTCACACTAACAGGGACCTTGCCTTTGCTGTCAGATGAAATGTCATTTTTCAGTACTTTGAGCATCACAAAAGTAATTTATTCACCCCCTTTGTGCAAAGTTTCAGAGAGCTACTTCAAATCTTTGAGGCCTAAAACTAGAACCTGACCAGGTTCCAGTGTAAATGTCATTGGCTTATCGCAGATATACAAATCATCATGTCAGTGCACATGTCCACCAATAAATAAGAATAAGAGACATATGTGGCAACATTGAAACAATGAATAGAAACAAGCTGTTTTTCATGCATAAAATGCTACACTTGGTACGTATCTTTTTACAATTCTTCATTAACCAGATAGTGTCTAGGAGGAAGAGGGACACTTCCAGATTGGTTTTGAAAAATTTCAGATCCTGTTATTCTCTCCATCTGTTGATCCTCCTTTAACTGGTTAACCTGTTACTCACGTAAATCGTGTTGTCTAATTTTGCAAGGAATCAGACCCAGAAACAGGCATTAAGACTGACTACATAGAAGTATCCAACGTTCTCACTGATGGACTGTTATGTAGCTCATATAGATTCATCAGTATTGTGAATTGAGACTGTTTCATAACCAGTTAAGAACTCCTTGTAGTATGTTAAACAAAATGCATGGTGTGTATCTTTGAAGTCTAACACAGATACAGTACAGTACATGCATACGTGCATACAAGTGAGCTGAGCCTTTAACACGAGATTCATTTACCATTTACCTTAAAAACTGTGCTGCACATTTTTCATTGAATAAGAAATAAATAAGAAATCTGGGTTGAAAATGACAAAGCATTTTTTTAATAAATTCAGCACAACAAAGAGAGACTATGTAAATACATAACATAACTTTAAGATATGGGGAACCTTTTCAAATGATAATCAGGTATTTAATCCTTCTCCGTGTCTGAAAAACTTAAACTGACCAATTATGGGCACATGCTTTTTGCATAACAGCTACTTCCTGGAGTAGTTCCATTTAATGCGAGTGAATTTCTTTTTCATTCGTCTATATTGACCGTAGCTGCTGAGTTGATTGCATTCAGTGTTCTCCATTGTCCTCCAGGCTTGATATGATGCAGTTCCACTTGGGTTTTTATGTTTGTTCAGTTCAGAACGAATGTTAATGCCTGGTGTAACTGTGTTCTGCGGGACTACATACAGCTACGGCAGCAAGCTCCTCTATGTTCAGTGACAGAAACAGGACACAGGAGGAACCTGCAGCTACTCAGGCTCAGGGTGGTCCTGCAGCGCCTCAGCCATCTGAGCCGACTTCTCCCGCGCACTCAGTCCCACCCTCTGCTGCACCGCCTTGTCCATCCATCCATCTGATTGACAGGTTATGAGCCAATCCCTGCATAAATGACTCTGACACACTAGGAATCCAGACCAGCTGGGTTCAATCAATCTCACTTAAACTATTCTCCACCGCAGCCACGTGCTCTAATACTGAGACAGCGGAGAGGGCAGTTCCTCTGTAATGTTATCAAATCTTTTTTTTTTTTTCTGGAGGGATGGGGGTGATTGCTCCTGCAGAATAAAGAGGGAGTGGAGGGGAGAGAGGATGTATGTGAGTGGGACAGAGAAGACGAAGGTAATTGTGCTTCTCATGTTGGTTTTTGGATGAAGCAATCATGGAGGAGTCATGAAAAAAGGGCAATGCGGCAGGTTCAGTGCCAGACATCAGTTAGGTATGAAGGAAAACTCATAACAGCAGCTATGGTTCTGTTAATAGGGGTGATAAAACTGAACGGACACAGCAACGTGGCTCTGTGAAACCCCTACGGCTCATGTCATAACAAACACAGTGAGGACAAACGCTTGTAAAGAGTCACTCAGGTTGCATTGACATTGCTTCCTCTGCTGAGGGTTCGCTCCCTTTGTTCCACGTCTGGCGTCGCGGGGAAAGTAAATTTACCCACAAACCCTCAGTGGTGAACAAGTGAACTTTCATTATTGCCGATTCTGTCGACCCACGAATAACTTCACACAAGAGACAGAATGATTGATACTCTTCATCATCTCTGCCTCCCTCCCCAACCCCCTTAATTCAATTCCAAATAACTGCGAAGCTGTGTCACCCATACCAAAGAACTCACCAATGGAGCAACACTATTGATCCACAAACACCACAAAACCTTGTGCATTTTTTCAGGCTGAATGAGAGAAAGGGCGAGGAGGGGGGAACAACAGCCTTCCATCCTTGCAATCTTTGCACCAAGCTAAAAAACAGAAGTACAGCGTTACATCTGAGTGGGGAATTGGCACAACTAGCTTTTCACGTTTCACGAAGGAAACATCATCCCAGATAAATGTTATTAATTTCATCCTCTCATTATAATGAATATGACCCCCCCCCCCACTCTCTCAGCCTTCATTTCACTGTCCTTTTCCTGAGGTTACTACCAGTCAGCATCCTTCTCTGCTCCTGAATAGTCATCATTTTTGTAGCCACAGCGGTATAATCGGCCCCGATCAGGAAGCCCCCGGACTCTGAACGAAGCACTTTTATGCAGAAAAGCCCAACAGCTACAGTCTCATCTTTCTGTTTTCAGGACGGAAGGGGGGGGGGGGGCACTCGTATAGCACAACAGCATTGATGGTTCCTCACAGACCCTCTAGTCTGTGTACATTTCAGTAGGGCTTCAAATTTATCACATCAAAGACACAGCAAATTGCTACATAATTCAGTTTAGAAAGATTCTGCAGAGGCGGCACAAAAAATGGTGAGGAGGGAGAAAAAAAAAACTGTCTTAATTTCGCAAGAAAATGAAGTATTTACTGCACAAGATTATTCAAGGCGCTTTTTTTTTTCTTGTTCACGAGAACAAAAGTTTTTGGCGTTTGGGGCAAACTGGTTCAGTTTCGCCTCCCCTCTGTGTGATGACCACCTGATTTCATCTGCTGCTCAGCGGAGATGACAGTTCCCACGATGCTTTGCTCAAACAGCTTAGCTCAGCAACCAGGAGAAACCGAGGCGAGACTCGGAAGACACACCCAGGAATACAACATCTGGCTTAGTCTCTGCTTCCTTATCTGCCCCATCGTATTCACCCGCACAGACGTTCACCCTGCAATTTAGACTTTGTTTTTGGATCCGATCTCCCCTGACATTTGGGTACAAACTTAGTTTATGATGCAGCCGTATGTGATTTAATATTACCGGGTGACATAATGCATTTAACAATGCACCCGGGTAAATATTATCAGTGAGGAATGGCTCATAAAGTGTCATCAGTCTGCGGGAGGGACGCACAAGTGTGAGATTAGGTGACGTCAGAGATGAGCAACTGACCTGATTAGACCACTTTGATAAACACTGAGAGGATTGTCTCTCACACTCACCTCCCCTCTCTACCTTGCATCGCCTCGCTTGTTAGCTGCCTGAATGGCACGGCATGAGAACATTTGCTCACATTTGAAATCATCCCCACCTTCGCACAGATTGAATTAGCGCCTGAAGAAGAAAATAGCCTGATAGGAACAACAGATGCACTGCATTTTCACACAGTCCTTCTGGAATCATCTAATTTCTAACCCCTGTGTTTGTGCATCCCACCATCTCTTAATGCCCCTAACATACTGTAGGATGAGGGCGAATGTTAATGAAAAATGCATTATTCATATTCCCACAAAGCCATCGAAGAGTGTGGCTGCTGTGCCAGGATGGCTCACCCGTGCACAAAAAGGCAAAGGAAGACAAAGCGCGCCTACACAATTTATTATCAGTTTTATTGATTTTCTCTTTTCTGGGTTGGGTGAGGATGTCTGCAACTATATTGTACCCAGAATCTATTTTTTCCACTTCCAAAATAAGTTATGTGTAGCGAGTCAAAAGCCTGACTCAGGCAGCCAATGTTTTCCCACCTTTTCTTTGAAAAGGATGCACTTGAATAACAATGAGGAAGAAATGACGACAGCGAGGAGTCAAATTTAAAAATGTAGTGTGGAGAAATGAAAGAAGGGGGGAAAAAAACACAAAACATTACCTCCACCTTCCATCGCAATATGATTTATGACTCAGCCGGAGAATTACATGTAATGATTCAGCATGTTGATCAAGGGTTCGTACAACACTACGTGATCCAGAAATATTGCAGTGAAACCGAGAATAGACAGCAGTGCAGATCAATTACTCCACAGCTCCACATTGTGCATTCTGGCATTCAACCTGCAGCCACGGGCTTTACCCTCACTACATCACGACAAAATCACCCCGTCACTCTCTGCAACTCGCAGCAAAAATATGCATTCCACTCAGATTCACTTTACTCACTCTTATTGTCTTAAAAAATGCAAAGGAAAATAAATCCCTGCGCATTTTCACAGAGAGGCAGAGAGTTTTTCACCCTCTCTGTCATATTTCAATATCGCTGCACGGTTCGTCGGGAAGGCCCACCGGGATGACATATAAATAATTAAGTAGTGACTTGGTCACAAGATGCTGTATCTACAAAATGAGCAATTACTTTCTCCCTCCTGGGACAGCCGGCCGTTTATGACATGGGGTCAAAGGGGAAGACGAGCTCCACGGGGCAAACTAGCATCAAATCTCTCCATTACTGATTCATCATATAGAGCTTGGGCTGATATGAGATCCTTTGTATGGACACTGTGATGTTATTACACACAGCCATTGGCATTCATCACAAGACTATACGGACCAGTCCACGGAGAGCTGACATGTTCAGGAGTTGTTTCCTGGTTATGAGCCTGATTGACCCTTGATGTGGAGCGATCTCTAATTTTTCATCTTTTGCAGGCGGGGCCAGTTGCCAAACACGCGCTCCAGATCCTTCCCCTCTCTTGTTTTCTTTCACCCCTCCTCTTTTATTTTGACACACAACACAACTGATTAC
This sequence comes from Chelmon rostratus, assembly GCF_017976325.1. NCBI lineage: Eukaryota > Metazoa > Chordata > Actinopteri > Chaetodontiformes > Chaetodontidae > Chelmon > Chelmon rostratus. Next base: position 12,041,961 of record NC_055677.1, read on the forward strand.
AGGTAGGAGCTGGAAAAGGTCACTTGTTTGTCTCTGGTGAGCGGAGTTGATGGAGAGGAATGACATTTGCATCTGGACAGGCCAAAGGAATGAAGGTGAGGCAGATTTTAGGTCACAGAAGCCCTCATCCACTCATTAACTCTATTAATTCATTTGAAAATCAGGATGTTTTCACTGAGCATCACAGGGTTGTGGTTTGTTTTGTGTGTGGGAAAAGTATTAGCAGTTCTCACTCCGTTCCTACTTTTGCCAAAACAAGCCCTGTAAGCAAAGAAAAGCTCTCTGTCTGTCGGTTAGAGCTGGAAATGCAAACAGCCATAATGTTACATAAATGTTTGCACGAATTCGGCATCTAAAATGGGAGACAAGTAATCCAGACATATGGTGCTATTTAATCCATCTTGTTATAGCAAACCTTGTAAAATCTGGCATCTGTTTCTTTAATAGGCTTAAGGAGGAAAGACCTTGCCCCAACCATATCCACCCACCTCCCTCCACTAACCTCAGGTGTTTTGTGCATGTCAATGTGTCTGCAGCGACAACGATCTGCTCCCTTAATCAGAAGCAAATCTTGTTTTCAATAATTAGCTGACAGACAAAAAGGAGAGAAACCTCATTTTCCTACGAGACCCGACGCTGCTGCACGATCAATATAATGAATGTCTAATGGCAAGCCTGTTTGGCTCCGCCAGGAAGACGTTAATGTGGAATTAAAAACATGTCAGACCTCTCACATGTTCTGGCTCCCCCCTCCCTTTAAATCCATATCGGCTGTCAGGATTCGCACTAATAAACATGCTCTGTGGAGGTGTTAAGTGACGTGCTGTAAACAATTCAAAGGTTTTTATAAATCATCTGACTTGTAAATATTTTGTTAAACTTATGTGTGAAATCATGCACATGCCGACTGAAGAAACACAGCAGGCGAAATGTTGGGATAAGTCTCCTTTACAGTTGCAGAGTTTGTATTTAAAAGCAAGCGTGATGCCGCCTGACGGTCTTCTTCTGCACAACAAACAGCCTTCCCCAGACTTTTATTGACATTCACCTCTTCTTCTGCTATTCATCGTTTGTTCCCGCTGTTGTTGTCTGTTTCTTTATTCCATTCAACGCCACAGTATCTACTGCACCTTCGCCCGTGATGACAATGCTGAGTGTAGATAACCCACAGTGACAGAAACCCCTGGAATCCAGACAGATTGTAAGCGCTTATGAATCTTTGAGGGATACCAGCTTCTGATTAATGCAGTCGTCTCGCAGCATGCTGAAAGGAGCATATTGGGCCTGGAGACGACATCCAGGAAAAGCAGTAGTGATAAAGAACTAATTAAAGGTGGTAAAAGGTGAATATGATTTTGGGGATCTGTCAGTAATTGGGCACATGAAAGCTACTGGCAGGGTGCAGAAGCTGGCGCCGCTCTCCCTTATTAGGCTCTAATGTGAAAGTTAATGTGTTTCAAGGTGGTGCCCAGACGCCTGGAGGACAGCTGTGGCATGGCCCCCGATGCCCCTCACAGGGTGGGAGCCCCCGCGGGGCCATTTGTAAGTGGTACGACCATCGCTTCCACTCCTTAGTTTTAATTCAGAGCAACAGCTCACAGAGACAAAGAAGTTAACAGGAAATCGATTGAAGAATTCTGCAACAAAGAGCTGGAAAGACTCAAGGTATGTTGGGTAATAAGCTTATTTTCTTTCTTGTCGAGAGTTAGTTGAAAACCGCTCTTATGGAAGTAAATATTAACATAGAGCTAAATCTTAATAGAGAGTTTGCAGGTAGATAGCCTAGCTTAGCTCAAAGAAGTAGACGTATCCTGTCTTTGTCCAGAGGTAAAATAATTCACCTGCCAGCCTCTCTAATATCTTAATTTCTAAATCTGTACAAAAAACAAAACATAAATGCAACAAGTTGTGGGTTTAAGTGGCGTTAGGTGTTTATAAGCAACATATCCTAAAACCATAAGTTGTCATTTTTATACTCAATTTTTTTATACTTATTTTTTGTTACCTTTGGAGAAAGGCAGGCTAATTGTTTCTTCCTGCTTCTTTTTAAGCTAACTTCTATTAGCTTCACATTGACAGAGACATGATCGTGGCAAGAAAGCATGAAAGAATATTTAACCAAAAAGTTACCCGATCAGGATCCGAGCCAGACTCGAACCCCGGATGATGTGTTTCCTGGTTGGTGCGTACACCCCGTACCCACGGGGGCCGCCCCACGACTGACTAACTGAAAACGTTCTCATATCACATAATCACCTGCAACTAATTGGAAGCAGAGGGGTTAGTGACTCAACACACACATCCCATGGTAGCGCCCAGCAGAAGCTGCTGTACCGACACCTTCCATCGCGTTGGCCACGTCTTTCATTATTCTCTTGGGAAAGTCTATATGTGGCTGTGCCATGAGGTGTGATGTACGGGTTCTGTAAATATTGCATGTGCTATATACCATCCAGCCTTTCAGTTTGCCAATTGTATTAAAACAGCCGCATCGGAGCTGATTAAAATTCACCAGTGATCGCAGAATATTTGTGCATCATGCTGCAGCAGCATGAAACTCTCTAATATAAAAATCTATTGCCTAATTAACTGTCATGCTTGAATTAATGAAGTGAGCAGAAAAATATCTTTAAAGAGGCATTGCACCATTCCAACTTGAAAGGGATACAACGTGCATGCTGACCTCACCTCAGACAGACTTTGCCCCGATTTACGAAGTTCTATTGGTCCTAAGAGCTGCCAATCAGAGACGCAGATCTTAGTGGCTTCTTTAAAGCTTAACGACTGGACTGTTTTGCTCTGCCGAGTTTCAGTAAGTCCTTCTTTTAACAATACAGCCGGATTGTAGCCCAGGTTCATGCTGAATAAAATCTTTTTTTTTCTCCAAACAGTGCTGCTTTTGCCTTAATTGAAGCTCAGACTGTTGAGGCTAATGGCAGCTTTTATGGGTTCTTGAAATGCCCTCAAGTCTTATTAGCTGTTCAGTCTTTCCTCCCCCCATCCATTGGTTTATTTTTACTCTTCACTTACCAAGACACAGATAGTAAGTTTGCAAAGTTCCACAGGATTCATTTATTGTTTAATCGCTCCCTGAGGAGACAGGTGTCACCCTGGATCTTATCGGCTCTTGCATAATGAGTAAAAATGATGGAGCTGGGTTGGATCCTGCAAAGGTCACACAATCACACCCTTTTACAGAAACAAATGGAATTAATGAAAGCAGTTTGTCTGGACCCCCTCGACTCCCTCTCCCCTCCTCTATGTTGAACTTCTTTAGCCCCTCATTATTCTCTCTCCCTCTCCATCTTTGTGACATGCTGCATTCACTGTCAACGTCTCTCCTCACCCGATCCTCTAAGTGTGCAACTTTAAGATCACAGCCAGCACACTGTCATATTTATGAGCTGTTTCAGCAGTGTCTCTGTCCCTCTCTCCCGGCTTAGTTTCATAAAATCATTTTAATAAAGCCAGACATCATCTTGGAAGGAAAAAGAATGAAATTAATGGGTTTTGTATACAAGGAAACAAAAGATAACAATAAAACGTACCACGGAAATGGAACATGATTGGATTATTTCCTGCAAATGCATTCTCAGAGTGGGGTACGATATTGCAGCCTCTAATATAAACAGGAATTCAGCAAAGTTTGAACTGCTGGGTGTTTCACTGCAGAAGGGAAAGAACAAAGGTAGCAAACAGCTTTGAGGCAGCGGAGAGGGCACGACAGCTCAAACATTGTCTTCCCTGCCCAAAGTTTTTCATCTCATGCGCTGCAGTCTTAAAGAAAACAGGGCTCACGTGGATACGGCCCAACATGGATAGTGAGCACATCAGGGTCGCGCAGAGACTCACAATTCAGCGCTAATCAAATTTCCCTCTGCTCCGGCTTGAAAGGAATGTACACCTAGTGTAGCGTGAGTCATTCTTAGCATGTGGCAGCCTCCCTCCACAGATCAAAAGGCTGTCTCCAAACCTGGACAGAGGGACAGAGGAAAGCCTCGGGGCCCTGCCACCCTCAAGCTGTTTGCAAGATGGGAATCAGATACTGAGGTTTTCTCAATTGACTCTGCACTGTTATCATCCATGCACAATGAATGTGTGCTGTCATAGAGAGGATTATTTCGACTGAGAAAGGGAGGACGTATGAGTGAAGGCTGGGTGTTTACAAAAGATACGGAAAAAAGAAAAAGCCTAACGACTCTAAAGAGTTGAATCATCCAGTCGATATTCTGGGATTTCACCTGGGGGGTCCTCTGCCGTTGTGTTGTGCACTACTGACTCACAGTGTGTGTATGGAACACTGCTAAGTTTAGACTTGTGTATGTTTTCTCCACAAACGAATCTAGTCCGTAATTGGCAGATGCAAGGGGTGAAATATTGACTGTGTTTGTGTGCGCGTGTGCATGTGTGTGTGCAAATGTATTTTGTGTGTGTGTGTGTGTGTGCCTCTGTGTGTTGGGTTTTGGCTGCCATCCGGGTTTCATCTCAGCGTGCTACCAAGGAGACATAAGCCACTTCCATCTGCCTCGTGTTCCAAGTTTCTTTGTGTTCCTAATAAAAGACAGGAAGTTGAATTTAAATCAAATTTTTATCACCACACCGGTCTCTAATTAAAGGATAAAGGCAGAAGAAGAGAACTTTTTCTCAACTTCACTGACTGACATAAATCATATAGAACAGAAAACATGAAAAAATGAACATCCTGTATTGACTGACCACAGTACAGATGTGTATCAAATAAGAATTAGATATTTTCATTTCTGTTATTTGTGTGCTGGGCAAGACTTTTTAAATTTCATGTCATCCGGTCAAGTGTGTGAGGTCTGCGGTCCAACGGGGAGAGACCCTGAACCTGAGGGGAGGATAGGATAGGACGTTCTGGATAGGGTGGCCTGAGATGGGATGATAAGTCTCACAACAACAGTGCTGCAAAGTTGATAATCTGAAGAAGACACCAGATGCACTTCTGCCTGCATTGTGTGCACCTTGTACTTAAAGGGGAACTCAGCCAATTACACACATCGAAGCCTGTTAACAATCCTTGGGGAGTACCGTTGCATATGTGAAAAAAGTTGTATAAAGCCCTTTGCAGCTCCAGATAAACTGCCTCAGGTGATGTCACTTGAGTCAGCACCGGCTGGGGCTGAAGACTACAAGTTTGAAAATGAACTAAATCTGGACGAGTGGAGTTCAAAATAAGTAATGTTACCAGACCTTCGTTTGAGGCCTAATGTCTGACTGGTGGTTGAGTTGCATTGTGGGTAATGTTGGCCCCAGGTTATGACAAGGAAGGAAAATGCACACAATGAAAAAGTCATTACATTTTGGATAAATGTTGTGAAACTCTGATTGGTGCACTGAAGCACAGGACGTCAAACCGAGCCCCACCCACTTTAGACCAGTAACAAGAGCAATGACAAAGACTCAACTACAGAACGTGAAATGATCAAAACTAAACGAAACTTTGGCGAAAACTTCTGCATTAATGTTGGGTCCCATAGCTCATAATGAGAAGCTGATTGAGGAAATTAGTTTTCAGGGCCTTGAAGTGTTTTGTGGTTCACAAGGAACAGGGCAGCTGTGAGACCTGTTAATATTATGAGTGCAGGGCTATGAATACCTGGTGGAGACTGCACTTCTGGACTGTTGCAGTAAACAGATTTATCCACTGGCTGCAGGTGGAGCTGTCTCCTAGAGCAGGGTTTGAGGGTGTTTGGTTAGAAAACGCCATCACCGTTCTATGTTTTTTCTCTCTCGGAGCGCTAGAGGAACAGAATGGGTCACTGATCAGATAAACAAACAAACACGAATGGATAAGGTCGGGGTTTATGTCTGTGTTCTGTCTAATTAAGATCCTCGTGTGCGTGAGGAAGTACAGCTGATTCAACATTGGAAAAATATGCACAAGAAAGCGACATCTGCACTCTGGTTCCCCGACTAAATAAACACTGATGATTTATAACCTTCAACTAAACCGTCACTCGCTGTCTACACCGACGTTCAACAGTCCCACGGGAGAAATCTGTTGCACAGGAGTGAGAGATCGGTTTGAAAGCTGCAGGTTAAGAGTCAAAAGGGATTTTGGTAAAAGTAGGAATTCTCAAAAGCAAAGAGAGGTAAATGAGGCAGGTGCACCGCCTGTCAGAGAGTGATATCTAACAATGTAATGGGACTTTAGGGTGGAAAAAGTGGGGCAGTGATCATGAAAAGAGACCTTTTATAAAAAACCAGATTGCTGAGAATCCCTACGTCCACTGGGAATACTGGGATAAGGGAGGTGAAAGCATTTATTGAATTTAACAGCAAACAGAAAAAAGGGGGTTTAAGGCTGCGAGGGGCCGTTTGTAGCACTGATAAATATTTTTCAAGTTCAAGTGATTGACAGCCACAGTTTTGGATCATTATAGAGGACTGCAAAAAGAAAATAGATTAAAAAAAGAACTGTGAACTGAACTTAAAACCAGCTTAAATATGGCCTTTGAATTTTTTGGAAATGTCACCACAGTTCCTCTCTGAGTTCAAACCGCACAAGATTTGGCAGGCATGTTTTAAAAGTGTTCCAGGACACTATTGCCATGTTTGGTGCTGATTTTCTGAGAGCTGCTCATTTTACAGTCAACAATGACAGGGACCAAAATTGACCAGTTTTTATCCCTAGAACTGGAACTGAGCGTTCTGGCCTCTTGGGGGCCCCCTGCTGTTATGAACATGTCCCTGCAGGCTCGCTGAATAGTTTCAGCTGAATTGAGATTTATGATGTTGAAACAAATGGGCACAAACTAACTTCTGGTCAGTTTATGTTTGGCTGTATCCATTTACTGATGCCAATCTCTAACCAAGTTTACCAAAGAGGTGATGGGGGCACAATCCTTCCCATATGCAAAGCATGACTTTTACCAGCTAATTAGCAGCTAATTAGTACTTTATTTGGGAATACTTTGCCAAATCAGCTCCTTGCTGGTGCTGGAAGGCTGCTGTGATGATGGAAGGGTAGCAACAGAAGAAAAAAGAAGTTATGCAGTTGCCCTGGGTAAAAACTGGGTGTGGATTTGTGTGATTCTGAATCTACAGCAGGTTCACGGTTCGGTTCTTGGCCTGGTTAAGGAGTCACGTTTTGATGCGAGTTCCGTAAACCCAAATGCATAAGCACATGTTTCTTTTCATTTGGGGGATGCAACTAAATGTGCGTTAGCATGTTCGATGTGTTTCAATGCACATACCCTACATTGATGGAGAATGGCGACATGCCATCCTTGTCTTTGGTGACCAGCCAGTCAACACACAGTTTAAAAGGTCATGTGAATTGGTGCTTGTTAATGTGAAGTCTCTGGTCTATCTTCTGCTCATGATGATTTACTAAACACAAACCAGAGGTAATTGGTCAGAAACCAAAGAACTGGACTAACTAGTTTGACCTGATTGTGGCACCACAGTGGATGAAAATGCAGGCAATCCATCAACAAGTTCGCTAAAAGCCAGAAATGTCAACCTCTACAAGGATGACTGGGGGTCCATCCTCTGAGGATCATGAATGTCTGCCATCACCAAAAACCCAACTAACAGTTCATCCAAGAGTGCCACGTTATCTTGCTGCAGCTTAAAATCTCCCTGTAAAGTTTCCTTTCTACAGACTTAATTATCACATATCATCTGTTATAATAAATAAATCCCCCCATGGAGTCTGGACACTGGTGGCGGAGGAAATTATGAGTGAGCATGGGTGAGAGGGGTGAACGCAGGGTGGTATGAGAGATAAACTACAGGCCTAAAAAATTGTCTGGCCGGCTGAACTTTCACCAGCGGCTCATTTGAAGGGAAAGTTGCTAAATAAGCGTCAGGGAGATAAATGTGGTTTTGATTGATCTGGAATTCAGTAGAAGGTTGTTGGTGGTTTTTCAGTTCTCACAATCTATATATTTGGTGGCAGGGTTAATGTGATCGAAAACAAAACCTGTCTACTGATGTAATGGTAATTACTAGAAACAAAAGGCAAACAAAACACTAAATGTGCCCCCAAGTGGCCGCTAGTGGGGTCCAAACCCATGTGACAGCCATAATGTAAAGCGTATAATGGAAAAGTGCTCCATGTGAGTGATAGAACATTACAGTGATAGACCTACAGCTGCGGATGAAATGGTGGCTGACATATTGACATTTGAAAAACTGCCAGTTTTTCACTGGTGGTGGTGTTATTCAGAGTGACCAAATGTGCTCTGACACACTCAGCGAGGGCTGTGGGGGAGTGACCTCTTGTGAGTCTTTCTGCAATGAGCTGATGATGAAGCTCACAGCCGCCCTGTTCGCGCACTAGCTGTCTCACTTATTAAAGTTCGGGAGAAACGGAGCCGCTCAGCTTTTTTATGTTTCAACGTTCAGACACTTGCGTTCAGGCGGCGAGACCTTGAACATTTTACCGAACTTCAAACCTCATCAAACCAGGACTTCAAACAGAAAACAAAAGCTCTTCTATGGAGGATGTGTAATTACACCAGTCTGAAATTAAATATATGGCAAAGGATGCCCTGTTGGTTCATATAAAATAATTAAACAACATAGCAAAGACAAGAGACGTTTTACTTTTGCACTTCAACATGGTTAATGCTATTACGGGGGAGTAGCTTTATCACAGATCCCATAACACCACAGGGAGTGTTTCCATGTTTTAATCAGGTGCTAAGTGGCTACAGCTCAACAGTGCATGCCTGTACCTGGAAAGAACCTTGGCTGCTGTCTAATGAGGAATCACATTTAGCTCTGCCTCCAAGTGTGAATGTCAAACACATCTCAAAGAGCCTCTCTCTTCTTCTTCTTCTTCTTCTTCTTCTTCTCATCACCCCTTCTGCGTTTAACCCTGAAGGTTTTCTGATGATGGTACCATGAGAAGACAGACAGGTGTGGAGCCTTATAAAGACTTGTGTGTACTGTTAAGTGTGTGTGTGTGTGTGTGTGTGTGTGTGTGTATATAACAGCTTCAGACACATCTTCGCTCGTCATGTAAATGTACCGATTAGCTGTTTGCGGTTGTTTTGGCAGTTTGAAAATGAGAGTAGCAACCAAACAATTATTCTGCTGCTTGTGCTGGAGAAATGAAATTAGATTGGTGTTAAAAGGGGTTTTTCCCCCTCAGCAAGTACAGTTTATCGAGCGTTGTCCATTAATCATCGTTAACCACGGATCTCAACACAGCCCGTTTACAAATCTGTATTTGTGTCATCGTCCACATTATGAATCATGACCTGGGGAACGTGGTGGAAAGTGTGGACACCAGGAACAGAGTCACTTTGAATTCAGTTTGGTGTGATGATGGAAATAGAATTTAAGTTAGCAGAAAATGTAAAAGCTAAGCTACTTTGAATGTTGTGGTTTTATATTTCAGTGAATTTAAAGCATAGTTTAAAATTTATACATATACACATACATAAGGCAGTCTAGACCATTTGCTAAAAAACTGAAATAAAATGTGAAAAATATGTATCTTAAATATAAACTGGATTAAAAATATTACATTTCTTGTTCATACTTGTATCAATGCACTACTTGCTGCTTTTAAGTATTACTGTACACATTAAAATGAGATTTATTTTCAGTCCTGTGTGAGGAAAATATCAAAACAACTGGGCACTTCCCTTCAGTGATATCTTAATTTCATAGTCCTTTCATAGTCTGTTTTTTTTCTACATTTGTTGCAACAGATAATTGTGCAGATTCTGGATAACCTTTGCTAAACAGCAATGTGTTCAGTAATGATGATGTCGACACAATAACCTCTGCTGATATGCAGGCCAGATGGCCAGCCAAGTTGCCCTTTCAGAACCCTGCTATGCTCAGTGAGGGATGGTGACAGCCCGTGTGTGTGTGTGTGTGTGTATTTGCATGTGCAACTGCATATGCATGAGTGTAAACTACTCTAACAAATGTAAGTAGATGTTTTTTTTGTCTACAGTAGCATAATGCTATGCCACATCAAGCCACCATTCAGAGGATGAGATTACACACACACATATGTTCATATATATGTGTGTGTGTATATCCACATGTGTATATAAAACATACATAAAAAATGTCTGATGTGTGTCTGACACAGTTTTTTATAGAAAAGCAAAGTTAAAAATGGCGTCTACTTCTTCTCCCTCATTAAAAAAATCCAGAATATATCTATATGCAAATATTTTTCACTACTGGAGACAGGAGGTCTACTTCAGTAAAAGGTCCTTTCTCAGTGTTTGTACGCTGGAGGCTTCAGGCTTCCACATCAGCATCTTCCAAACTATTTGTGATGTCACAAATCTCGCCTGGTAGGTTCGCCTCTTAAACTCAGAAAGAAAATTCACAGCAAGGACTGTGAAAACAGCCGTCTCATATCAAAGTCTGCACATACGTCATTCTGCACAGTGAAGCTCAGACATTCAACAGTAGGAATGAGAAGAAAAACATATTTTTGACTGGAGGGGGACTTTAATTTTGTCAACAAATCCAATGAAAAGACCAAAACCAACAATGTGCAAGTCTGTGCTCCACTATTTACCACTCCAAACCCCGTCTGCAGCATTCAGGCCCAAGACCATTTGTTCCTACTGAAGGTCTTTACAAATCCCTCACGAATAAACAGTTTCATTAACCCTCTATGGTACAGCGTTGCCACATGGCAACAACCCCCTTTTAAGCCTTTTACACACAGATAATACATCCCAAATTACGATGCAATGCATTAAAAACGAGGTCTGGTTCTAAGCAAACCAACAGCAGTGTTTAAATTTGTCAAATGACTTTCTGGAGGCCGTTTTGAAACCCTTTTCTGCAGACATCATCGACGGGAGGAGCCTCACCATTTGACTCCTAAAAATTCAACAAAAAAAGTGTTTTTTTGAAGTTTTTCAATGGGGAAAAAAATATACACTCAACAATAGGTGAGTTAAGGTCATTATTATGTAGTTTCATGCATTGTACTCAATCAATAAATAATAGAAAAAGTTAAAAATGTGTATGTTGCCATATGGCAACACTGTACCATTATGGATTGCTAGCCTGGCATGTTGGAGAGGGAAGCCCTAAAGAAGAGGGGAAGACCGTCCCATATTGAGGCCAGGAAGAGGAACAGAGGTCCCATTGCACCAGTGCCACCAGCAGCTGTGCATCAGGACAACACAGATCACTGGCCTGTCGTCACGCTGAAAAAGGGCTGGTGCAAATACCCAGGCTTCACTGGGATTGTCAGAGTTTAGTGCACAAAGTGCGACGTCTACCTGTGCCTCACGACTGAGATGAACTGCTTCATCAGTTTTTACAAGCAGTAAGGCAAAGATGGCCATCAACAAGTCAAATCAGTTACTCAAAAAGTACCGTACATGTATTCGAATTAAATGTCATTGTTCAGGCCACTGGGGATTGTTTAGACTATAACATGAGTTTTAAAATAAAGGTTATATACAATTTTAAACACAACTCTCTTGTTTTCATTACTTTCCATTATGGTACGGTGTTGCCATATGGCAACGAACCCTAAAAACTACTAAAGAAATAACATTTTTTGAAAATGTCTCTTCATTATGTTTACTTGGTCTATTTTAAGACAAAAAAACACCCCATTTTTTTTTACCAACTGGGATCATAGTGCTTACCATAGAGGGTTAAAAAAAAAAAAAGTTTTCAAAAGTAATTTTTTTAACACATCTGGGCAGCTTTTAGCAAACATTATTCAAAAAGAGATTAAATAGTGTACTTTTTTAGGGGGGCTCTTGTTGGCCATACATTAAGGGGAAAGAGAAAGATCATGATTTCGGTTAAAACAATGTTATTTCTCAAGTCACTGTTTTTCTGTGTTAAAACAGACCATAATCTTTCCCTAACATTAACCAAGTGCTAACAGTGTCTAAATGTAACCATACAAAAATTCAATACTGCTGTAGTCACTATGAGTAGTGGATAATGCATTGCATGATTGCCTGCTTTGGTGGAAAACAAATTAAACACGTTGTCAGTCAACATAAGTTCAACATCTACATTTTTGCAACTTGCCAGGTGTGTCAATTAACAACCATCCCTCATTATGTTAATAGAAAACGTAATTCTGTCTGCATGATGTTTCCCTCGAAACACGTTTGTTGTCGCAAATGAGTTCTATACGAATGTAATTTATGGGAAGAAATGCTGCATTTTAGTGATGCCAGAGTGCTCCTGCAAAAACATCTAGTGCTGTCGGACAAGACTGCAGAACCTGGCGACCTCTGCCACGGCGGCGTGATCTGGCGAGGCGCTGCCCATCAAATGCATCCACGCTCACGTTCCTGGATGGTTGCAATTAATGCAAACACTACTGCCGCTGTCGTGACTTTCCAAAGTTAGAAAATCCTGCCTCATAGTGTTTTTTTTAAGCACCTGGCTTTCAAACCAATTGATGTGTTCGTTGATTCGTGTCTCACTGGCGCTGGAAACAACACACTCCCACCAACGCGGCCCCTCGCAGTTTTTTAACAAAGGGCTGTTCTTCCAATAATACACATTTGATGCGCTAGTGAGGATTGACTCACAGTAAAGTACAGTGCCCCTGTTCATTGTGATGAAAGCGTGGCTCATTAATGTGTTTTTAGCAGTTTTTGGACAACAGTGGAGCTTTAAGGCACAGAGGAATAAACTAAAGTATTTCAGCCTTTGACTAGATAGATAATTCTTACTAGAAGGATCAATTCATCTAATGTGGATGTGATGGAGCGATCCATTTCAGAGATGAACACACAATGTAAGGCATTATGAAGACAAATAAAGAGAGATATGGAGAAATCCTCGATTTCTGTGGGATTCAGATGAAATATATAAGCTGTATGAGCAGGTGAGGAGAGCTCTGGAAAGCTCATTGGGTTCTTAACTTGTCAGAGTAATCCAGGTCCACCCTTAAGGGGGAGCTGGCTACTGGCATTTTCCCTGCAATTTGTTATAAGAGTGAGTTTACATTTTGATTTAATAAGGCCCATAGGCATAGCCCCAAACAAGAATCAATCATCAGGCTGGAGCAAAGGAGGCTGTGGCCAGCGGAGAGCCAGATGACTGGCTGGAATCAGCTCAGCCAGAACTAACTCACTCACCGTCTTCTCCCCTCTTGTCTCTTTTCTTTTTCTCCCTTTACACACAATAGTGCCAGTCCATATCAGTCATAAAAGACACGGTTTTCATCTACCCGAGAATCAAAGGCTTTGTCTAAACACATGATTGTTAGAGGCACATGAAGGAAGGCGTTTTACTTTAATAAAATATGGCCTTCTTGCGAATTGAATGAATGCAAATGTATTTAAACCACTGAATCACATGCTGCCTGGAGACATCAGAGCCTGCAGGGCCGCACTTCTCTGTGTTCCATTTCTCATTACTGTCTAATACCTGGCTCCCTTGATATGGCCCCAAACCCTCCTGATGGAACATTCATAATTGATTCTGATTTGAGGCCCTCATTACCAACAAGTGACTCTGTATTGGTGTGTGCATATTCAGCTCCAGAGGGCAAGTCCTTTGGAGTGTGAGTTTTAGCTTCACTTTCACCCTCACCTGTCTGTGGAGTCTGTGGAAGTGAGGAGGGCTTGACGTCCTTTGGAGTGTGATTTTAGTTTCTTTCTATCCTCCGCCCTGTGTCATTTCCTGTGTTGCGCACACACACACACACACATGCTTGCGCACACACACACACGCACACACACAGGCACCTGTCTTTTACTCTGTTCTTTTTGTGCACCTCTTTTTTTTTCTGCATCTCACACAAAACAGAAGCAGCAGGATGGTCTGTTTTGCAGATGGAGGCAAAACGGTAATGATATCAAAACTGCCAGGGTGACATTTACAGAGAGAAAGTATTTGCACTCTCCTACAAAGAAAAAATACAACAAATAAACAGCAAAAAAAAAAAAAAAAGAAACTAGTGGCACAATGAACAATGTTTCCTGCGTAATGTAATGGTTAAGACATAGATCCCCTCAGGAGTGGCCCATCTTCAAAATAAATTGTAATCATTCCTCCAGCAGGTGAAGGGGCCAGGGACTGGTGCACTCCACACTGAAAACACTGCATCGATGTGATGAGATAACAATCTTAGCGGCCCTGACCTTGTCTAATGGCACCTCCGTCATATTTACCAAATGGTGTTTGGAGCAATCACCACGCTTGCAACGAGATGGATAGTTTGACAACAAAGCAATCAGATCCACAAGGGTGTGTGCTCCCACAGCGGCTTCTCCCGACTACAACCTGTTCATAATGCGGGGCAAACAAGAAGGATTTCATCACTGACAGGCCGAGCTCCCGCTCTCCTTTGTCAGGGCAAGGGCACCATCAGCGCTTTGTTCTGCACTCTGATTTCACCACACGTGATCCAGTCGGAGAGTGAATGTTTAAACAACAGGTTGCAGCCTCTCCACGCCCCCCTCCTCTTCCCCGCTTTTGTTAAATGCATGAATGTCTGAATGTGAATGAAGTCTTTGGGCAACATTTTCATCTCTGTCTCTGATGTTCCCCCCTCCCACGCCGGAGAGAGGAGGGGGGAGGAGGAGAGCCTATCAAAATTCTGCAGGAATGGTCCAGGACAGTCCCTCATGGACTGCCCTCCTTGGAGGACGGCCTGGAAATGGCTCCCGGTCTTGTCAGCCATGGTAATACAGTGCAAGGCACTACAGGGATAAATACCTGGGTGACAAATAAATGTGTTGTAAAAGGGGCATTAATCGCCAGCTTTGTGAGACGTGTGTCCTTATGACAAAGGAGGGAGACATTTGTCAGTCTGTTCCACAGATGGCCCCACGGAGCCCTTGATGAATCACCTCCACCTTGCTTTAACTGGCCGCAGAGGCAGCGGCGCCGCAGCCGCTCAATCTGCAGCCGCCTGGCATCCAATCTACTACAGGGGTCGTAGAAAAAATAAGCAAAACACACACAGTCTCCTCGCCCAGTCTGTTTGTGCTGTTATCTTAAAAGGAATAGTTTGACATTTGGGGAAAATATGCCTATTCAGCTTCCTGCCAAGAATTACATGAGGGTATCAGTATCAATCTCATATCAGTCCTCACTAATCCGCACTAATTAACACATCTTGTTTCTTTAATCCTCACACAAACAGAAACATAAAAACAACAAGTTGTGGTTTTACTGGGAGCCACGTAGAACAGGGTTCAGTGACTTCAGTCTCTGCCGGTTCTCTGACCGACTGACGAGACTTCATGTCAAAAACACAGCTTGTGCTTTTTCACTAGGTTAAACTAGCAATTTATAATGGGTTAGTGAGTTTTTTTGGTACTAGTCCTGAACTCATATTCATCAGCTGGCTTGAAACATGACTCGGCCAGTTTGATAGTCTAACCGTATGTGTTTCCTGCCCTGTCAGCAATGTCACCACACTCATAGAAACTTAGCAATTAACTTGATGTGTACAATATTATTATTATTACAGACTGGATTAATTGGCTCAAACTACAAAAATAAGATCAACGTTCTGATATACAAAAATTAAGCTTTAATGACCTTTAGGAAATACTGTCTATTATTCATATCCAGTGCCTTGGCAAGTGTTTTGACCCTAATAACCAATTAAGCCTCAAATTGCTGCCCACTGGTTTGCCTGTGTGTGAATATTTCATGTTCAAGCAAAGCAAGTGTTTTAACATTGTTTAAAATGCTACTTGACTTAATGGGAATGTTCCATCTGAGCGAGCCCGGCGTTGTCTACTCTCATACCGCTGCCTCTCAGGTCACAAGCGCAATTTTCTACAAGGGAACGAGCCACAGTCTGACACAACTCCCCCTGATGTTTTTCCGTGGCCGGAGACGTTTCGTTGATGGACCCGGGAAGTGAACCACACTCACACTTAGGGAGCGGAGTGGCCCCGGCTCCCTTAATTGGTCATGCAGTTCACAGTGGATGTGATTAATCACTGGCCAATTAGCCACTGGCACCTGTGCCAACACGGGACGAGGCTGGGAGTGCAGGCAACTCAAGTGAGAGTCAGTACCACTCGGCTCACTACTTCTCTAAAACTGTTTTAATGACTTTCCCACTTCATGTTTTATTTTTATGTCTTCAGTGCTCAGCGTATACTGCAGAGGACTCCCTGCGAGCAAAAACGATCAATTATGCATGCCATTAAATATGTATATCCGTGCCTTTGTTTATTCGATTGGAGTACACTAGTATTTCTTTTTCTTCTGCCAATGATTTACAAAGAAAATTAAAGCGGCCTCTCTTCCTTACTTGTAACTGCGCCTGACGCTGTCGAGCTTGGACGATTTTGACGAACACGACCCGCGGATGACATCCTGTGTGACATCACTGCAAATCTCCCCACCCGTGCCTGTCAGCCAATCAATACTGTCTGCCTCCTCCTACCAAGCCTACAGGGACACTTCCTTTGGCACCTCGGAGTATCTAAATCCTTTTACAGTGAAGCTCTCTGGCCGTCTCACAGCTGACTGATGATCCTGTATTACACGTTGAACTGACACAGAGAATAGGCACTTGGTGGAAATCCTCCATCCTGAGAGAGAGGGAGAAGTAGAGACAGAAAGGAGAGCCTAAATGCTGGCTTGGGACGGACGCCTAGTCTACTCATGACTCAAAGACATGTGTTGAGGGTGGAGGTTGGAGGGATTAGAGTGCATAATAGATTTCAGAGCAAGGGAGCACTGATGCAGCCCCAATTCAAACACTGCCTGGGGCCTGTAAGCTTTCCTCACCAATGATTTCAGGAGAAATAATGGTACGTTCTTTTTTGCGGGTGGGGAGGCACTAATAGCCTCTTAAGAAAATCCCAGACTAGTGTCAGACAACCCAGCTTCGTTTCAGCAGCAAAGCTGCACTGAAACGTTCAAAGGGCTCTCCTCCACCATCTCCAGCGTCCCATTTTTCACATCTTCTAGAGCTCTCAAAGATGACCGTGAGCGGACGTTGAGTGTTTCTCTTCAAACAAAGACGCCCATCTGTCGTGCGCTCGTGTCCAAAGTCCAAAGTAAAGTTACACACATGAGGCCTGCTGCTACTTTTTAATGATGCAAATTAAAGTGACGCAATGCTGTTGTTGCTCTTGTTGTTTAAAAGACCTTTTGTTTATCTCAATGTTGAGGATCTGCGGTGTGTTAATGTGATCCGAGCAGGAGGATTAGGCCGTGACCACTGACCCTAAACACCACCAAGCCACATGGAGACAGATAGGGCTATTAAAGCACCATAATGGAGGGAGAAAAGTGACACCAATTAGATTAAATGTGCTAGATATTCACCATGCCTTTTTCCCTTCTAATTTCTCTTGGCAGAGAACCAGAGAGCAACTCAGACTGGATAACAGAAGATAATGATCTCATTATAGTACACACTTCTTCTAGTCTGCATAGAACCTGAGAGAGGAGGGGGGCATCGGCCATGACTGACGCACAAACACACACACACACAGTGGTCAAACAATACACTCAGCCGAGGTAACACACCAGTCCTCCTCGACAGCCTGCATGATATCTGAGCGAATATCTAATCCAAGGCCAGACAGACTATCGGAAGAAAACCAGAACGTGCTACAACTCCTTGAATTATTAAGCATTTTAAAATCTTCTCCATCCCCAAAAGTTCCCACTGCATTAATTAAACTAGTTCAGTTGGAGCAGCTTTGTAACATGCCCCTTGATGAAGGTAGACAAGGTACAACCATTATATTGCACTCTGGAGAGCGTTTGTGCTGCCAGAGCTCTGTGCTGCTGTGTTGCCTCGTCTGTATATTTGAATATGAGAGAAAAAGAGGACACAAGCAGGACGAAGTGAAAGAGTATTAGCCTGCTGACAGGTGAAGCCTATGAGAGGCAGCCTGCTAAGGAAGTGGGTTTTAAATTTTAGCTGAAGACTGTTATATGACAGTATGTGTTGTAAACACCTCGTGGGTAAATATCAATAATAATGAAAAATTAACAAAGTTTCACCGATTCATTTTCTTTCTGAGTGTTAGATGAGGAGATTGATCGATCTCTCACAGCTGTGTGGTCAAGGGGAAGCTAGCACTAGCCTAGGTAGCCTGGCTGACCATGATTTCTCATTTTAAGACTTAAGTTTTGTGAAACTAAACAAACGTGACAAAAATTGCTACTTAGTGAACTTTAGTGATGCAGGTGGGCAGAATTGTTACCTTTGGATGGACCCAAGCTAGCTTAGTGTTTTTTCAATGGAAAGCTGCTTAGGTCTGCTAGATGTCGTCATATGCTAATTGCATATACAACGTCATAACTAATCAAACTGAATTTACACTAATCACCTCATTTGCATGTATCTTAATCACCGAATCCTCTCATATCAAAAGAGTTTTATTGTAATGAATAGAGAGACGCTGGGATGAGTTCTTCACTTCATTAGTTCATTAGGCAGACAATGGGAATTAGCGATTGGTCCTTCACTTTTTGCCTGGTTGATGATTGGTCGACTGGTGAACCTCTCCATGGGAGGGGAGTTGAGGTCCGCCCAAAAAGTTGCGAAAGGGGTCTAAAAAAATCCTCAAAAAGTTGGCAACACTAGGCTAGCTGTTCCTGTTTCCAGTCTTTATGCTAAGCTAAGCTAAGCTAAGCAGCCGTGGTCGCTTCATATTTACATGAGAGCAGTGTCAGTCTTTTCATCCATCTTTTGGCAAGAAAGCACATGGGCCTATTTCCGAATGTTTGCCCATTCCTTTAAAAGATGAATGTATGAATCAGAATAAAACCCTCTGCCTTGACTAGCAGCCATTTGGTCTGACATACTGTGCAAACCACTCACATCCAGCCTTTATGGGGGCTCCATCTTGAAAAAACAAATGTTTCACTTCCTGGGTCAGACGCTGTGGTGGGACCTTTGTGCTCGCAGTCTGCCAAACTTTGAATAGTTCGGACTTTGAAGCAGATGCCACATGCAAAAAGGCAGAAGTCATGAGTCACATTTGGTTTGATGAGTTAAGCCTACTGGGGCCCCGTGGTCCATCTGCTCTCATAAGACACTGGCGCTCTGGTTGCCAGCCTCCCACCAGTCCAACTCCGCTCTGTCGTAGTGTTGTTTCGAGTGCACTCATTTGGGTTGAGAGGAGCACACAGCGATGATTCAAGACAATCTTGAGCAATGAAATTCACCCTTTCAGCTCCACCTAGCTCAGTTTGGACATCATGATCATAATGGAATGACTACACAATTTATTTCAGTGGGAAACATGCTGCAAATTTTACACGGATATTAAACTTTAAAAACCACCAGTAGAGGAGAGGACAAGACAAAATATTGCATTCTTATAGGAACTGGCTCCAGCTCTCGATGTTATATCCTGTATCACGCGGCGGCAAAGCTAAATAGATTTATAGAAAATCCTGAGTTAGCTTTTTGGGTGTTTCTTGCTGAACATGAGCTTAATAAAGAATGTTCCATCAAATTCTTAATACTTGGGTCAATAAATTCTGGTTAGAAATATAGCATAAACTTACAAATCTGACAAGTGATTGGCTGAATTTGAATGATGCCGCATAATGAAATTGGCAGGCAAGACATTCAGCTTCTGCTGTAAAATATGAAAGACCGTCTATGCGTTTGCTCTGTGATATTTGCTGGACATTCATGCTGCCAAAATAACTGCCTGCCGCTTGACGAGTTGGTATTTTTCATTTTTCTGGCAAACTTTCAGGTCACCGTTATGCCCTTTCATCTAAAACATGAATATCAGTTTGTGCAGCGTTTTTTTTTTTCCCATTAAAAGCACAGTTTACAAACTGTTAAACCTGTCAAAAGTTTGTGAGTATAAAGACACACTTGTGCTCGAATTTCTTGCCTCACAGCTTGCAAGCTTAAAGCAGTAAGCGTGGATTTGAATGTTTAAAATAAAGTTCAATGGAAGGAATTTGAAAAATCTAAACAAGTATGTGCATAAATATCATTACACAAGCACAAATCTTTGACAGACTTTTAGAATTCCACATGCTGGACATGTCGCACTGAGAAGCTCTGGATTCGTTTTCAACTATGGGAATAAAATGCTCAAGAAAGCTTCTTGATATTACAGTTTGATTGCAAGAAGAAGCTTTCATTAGATCTTATTTTTTGTCCAGGAGCTGGCTTTGTGCTTAAAACTGTACATATATTCGACTCCACTATTCCGTCTGATGTCAGGGCTTAAATAAGTGCAGCTGTCCACGGGGGACACAAAGGCATGACTTTGATTGGCACATTGGTTGGATGCAGAGTGCAGATACAAGTTCTCAAATCTTTCAATGGCTCAATTCTTTAAAATGTTGCTATCAATTTTTCTTTCCTTCCCTCAATCACATAAAGTGGTCCTGTCATTAGGAAGTCACCGCCTCATTCATTTGCTGTAGAATTTCTCCCTCTCGCCACCTTTTTCCCTTTCTTCTGCGCTCACTCGCTACTTTTTTCTCCCTCTCGCTCTGCCTTCAGATTGGCAGCGAGAAAGGGAATAAGTGCAAGGCGGCAGTTGGTTTCAGTGCTCCAACATCATGCTAATCATGGCAGGGGAAAAATGATGGTAGGGGGAAAAAATATGATTCAGACCTAATCTTGCGACTTGCTGTGGCAGCTCACCGGTGAGTTATTGTGCCCCAAGGGCGGATTTGGCTTCCAGTTCTTTCCCTCTCCTTCGTCTTCATCACAGTCTTCAGTTCGTGTGTGTGTATGTGTGTGTGTGTGTGTGTACATATGGGGCTTGCCCTTGTGTGATCATATTGACACCGATGTCAGCGCGTCAGTCATATCCTTTCACTCGTGTGCATGCGTACAGTAGTGGCGTCTGTTTATTCACGCATACTTGCAAAAGAGGATTTTTTAACAAGATGTTGGTGACATTCAAGTCTGGACGGAAGGTCAGCGGCAAACTGCGGCCTCCGTCACAATAAAAGCACTTTTCCACAACCAAAGAGTTTTCATTCCACACGAGATTTCATAAGAGGTGACACATACCCTCAAGAATGATCGATGCTACCAAATTGATAGAATTTTTGGCACATTTAAAAAAAAAAACAGAAACTACTTTTAATGGTTGGTTCAGTGGTCACATTTTTACTGGCTGAATCATCCAAAATTTGAAGATATTGAATTATAAACCCCAGGTAATCTGAGCACTTCATCTGTTGCCGTCCTTGCCGCGGGGAATGGAGTGAATGCACTTGCCGCAGATAATAATGACTTTCTCTAACAATGACTGAAAGGGGCACAAAGAGAAAAAAAAAAGAAACCCTGGCTTTCCCAGGCTATAATCAAAGGAGAAAAATAACCTCCGTGTTTAACTGAACCGCTAGGTCTCTACGTCGTGTCGGATGGGAAGGAGGGCAGAAGGAGCGTCTCCACGATAGCCGCTCTCAGGGTTTGTTTCTCAGCGAGGCCAGATGGCGTCAACCTCCTCCTTTCTCGTCTGTGTGTAAACAACTGTTCACAGCTTGGTCCTGCTAACCGAAACTCAATTCTGTCAGGCAACAGCAAGTGTGCAAAGATTCCTGTAATCACGTCGTGTCCCCTGCAATTGAAGCACATGGGGCAAAGGGCGATGCGGGATCGAACTGAGGGGAAAAGGAGGGGCAAGGAACGAGGCTGTTAGGGGGCATGTGTGCAGTCCGAATGGTCTGAGGTCTGGGTTCTTTTTGTTTTTTGTCATGTTTACCCCTAACTGCGTGGTTGTTTGGAGAGCTTTTAATGGCAAGGAAAATGGGACTCACAGGTACAGACAAAGGTCACACAGTAGATCCAGAGTCACTCTAGTCAGTCAGAATCATTGTCTCCTTTTTTTGTTTTCAGTGTCTTTATCTCCAGACGCCAGCTTTCCAAATGGAAAAAGGGGCCTTAGTCTCCGAGTTGAGGCCAAATACAGACGGGAGGTAAAATAGAGTGAGAGCATATTATTGTGAAGTGTTCCATGGATACATAAAAAGGGGGGTGAAAAAAAATCATCCATCTCATTTCCCTGTTGAGGGCCTCTATGAATTTTCTGAATGATGCTGGAAGCAGATTCACTCCCTTCAATCGTCCCGCTGTGAATGTGCTCTGAGGATGACCGTAATAGGAGGGGCGGGATCTCAGAGCCATCAAATCCTCTGGAGTGCATTGATAAGGACCCGGAGCTAACTGTGCATGCGTGCGTGTGTGTGTGTGTACTGAGGGTTTGGTCAATGCTGAACTCATATTTGCCAGCCAATTTCTGTGCAGACATTCATGGTCCCCAGATGATGAATCCCACTGACCTTTGGCATCTCTTGACTTTTCTTCTAGTGCAACTATGTGGTTGACATATGTAATTTTTCTCAAAAAGTACCCAATTACCCAATGGACCCAATGGGCGATGTTGCACAATAGGCTATAAATGCTGTGCTATGTGGGATTAGTTCATCCTACACTTGTCCCTATTCAAATAAACATCAAATAAATAAATAAAAATAAATAATTTGGGTGATCAACTGTCTTTTTCTTCAGCACCAGTGGGTCAAAATTTCAGTTTGCCTAATAGTTTTGTTTATGACAATGACTGAATCCCAGCTGTGCTTTCTGTGTGGCGCTCATCAGCTAATGTTAGCATGCTAACAGGCTACACTAAGGTGGCGAACACGGCAAACAACCTGCTGAACCTCAGCATTTTAGCATATTTGCATGCTGATGTTAGCGTTTAGCTCAAAGCACTGTTGCGCCTAACTGTGGCCTGTAGACTCTTTCTTTTTGTTTGTCTCACTTCTATTCCTTCCTTCCCTCGTGCAGCCTTCGCTGTGCTGAAGCTGTGCCACTGTGCCATGAAAGTGTATTGCCATCGGCCAATCGCAAATTAGAAGAAGCCCACACACAAAAACTTAATTGCCTTTGCCATCTGTATTGATTTGATGAAGACTATGCACCATTATCCCACAGGAAAAAATATGCCTTAGTTCAGTTTCAGTACTTCAGAAATGCATTTGGTTCTTTACTTTCCTCCCTTTCTCAGATGCAACATCAACACAAAGAGTCACGGCGCACAGAAACAACTCCTTTTCAACTCCTTACTGCCAGAAAAGTTGAAAGTGTACTTTGTGATGTGCAGCTCTTGCCCATATTTCAAACTGATGACTATCAGTTTGAGTCTGCAGTAATCAGACAAGAACTTACATTGTAAATCTAATAAAACCGAAACACAATTAATCACTTCAGACTGCGTGTATCTGAATGATGCTTTACCTCTATATTGACAGACTTTAGGCTTATTGCATAGCGCAAAATCCTCGGGGGTCATTATTCAACTCTCATTTCATTTGTTTCGTCTGCTGATATATGACTGTGTACTCGGGCATCTTTACTTTTCACTCCTTTTTGCACATATTTCCAACATTACGCCGTGAAAGGGACTTAGGTTGTGCTGACTGAGACACTATTGTAACCCTGCAACCTCATATGTTACTAACCTTTTGATGATCATTTTACTGGGCTGAAACTGAACTTAAGCCCTTTATGTTTATATATAAATATTTGTGCTTGAGGTATAAACTGTCACTCATTTCAGCTTCACCACTTTGCAGACCTTCATCTTTAAATTACGTTCTGCAAGCGTTTAGAGTCGTATACTGAATGCAGTGGAGCAACATCATCTATAGTATACAAAATGGGCTTTGCAATGTCCTTTGTGGATGAATTTAGCTATAATTCAGACATTAAGCTTGGACCTGTGTTTTCCAGTGTGAAATAAACCTGTACAACCTATTTTAAAAATAATTTTAGCATAACAGATTAGCTGACTCCTCATTCCTCTTTTTCAATAATTATTAATAAGGCTGCGATTGTAATATTTCCCTCACAAATCATTCATACCCATTAGATGTGTCGAGTATAATTAATGGTTTTTAATAAAGAAAAAGAGATTCCTCATAAGGCAGCACAGGCAGGAAAAGGTACAGTGCAACACTGTATTAAAACATATTGCGATGCTGAGAAAGGGGAAAATAGTCATTCATCATGCCATGGTAATGTCCATGCTTCAGTATCCACCAATTCACAGCTATTGCCTGTGTGTGTGTGGCTGTTTCTGCGTGTGTGTGTGCACAGATCTGTTCACATTCTTTGGCGCTATCTGAGTCACTGGTGTGTGGTTATCTATGATGTAGCTCCTCATTACCTCATAATTGGCCTGGTGATAAAATGATCATGGTTAGGCTAAATCACTCTGTCCATACACACCGAGATAGACTCTGCAGCGTGAAGCTATTACTGTCAGCGACTGCATGCAGGCTCTTCATGCAGAAATATACAAGCTCGAGTCCTGCATGTTGTGCTGAGGAGGAGGAGAGGAGGCTGTATCCAGGATGGAGAGCTTTCACTCTTTGGTACCTTTGGCTGGTTTAGAATCTGCTATGGTTCGTAAATGCTCTTACTCAAAGATCCAATCTTGAAATCTTTATCTTCATGTTCATTTAGAAAGTTCTGGGTCTATCTGGACATCAGAGTCTTCAGTCAATACAATCATAACTGAAGCAGCAATATGAAACATTTTGCTCTGATACAAAATCTAACTGTGAACTGTGTCTTTGGGCTGCCGGGTATTCATGTTTTGCTGCCAGCCCGTTGTTGATTTCTCTCAAACTTAAATTAAGAGCTTACCATTGGCCTCACCCAAGCAGTATACACCCCAAAATGTGCTAAACAGAGGCCACTGTGACAACAATGATAAATGCTGCTTGATCCAAATACTGAAGATCCTGATTTAATGATGTACTGCTGCTAATCTTAAATCATTGTTAAGACATGAACGAAACCTCAACAATATCTAGCTGTTTGCTAACATTAGCTACCGTAACATTAGCCACCATAAGCTAATGATTACACCAGACCAAGCAAAAAAGCATTCAAAGTGTGCATGCATATGTATTGATTAAGGGGCTGGAGCCTGGGGAATAATGAGGAATGGATGTTTTATTTTCACATGTAGCTGGAAATTAAGGAGGAAACTAAGGCTTTTGTGACATAAGAACATTTCTCAAATATGTAAAAAGCAAACAGTGTTTGCACCATGGTCCTTTTAAAAGGCCTTATATTCTTGGCTGTTGTGTGATCATGCAGGCATGTCAGCAAACCTAATGACCACCACAAGGTGAATACCATTATGAATCCCTCTCCACTTTAACAGTTGGCAGCCGACGTGACGGACTGAGGCTTCGGCCGTCTGTAAACTGGCCAGGAGTAAACTAGTCAGGACGTAGGAAATACAGAGAAAATAGAAATATGAATACATAAGAGCTTCAGGTTTCGCTCCTTAAACTAGTTTATGCAGCATCTGTTCATACGACAGCACATTTGTCACACATTCCAACTTTGTGGAGCTCGCAACCCGCAATTTAGGTTGTGATTGGGTGACAGAGGTGCTTATTAAATTCTGTGACATTATGTCTAAGCTTTCACATTTATCGCATTTAATAACGGCTGTCTTGATAAATGTTTATTCCTGTCACTGATCTGCAACTTCCTGTTTTTTGCGGCGGTCTGTCCGTGTTTGGCACATCGTCAACATTTTCGTGACTGCACACAAAGCGAACTCTGTGGTAATCTTATTTCAAAAAATGTGCCTTTTGGCTTATTTTTGTGAAGATGAAATTGCAGGGTACATTACCATTTCAATGTGAAAAACCCCCCTGCAGGAAATGAGACATTATAGACTCAAAATAAGCTTAGAAAGTAAGACTTTTACCGCCAAACAGGGCTTAAATAATCTGTGACAGAACTCATTTTAAAAATGCATAATTGAGGAATCTGTTGTTTTTATTTGCTTTCGTGTTAAAGCTCAGATTTGTAGGCCTGTTTCAGGAGGAGTGGACAATGAGGGACAACAATATTCTCAGTCCACTCAATGGTCTTCAATTTGGACTTCTGTAATGACTTTATAGCTCTATAGCTTTATAGCTTGAATCGTGCAACGCGCCCCAGCACTCCTTAGGCCACCATGAAAATCACAAAAATAATGGAATACAATGGTGAGGTGAGATCTTTAAGCGCACTGAAGCTGACTGTAATTCAGACTCAATGGGTGTGTGTTACCGGTCATCCTAATCTTCCCTGTACCTCAATAGGCCTCCCCTTGGTGCCGAAGCTCTTGTGAAAGAGCAGACTCCATCTGCAGCAGGTGCAGGTCTAATGATGCTTTGATGCCATATGTCAAATCTCATCACTCGCTGAGTCGACTGACATTTCCGTCGGCGCCTCCTAGCAACGGCATAACAAGTGGCTGACGCTCACCTTGCATTCGAAGGCAGGGAGCCGCTAAGTGCTAACAAAAAGAGATACATTTCTACAGAACCACTTACCAGTTCGTGCACATGTGACAACACCGCCATTTTCATTCCCGTAACAAAGGCGTCTTTCAGGTTAGGAATTATTGTGGAAGTTGACACGATGTCCTTTGAGAGCACACAGTGGTTCACAGATCTTTTCCCGAAGTCTGTCGGCATGCTCTCCCACTTTTTCCTCATTGCTTATACATGTGAATACTGAATTCGCGTACGTGTGTGCAGTACGTGTTCCGCCACGTCTCTCGTCTCGTGTCGTCAGCAGACAGCTTCTGATTATTGCATCAACAGCAGTCATGTCTTTAATGTCCCCCTAAAGTGTGCTTTTTTTGTCAAATCATAGCTCCGCAGCCCACACTTGGCTGGCTGAGTAACTAGTAATCATTCCACTTCTGCTTGATGTGTGGGGCGCTGTCTAGTCACAGGCAGCCCATCAGAGTCAAGTGGTGTGGAGTGATTGCCTGCTTTGTGTCAGTGATGGAGATAGAAGACACTGTTTGTCCTTGTGTGCAGAAAAAAAAACCCAACAACAACAAAGACAATAAAGAAAGTCAGCGGAGCCGGAGTGCTCAAGGCCTTCTTTGTCCTGTGCGGTGATATTATGGCTGCCAGAAAAAAACATGACCCTACTGGTGCAAATAGCCAAGATGCCAACCAAGTCACAGCAACTGGAAATCTGCTGCTTCTTCCACCTTAATTACATTACACTGACCACTTCAGGAGTCCACAGGCTAAACTTTTTAAGAACGTATTACACCTCATTTTGAATTCAATTAAGAAAAGGAGCTACCAACTTTTTAAATTTAATTTAATAAAGTCATCTCGTATAACTCTGTTTATTTACATGAATATTTCAGATTCAAATCAAGGATGAAAAGCAGGTTGAAAGATTAAAGTCGATCGCACACAACCGCACACACACACACACACACACACACACACACACTGTACTGCATCACTGCTGCAAGATAGATAACTGGAGTTTATGCTTTTTTTTTCTTCGTGTGTCTTTTTGTAGCTGCGTCTTAGACAAGAGATGATGATGAACATGAAAACAGTGCAAACCACGATGGCCGTGCTGAAAACCCCAGATCACTTTGCAGGTTGGAAAACTTTCATTCAAAGCAGTCACTGACTGCACAGTTGGTTCGCCTACAGCATCTTCCCGAGTCAAGCTAACGCATCAACATTCTGCCGTGAAGCTGCTAAAAGCTGCAGACTCGTCCAACGACGACGGCGATTCGACGTGTCAGTTCGGTTTTGAAGTTGCTAAAGATTTGCTCAGAAATGCATGAACACCTCTGGCGAGCAAGCCCGATAACTCCAGAGTTGTTTAACTTTCATGTTGTGGCTTTGTGTGTGAGCTGGCCGACCAGCTGCTGATAAGCATTCAGGAAACACCTGGTTTTGTCAAGAGTTGAAGGATGAACTGTGAGGATTAGGGATGGAACTTCTGCCTGCTCATGGTCAATAAATACCTTAAAATCAAGGCGTTCTCTTGTGAAACCATGATGTCTTTTTCTTGTTTCTTCGGTGCAGAATATGGGCTCAATGGGTGTTGAGGATTTATAGTTGTTTAAAGGCACCGTTCACTGAGTTGGGCTGAGTAACGGAAAGTATAGAGTATAGAGTAATAATTGGATCTGCAGCATTAATCAACAGCTTTACTAGTGGAAAAAATAAATAAAACATTTGTCAATATACTGTACAGTAGCTGAACAGTTGATAGATGGATTTTATATGCTAAATTCCTGCCAAGCTAATTGATTTTTACATTAGAATAACTACTGAACAAGGTGAATGAACCATTTACTACTACAGTAGCTCAACAAGGCTGCAAACACACTTGTGTTATTGTGTTTTGTTTTTTTTTTACTGCAGAGGTTGCTGCTCCTCCACAAGTGTTACAGTGGTCGTCTTTGTTTATCCGCTTGTATTTCATAATTGGCACTGTCACGGTGAGGTGCCATTTATCAAAGGCAAGAGGAATTTGTGATATCAAAGGAGCACGAGAGTAACAATATTTTTCTAACTGTTGCTGCATAATTGACTGCTAAACTGTTTCCCTCAAACAAATACAGTGATCTACGTGGCCCATAGCTTCGACGTATGCTAATAAAGCTCCTCTCCGAGCTGCGGCATCAATGTTGTTAAAGGTGTATTCTCTCCTCTGATTGCCTCTAATCAGCTCCGCTCAGCCAAGCTTACTCCACCTGGAGGACCGGCTACTGATTTTCTGTCAGAGGGAAAAGCACACCATAATTATGCTGCCATTTGAAATTCCATCACTCTCCGTTTGCAACAGAAATAAGATGCATCTCATTGAAATGTATGTGGAATGCTGGGGGGATATATTCTCGGGTAAACCTTGTCTTTTTAATTAAACACGCGGTGGCCTTGGTGGATTGCTGGTGACACAGGGAATGATCGGGGCACTTAGAGGGCTGTAGTTCAGGTAAATATGCCTTTAATGTCCCAGAGGGCTGCCGGGGGGGGCATGACTTGGCATGTTTATGGAACTTCGGAGTTTGGAAAGCGTATTCAAAACACACAGAGCACAATGAAGCGCTAACCTTTTCACCCCGAAGTTAAACTGCAAAACTGCAACTAAATGAAAAATAAGCACTGTTAAAAGCCCGCGCTGATATTTTTCTCAGTATTCATATCTTCACCAGGAATATCTTGTCTAAAAAATGAGCTGCATGAGGCTGCTCACACATATCCATCACATATTAAAGCCGTGGGTAGATGATGAGAGACCCGTTCTTTATGATATATGCAGATTATGAAGAATGATACAGGATCACGTTCTCCCAGGTCCCATTACCGGCATCCCACTAGCATTTACAAATCCCAAACAAAGCCCGCTTCCAACCAGCTCTGCTCCCAGACATGACTCTGCTGTTTCTCAAAGCACAATACATGCACAACCATCTGGATTGTCTCATTGATCTTTTCTTTTTATGATTAAAAAGAAAGAGAGAGAGTAAAAAAAAAAAAAAAAACGGGCGCAGTTTCTCACATGCAGAGAGCAGAGATGACACCCAGATCAGTAATTCTAGAGAGACAAAGTCGAATGACCTTGACATTTCACTTCGCCGAAATGCCAGTAGATTATTCAGTCAGCTGAAGAATGAGAGACACAGACAGGAGGAGAGAGGAAAAACAAAAATAGAATTACTCCGAGGGGAAACAGACATTTGAATTCCCGGTGATATGCCAAATATATCTTCAGCTGCATTTGCTGACAACTTTTTGTTGCCTTAGCTGGGAGAGGCTACGGTATGTGACTCACTTTACAACGACTTTTTTATGATGCATCTTAATGAGTGACGGACAGCAATTCTGGGTCATCTTTAAAACCGCGCTGCCTTCATATATGCGTGAATACAGTATGTGTGTATTTGCTGGAGGGATGTCGGGGGGGCGGATGCCGTGGGCCCTCTGAGTCAGGCGTTACCTCTTCCCGCTCCACTGCCTCTCACCTCTCACCTGCCCCGTGGCCTGCCGCCTGCAGACAGGCGCTGGCTAATCTCACCCTCCTTCCTCTTCTCCCTCCTTTTTTTTCCTCTTTTCTCCTTCACTTTCTCCTCAGCAGCCTCTCGCAAACAGGACAACAAGGCCTGACTACTAACCTCGCACTCTGACCACGTCGTTCACCTTCTGCAGCCTCAGAAAAGCGGTTTATTCCGCTTTTCTGGTGTCAGCTGGCGGCATTAAATAACCTTGAGCACTTGCCGGGGTAAAACATTGCAGTGGAAACAACTTAAAATATAGATTTCTGTTCATTTTTATATTGATGAGGTATGGAATGCGATGAATGCATTCTTTTATAAGCTGCTCACTTGTGATTTTGCACAGCTCGGACAGGGTTTGAATAACATCCCCTGCTGTGTGGTGGATGCTGCGTTGCCATGTTAAACTGATCCCTGCTCATTGTGGTCTGTGTCCCTGTCTTGTTTAATAAATGCAGTGCGCGGCCCCGCTTCCCTCCTCTCCGCATTGTTTTGCCAGCAGTGCTGTGTCGCTCCGGCTCGGCTCTCTGAAATGTGCATCTGCATCACCTGTCAGTCACAGGGAGGCATGCCATGTGCTGTTTGATTGACGTCTGGATCTGCTTGAGGAGAGGGGACTGTCTCTCACACGGTTCAGTGCGCCAAAATATGTGTGAACAGAAATGAGGACATTTAGGGAGAATGAGAAACTGTGAAG
Organism: Chelmon rostratus; assembly: GCF_017976325.1. Taxonomy (NCBI): domain Eukaryota; kingdom Metazoa; phylum Chordata; class Actinopteri; order Chaetodontiformes; family Chaetodontidae; genus Chelmon; species Chelmon rostratus. The sequence continues at coordinate 12,072,429 of NC_055677.1, forward strand.
AAGAAGAAGAAGAAGAAGGAGAAGAAGAAGACAGAATAATGATAGAAAGATATGATCGTGTCTTAGGCGAATTCTGGTCCCCTGTGTGTGTTGTGTGTTTATTTAACAGAGCGTGAGTGGTTGCTTGTGTGTGTCTTTCTGTGTATTCCTGAGTGTATTCCAGTATGCATAGCTGCGTGTGAAGGCGAGACTGTGAGATCTTTCTCTTTTGTGCCTCATCTGATGTTTCCCAGCCAAGCCGAGCGCCCCGGCAGAAAGTGACAGGTGCGCAGGTGTGGTTTGACAGGGCTCATCTGCAGGCCGTACATGCTGCACGGGACCGCGAGGTGCATTTACACCCTGAGGTCAGATGGAGGAGCACCGAGGCGCGCACGCTCGTCTTCTCTCCACAGAGGGCCAGCGTGTGTTGGGCTTTGATGTGCTTCGATCCTTCAGTGTCCTCTTTGGTCACATTAAACGTCTTGCGGGGCAATGGCTCTTAAAGCAGACCACAAATCAAAGCTCCGCGTGCCCCACTGATGTCAGGGAAGGTCGGCACAGCAATTTCTTTTTTAAAAATAAAATTTCTGGCCAGTTCACAGTGTGGCAGACGCTCTGTTGCATCAAAAGTTCGTTTCCTGTGATGTAATCCATGAAGAAGTTCCGCTTAATGTCAAACACTTCACTCTTTTTTGGTTGCTTTTTTACTCAGATTACAATGCTGACATGTTAATTGTAATGCTTTGCGTCATATTCTGCACAGCATGCCACAGAAAGCTTTGCAGAGAGCCAGCGAAAAGTAACAGCGGCTCAGCTGCTTATGTGCTTTATTTATTCAACAATCGGTGTGTTGGCATTCTTCGACACACCGAGGCGGCGTGTTTTGATAAAAGGATTCACAAACTGGCTGAATTCACCGAAAATGAAAGGTTCACCTTTGAAAGAAACAATGTGCCGTTTGAAAACGTGTCTCTGACAGTTGCAGAACACCCCCCACAAGATTTTTGAAAGAGTGGAAACTTGACAGTTTTGTGACTGTCTCCATGGAAACGGCGAGAGGGTCTCATTAGGGTAGTACCAGAAAAATCTGTTTTGGAGGAACAAAACCCCTGACAAAAAAAGAAAAAAGCTGAGAGCGGCATGATTCTAAAAAGAAGCTAAACGACAAAAAAAACAACAAAGGGGCGATACAGTTTGCTTGGAAATCTGGAAAAAAAAAAGTCAAACTTCAAAAACAGAGGACAGCAGAGGACCGCGATTATTAACATATTTGCAGAGCTGCGGATTCAAAATGGCTCTTGACACAGACTATGAGTTTGCTGTTGCATCAGACAAAGCTAGTTTTCAAGGGCAATCTCTCTTCCATATCTGACGGGGGTTTGCCAGCTATTTCAGTGGCATCACCAACGTCTACAGTAGCCTATTTCGTCTCCGTCTCTCCTTCAGCTTCGCAATGTATTTTCTCACACTTAAGTTTTACACCTCATAATATTTTCCCGCCCACATACAGATGCAACTGGCATAGAAATTTTCACCACTTTTTTTTCTGTGTGCAGAGCATCTAATAGATCTGCATTGCGCTTTCCCTGGAAGAAAATTGTTTGGAAATTCACATTCTTCTCCGATGACACGTTAAAGGCTTACACATTTCGCTTAAACATCTGAAAAGACATTCAGCGGCGTGCAAGCTGCGCAGTCCACGGCTGCATTCACCGCAGAGCACGCGGGGCAAATTCATCCCTGCCATGTGACTCAGCGCTGTCATTTACCTTCAGATAATAAAAAGACAAAATCAGGAGGTGTGAATGACTGTTTTTACGGTGGCTTTTGGCCTCATAATTAATTTCCTATTATGTGTGTGTCTGAAATGCAATCTTATTCAAATCAAAGTCATGTTTTCTGCATTTATGTCATTTTCCCTGCAAAAAAGTACAATAATATTCAATTCAGGAATCAATGTTGGCAAATAATGAACTAATATTCAACTTGCATTGCATATTTCTTATTTATCTCCATGAGATGCCCCCAGGACGCAGAATAATGTGAAATAATGACAAAGCTGTGCCAGAGGAGGATGTGCGGAACAACTTAGACTCATCCTTATGAAATATTTTGCTTATTTCAGGAGCAACTTTTCACCCAGTCTGACTTTTACTGGAGCAGCTGGTCCTAATGAGTTGACAGAGAAATGGATCAGAAGTTGTTTGTCCCTGCCACTATGGGCTCTAATGGCGGCAAACACAGTCCCAGGTCCAGCTGACTTCTGGGACTCGCTGTGTTTACTTCCCGGGAGCGAATAAAAACAGCAGGATGTTGAGACGCTTCCTGTGTCTCTTTGGAGGTCTTCAGCCTCGTATGCAAATGACCGTTGTGTTTGCCTTTTGTGCTGGTGCCACTTTTATTTGCCAATGGAGATATAAACAGTGGTAGCATTTATAACCATTACTATGTTTATCACATATCATAAAATTGCGATTATCAATAATAAGGGAGTGACTGCGCTGTTATTGCCTTTTCTCAAATATTTTAAATGAACGCACAAAGGGCATTTATGAGCACTCATTAAAAGACTCTTTTCCACACATCTTTCATCCTCATGCCTCTGTGTGGAACAACATCATTAATGTTAAATTGAAAGTAAGTGAAAGGGTGAAACGTTTGCATTTCTTGCATCCGGCGCAGGAAGCTTACTACAGCTAAGCACCGAGCAGGCGCAAGGGCCACAGCGTGCCTCGTGGAACGCTGGGAATTAAGATGTATTATGCCAGGAAGAGAGGACTTTATTTATGGGAGCATCCGGAGTAAGCAGGAGGAAATATGGTAGCAATACCTGGGGACAGTGCTAAATAGTGTGAGACCATTCCCAGGACAGGGATACTGAAGAAAAACCAGGGGAAGAGCTGGATGTGGCTAATGAGAGCAGAGCTGGATCCAACGCACACACACACACACACACCAATTTATGCAAAGGCAGCAAAACATAACTAAAATAAATGAAAAGTTGATGGCTACAGTCAGCTTTGTCGCATCATTATACACCTTTAAGCAGCACGTCAGCTGGCAGAGTGTGTGGACTGCTATCCCTCTTACCTCACTTATGATATTAATTACAGTTAACACCGAAGCAGCCAAGCTTGCATCTCATTATCAACACGCTACACACACCACGGCTCACTGCAGGAGCTCCGGGAGACAGAGGAAGGTGTATGTGCGTGTGTGCGTGTATGCGTGTGTGTGTGCATTTGCAGTTTGTGTTTTTTTTTTTGTACATGTTAATATGCGTCATGTATTTAAGTGCCTGCGCATTTATCACATGTGACTATTTCTAGAAGGGGATGATACAGTGTGAGTGTTTGGAAGGTAGCCACTTATATAAAAGACAAAGAGAGTGAACGCTGAGAGCCAAGTGAGGAGGGCTGTGTGTGTGTGACAGGAGGGGTGCTGTGCACTGAAGGCTATTGTGAGACAAGTCCAAGAAAGAAAGAACCGTACCCCAATTTGGGGTCCTGTCTTCCTTTCTTCCCATTTTTTTTGCCTCCTGACATGGCCTTCACCCCTGCGTGTTGGCCCTGATGGCCTGCAGTGCGTAGGGAGGAGGCGAGCTTGTTCTCCCCCCACCACCACCACCACCACCCTGCCTCCGCCTTCGCCTCTCCTGAGAACACATGACAGAGAGCACGGAGCAAAGCAAGTAGCCATCCTGAGTGAGCCAAATTCCCCTGCCTGCCAGAGCCTGCCAAACCAGCTCCCTGCTTCCCTTTCCACTGTCTGCTGCAGACAATTTGCAATCAGCAGAGAGGCAGACAAAATATTTACTAATCTTCACAGCTGACCTGTAAAAAAAAAAAAGTATAGTATGAGGCTTGACAGCAAATTAGTGCCCTGCCATGACACATGCGGTGGTGTGGCTCGACAGGTCCCCTCTTTTCCCATTTTTATTATCATCCATGCTTGAATTATTCAGTGGCAGCCATTAGCATAACACCAGCCATTTTATATTTAGCTCCCCCTATGTTGACTGCGTCAACATTTCACTCCAAATATTCCACTAACATCCCTGACATGAGGAAAGAGGCAGCGGCTCAGAACCAAGTGCAATTAGCGACCAAGAGGAAGAAAAGGCTGATTTTTTTCTCTTCCTCTTGGTCTTTCGATTCTGAACTCACAAGACTGATGTCTTCTCAGCTCCTAACAGTAAAAAAAAAAGGGAACAGTCCATAATTTTGATTAGCATGGCAAACTGGCGGATTCTGATGGCATTTGCCAAAAAGAAACTGCCACACATTTATAGATGTGCTGTAGCTATCACCCAGTCTCATTTGTCACTATTAGCTGTAATACGAAAGATCCCTCATCTCATCTTGGAGGTCTAATTTGTTGGCTTGCAATGGGAGCCGGACTGAGCAGACTGGAGCTACAATGATGAAAGAGCTCAATGCTCTGCTCCCTCACTGAGTGTGAAATTAAAACCTTTGCAAAGCAGTTAAGGTTGATGTGTATGCGCCACTCTGCCCCGACATTTGTAAAGTATATTTAATTGAATAGCGTTTAATTTCTGGGTATGATATGTGCAGGGAGAGGGTCATATAGACACGCAATTATAAATCTGTGCGAGAGTATGTGCGACTGTCTGCAATATGCTGGTGACTGGCATGTGATCCCATCTCTCTGCTGCGTTTTGTGCTCTCCTCATCCCCACCAGCTGTACACTTTGACCTCCCACTCATCTTTGATCCGCTGTCAAAGAGCTCGCTCTCTGCCGTCGCTCAGCTTCACTCTGCAAACCTTCACTTCTTGCTCCAGATTCGGGCCTGGAGTCGCTCAGCGCGAGCTTCTGACAGTCTGTTTGAGGCAGCTCCCTGGTTAAGCCCCTCAGAAGAGAGAAGGTCTATTTGTAATTCACTCAAACCAGAGGACCGCCTCGTACAGCCAAGGCACCACAATATATGCAGTTTGTTAACTTAATTAAACTGCAAAATGTTATGGAATCCGGGGAAATAAAGCTGTCATTTTACCCCCCCAACCCTACACACACACACACACGCAGAGCTGGTTTGACAGAACTGAAGCCCGAAGTGGTGATTTCTTTTAAACCTTTTCTTAAAGTCAGCACATCAATCAACCATATTTAGAGATTATGGTTTATTTTAAATGATGCTTGATTGAGAGCTCCTTGCGTTCATCTATAAATTACAGCAGGTATTTCTGACTCAAATGTATATATGGCAGAATCATAAATAAATCAGCACGTATGTTATTTATGTGCTTTTTGAATAAATCTCACAATTTATCGCTCGTGTTGACCCTGTTGATTTGCCATTAATCATAGTGAGATGAAGTGAGCGGTCTGGCCTCAGCAGAGGAGAAACACCAGCAGACCATTATGGCCAGTGCTTTGTTCTCTGTTCTCTGTCGGTGGCTGATAAAAGAGTTTATAGACATATTTACAGATTTTATTTACACTCTCCTATATGGAAAACCGCAAAATCTACAGATGAACAGGCCTGCACAGGAAGCACAAAAAGCATGTTCAGCACTAAAAAACTTTTCAAGGATCAAACCTTGAACTCAACACGATGCAACGCTTTCATAGATAATGATTGTTTAAAAAAAAAAAAAAAACATACCCAGGGCCTGCAAACGCTGGTTCTTTGCATGGTGTAAGAGGCTCAGCTCCTTTATTGTCACTGTTTGATGCGTCAAAGTGTTTTCTTGAGAATCGCCCAGGATTCCCACATGTAGCACATTAGCGCTGTTGTCTGCTATTACAGATTCATAAAATATGGATAAACCAAAGAGGTTTTTCGACTCCGACTGCACCTCAGTCAGCAAATCCGCCATTTATATGATAACAGAGTAAAAATCGTCTGTCTGTCATAACTGTGAGCGAACAACGAAATCAAGCCCTCCTCCCCTTGACGAAGCATCCATCGCTGACTGTCGCATCTGGGCCTTTGTGCAAATCTGGACAGCGGCGATATCCAGCGATCTTGCGCTGATCCCCTGGCATACAGTATGAGCGAATGTTTCTCCTTCTCCCCGGGCCGAGGCCGTGTTTTCTACCTCTTTTGAACTTCATGAATTTGATTTACGGCGCGCTCGATACTGGCGCAGGACCCGCGTTTCACTCTCTCCTGTCCCTCGTGGATTAGCATAGGAAAGTAGTGCATATGGATCCTTCACGTCCCTGCACTCGCACCGCAATATACACTGAAAAAAAAAAAGTTTCGCAAAAGGCAAACACCTTGAACTTTTTACCACCTGTGTCACGCTGTTACAGGTTTGTTTTCCGGGTGTCTGACACAGTAGAAAGCTCTTTGCTGTGAAATGTATGCGGCGCACATATTCGTGTATTGTAAGACAAACAGTACATGCAGCTTAATATTGACAGTCACATCCTGAATGTAGTCTGATGAAACCTCGCCTGCGCTGGAGATTGAGGGGATGCGTGTCACTGTTCCTCAGGCTGTGACACATGTCTTGTTGGGCCGGCAAAGCCTCCTCTCCGTCACCCCCCCCCCCCCCCCCTCACTTTATCTCACAGTGCGGGAGAGGAACATGCTCTCTTTCTATGCGCTCCACAGCCTCCTTGTTCTCTCCTCTCACTGTAACACTGCAGTATTTCAGCATACCAATACCTGGGACTGTGGGGGATCCTCTCCTACTCACTGTGCTGCCAGCCACCCAGGTGTGACTACATGTCAGGGAACAGTCTCACTACGGCCACAATTACACTCCCCTCCCGACTTTGCTATGCTAGCCCTGCTTATTAATCCATGACCCACAGAATCCGCCACTGCACATATATCTGCTTTCATGTATTAAGCATGGACGGACCTGCGCGTACAGGTGCAGCCGCTGATGCATGCGCGTGCATTTTTAAGTAAGCATGTTTTGCTGTGAAGATAACAGAAGTGCAGTGCGTTTGAAAGGCTGGGGTCGGGTAATTGCAGCTGTAGTGACACACAAAGGGATTGGGTGTGAAGGTGAGGACAGGTTTAATGGACAGAAAAGAATAGGTTTAAATGAGAGTGGTGGTGTCATTTACGGTTATGGCCAATTTCCTGCCTGCACCTCGTTTATGCCTCTGCACATGCAACATGTGATTACATTTTTTCAGCATTTCCTTGTTTCTTGTGTTATTTTTAATACACACACCTTATATTGTCAGATCTATCCCTGTGTTACCTGCTGACAAAGACATCCTAAATAAAGTTTTTTTTTTTGGGGGGGGCTCATTTCCTGGTGGAGACTCGTCTTCTTTCCTGTGGGCGTCAGGTGATTGACAGTAAGCAGAGTGCAATGTAATGTGCGCGCCGACATGAAAACACTCATCTCAGTCACAGCAGAACAACAATCAAACAGAGATGAAATGAAATTATGACTTCATGCCGACTGTGATGGATTATCCCGCTTGGGGAATTTCAAAGTCTGCGGCTTTTTTTCCCCACATGTACAAAAATGAATGGCCGCAAATGGCAGCTTCGATATTGAGGGGAGTGAGCCCTGATATCTCCTGCTATGCTGAGGATGGGTAACCCAGAGAATTGGGTGGTAAGAAACACACGCACACACACACTGATAAAGCTACTGTTTTGTATTAATGAATTGAATTAAATGTTTCACTGGGCCCTTGTGTAAACCCTAAAAAGGCCAAATAAAACAAGCTGAATTAGACATTAAACTGTGTGAGAAAACGTGCAAACAACAGTTTTTTATGAACTGTACACACTAGTATTTACAAAATCAAAACAACTCATTTAAAATAGAAAAAAAGGTCAGTGCTGTGTAAATTAATCAGTGTTTCTGCTTTCTTTCTCACTACACTTTCCTTAAATAGACTTGAAGTGACAACACTGAGGTCTCATACGACTTCAACTTACTATCACATAATTATCAAGTCATATACTACACGCAACATGTGTGAAGTGAAACATCCAATAGCCTTGTGACAATGTATTTCACAGGTATTCCGGCAGGATTTTAGACGTTAGTATGAGGACGGTGGAAAAGGAGCACTTCAGTTTACCTAAGGTAAATCTTCATCACCAAATCTGGACATAGATGGTTTTACTGGTCAGTGACAATGTGCTTCATGCTAATCTTCATTGTAGATTTCACCATTTTATACCAACAGGAAATGATACAATACGCAGTATCCATACTGACTGACTCTTTTAGATATAAATAATATGGTAGCTCTTTACGCGCAGTACATGTGCCCCTCCTCCTTTACCCACAATGCATTTCTGTCAGGCCGGAGCTGCTGTCATTCTCAAGCTGCGGGTGTCACGGGCCGGCCCAGCGCTGCAGGTCGGGACAGTACAGTGGGTCATAATGGTGTGAGATGTAAGCGTAGAGTGAGTACAGGGTTATTATAACATGAAATAGGTGCAGAAATTCATTTGAAAATATATATGAATTCTGTCTCCTTTTTGGCTCTGCACCGAGCAGGTGGGCTCCCCATAACCTCGAGGATTTGATCTGCTGTTGCTGTAACATATTTCATTTTTACTGGAAGTATTAGAAAAGGAACAAGGAATGTGGTGATGGTGTTCAGCCTCTTCAGTGATGCTGGGAATTTCTCTAGCAAGTAGGCATTCACTGACTTGCTCAAGGGCGCTTCAGCAGGGTGGTCCCTCTTACTCGCCATCTGGATGCCCACGCCATAATATACTGGATCAATATACAGGAAGTGAGAGAGTGCGAGGGGAAAAAAACAACAGGCAGAGGTTATAATGCAAATAAGGGGGCAGAGATCGCGGAAGTTGAGGTAAATCGGATAAGGGAGAAGAGATGGCTGCTGGGAGGGTGAGCTGCGGTGGTGGTGGGGGGTACGGTGTCTGACATCGCCCCCACGGTCATAACAGCAAGGTCTGCATATGGGAGCAGCTGCTGTGCCCTCTGCTTCCTCCCTGCAAAATATGGCTGGAATATTAATTGCGCTTCTAATTGTGCTTATCGCAGCTTTTCGTGGTGCTCAGAAGGTCCAGTGAGCCCTCTTACGTTCGTCTGTTAGCGGTGATGATTGTCTCGCCCAAACGTGGGTTACACTACCTGAAAATCAAGGCTTTATCTCTGGAATCAGAACACTTTGTTGGACCTGACGCTGTGACGAGCAACAAAAAGATCAGCTTGATATTTGCAGGAGTATTTAACAGTTTGTTTCTCAGCTGGCTCCTCCGTGAGCAGAAATCATTTCAAAATCACAGAAAAAAAAAAAGAAAAACGGTTCGCCTCACTTCACTTTGATGCAATCTGTTTCAGTCGCTACCTTTGGCATCACCTCCGTTTCTGTCTCACATTGTCAGCTCATTGTCTGACATGAGATCAGCTTGATTGGCTGCGATGCACTTACACAAGAGTTGGGCTAATTTGAAGTAAACTCTGCACAAGTGGCTGAGTCGTTGTTTTGTGACCCTGTTTGTGTTGGATGAGCGCACCGTGCTTCTCTTGGGAGCAGCCTACAGGCATCCCACAGATCTGACACGCAGCTCCGCACGCTCACAGAAAAAGAGAGGAAGGGAAAAAAATACAGTTCCCCAAGAATCCTGGCTGAATACATTACAGAGAAATAAAAACTAACTTTATCAAGTTTTTTTTTTTTTCTCCAAAGCTCGGGTCAAAATAAGTAAGGATGAAACATGCAATATACTCAAGAACATGGCAAAAATCCTACAAGGTTTTTGAGACTGCAAATTTCTGCCTTCTGTATTTCAAATGCTCTTCACACCCTGTTGCGTACGGATACAAAATCTGACAAAGAAAGGGAACCTGCGCAAAACCTACAACGCAGCATTTCTTTTAGCTGGAGTAAAATTCAAAGTCCCCTTCGCAGGGACAACACAGCAATATATCTTTGCAAAAATCAGAAAATATTCAGGACCTTTGTGAATGTATACATAAGGGCCTGCAGGGATTTTTGCCCCCCCCCCCCCTCGTGCCACTGAAGCACCTCAGCGCTCAGCGGGGCCTCTCAGATGACAGAAGGAGCCGAAATGTCAAAAGAAGGATAGAAGGAGAGGTGCTGGTTAAGGGGGCGGGGAGGGGTGGTGGTGGTGGTGGTGGTGGTGGTGTGAGCCCTCGGGAGGCTGGTGTGGGGTATATATGCAGGGGAGGGGCAGGTAGGTCAGAATCAGCGAGTGCCAGTTTAATCTGATCGGAGTTCATCCATGCAGAGGAGCTGGAGAACCATGCAGAGAAGCAACAGTGATATGCACAAATTATACACCAGTGAGAGGAGAAGACAGGCAGGGGAAAATATATGGACGTGTGTGTGGAATGCAGATGATTTGTGACAGAGGAGGGAAGATGGAGGAAAAAGTAGGCATCATGGGGTGCTTTGAAAACATGACAGCTGGAGTCATGCACGGGCAAATGTGTAAGGTATAGCTCAGCCACTTAACAAACCTATTCATTAAACGCACAGCTTAGTATGTGACGGAAACAAGGGAGGAAGAGGAAACAGGACAACAGGTAGGGACCAAGTGGGCCATCATTTGTGATCAATACAGGTGAATGCGGTTCCTCCCCCTCCTTCCTCCACCCTCTCTGAACAGCGAGGGTCACCCTTACTTCCCTCTCTCCTTCCACTCCACTGCATCCCTTCGTCATGCGCTGTAATTAAAACCACAGGTGGGACCCGTAACACTGCCTGGCTGCTCCCAGCATGCAACAGGCACCATCTGGTTCACAGGAGGGGCGTTTTTTTCCCCCTCCAAACAGCCAGGGGTTAAAACATCAAAGGCTTGGATCTTTGATCGGACCTCAGCGGGGTCGAGAGCAGAGGGAATAACATCCACTGTCTTTTGAATCTTTCTGCAACACAAAGCGTGAAATGGGAATGCGGGCTCGGGCTTGTAAGCCACCAGGTCAGCTACCTGCCATTCCTACAGGGACCTTTTGCTGTCACCTATACCTCCTTTCATGGTATCATGTCCTCCTAAAATGCCTGCCTGCTAACCTGTTAGAGAGTATTCTCCGAAGACTCCCACAGTGCTGATTACTTTTGCTTCGGTGCATGCTTCGCTAAAGCGAACATGCTCACCGCTCCTTGAAACATGGCAGAAGTCATAAGAAAACACGGAGTGTCTAGGTCACGGCGCATCACAGAGCTTTGAATATCATGAAATCTCTGGTGTGTATCTGTATGTCTCGCAGTGTTTGTTTTCCTCTGCCCTTTTTCCCGCAACTGTGAAATTTAATATTCATTTTTTTCTTTTTTTGCAAGGTAAGACTGCATGGTAAGCTGTTGTTAAAATAATTTTCCTTGGCAAGAGGGGGAAGATGTCTTTCAAATCAATATCTGAAATGAAAAGTTATGAGGAAGACAAAATCATCTCTCAAAGCCTTCACTCTCCCCGCCAGTGTAATCGAGCCTTTAAACAAAGCATTATGCAGCTGTCTCTAGACACGGGATGACAGACCAGTTCTGAATTATTTTCACTGACAGGAAAGTGTTACGGCACAGGATGGAAAAGCTCATTTGAGATCAGCGTAGGGAAGGACAGAGTTTTACCTGGGGCGTTGGCAGATTGTAGATGTCTGCCTCTGTTCACTCCGGTATGCGTGTTGCAAGCGCCGTTCATGGAACGGCCCCCCCAGTGGAGAAATTCACTTAAAGTTTGGTCTCTGAGGAACAATAAAGACCCCAAACAGCGTGCCTAAATTTAAGCTAGCATGAAATCCCCCTGCTGCTCCTGGGTGGCTGGTTCGCCTCCTCCCTCTACTTTCAGAGATGTGACACAGTGTTTCAGATGTCGCAACGCAATTTGTATTTGCATGTTAGCTTTATGTACCGGGAGGTTTAGAGCAGCAAAAAGCACCCGCCGTGTGTGTGTGTTTGTGTGTGTGTGTGTGTGTGTGTGTGTGTGTGCAAGTTAACTGAATGTGTCCTGAGCATCTGTTGCAGAAAATGGCCTAATAGAACAGGACTAGCACTGGTGCATTATACAGCCTGCTGAACCTTTCAGCACTAGTGATTGAAAAGACTTGGTCAAAGTGGCAATGGCTTGTAATACTGCTTAAAAACTGCGCAATTTAAACAATTTAAACAAATTATCTCTGTTTAAGCATCACTATAAACATTTGTTATCATAGTTTTGCAACCATAACTGGGCACAGCAGAGCTGTAAAGCTTTGGATAAGGCTGTAGTACAAGTAATACCATATATATAAAGATGGTGTCTGGATGGTGGTTTCTTTGTTTTATCCTCTCTAAACTCAAGGAATTGATTACCCAATACAATTAACTGTTGTAATGTAGGCTACGCTTTAAACATTAACATGCCTGGCTAACTAGCTGACTACCTACAGCAGTAACCTAACCCAGCCTACAAGGAGAAGGAGCATTTCATAATACAATATTTTGTGGGGTAACAAATTGCATTTCTAAAAGGCCTGTTCACAAGTAGCACGTCCACCGTGGCTGAACTCTGATATCCTGGATGCTACAATATCAGAGTGTAAGCTAACATTAGCAGCTCCGTCCTGCTCTTTTGTTAGATTCGGGTATGTTTATACACCAGCAACACCAGTCTAACTCTGCCTTAGCCTTAAAACACATTGCTTACTTATAAGTTACTTATGGAACATAAATCTATCCTCTGTCTTGCTCACCTCAGCAGGCCAGGGCAAGATAATCAGCTAAACAGGGTTAGCATGAGAACGAAAGCTTAACAGGCATAGCAACAGTAACTAAGGGGGCGGGGCTTAGTGAACAGTCAGTTACTGCTGTGTTCTAAGAGTGGCAGCGCTGTACTGAATATCTAAGAGCTCTACCTTTCCAAAGGCAAAGCTCTCGTTAATATGGAAGTGGCAGTTCAGCCTAAGGAATTTTAAATTATGGAAGGCATGCTTCACCTGTGGGAAATCTGTGAAAATTATTTAGAAATAGCAAGCTTTTTCTGATTCATCGAGCACTCACACAGCATATGTGGAAAAAGAGGGGCACTATTGCTTTTGATGTGATCACCGACCTTGATCCAGATCTCTTTGTGGAGTGGGCTCTATTCTCTCGCTCATATTTCAGAGGAAGAGTAAAAATGACGCATTCAACGGCACACTATCCATTAAGACAGGCCGCAGCAGGGGTATTTTTATCAAAATGCAGTGCTTATTGATGGATTGAGATTCATGTCTCGCGGTTCAGATATGATAACCCACGCTACTTGGCCTTCAATTCACATCTCCTTTCGCCTCAGAATTCATCCCTCTCCCCTCTCTCTTCACTTGTTCTCCGTCCACACTTTCACTCTCACTCCATCATCCCCCATCTGTTCTTTACCCCATGTGTCATATCTCGTCGCCCCCCTCCTTCTCCCACCCACCACCTCCACCACCTTCATCTCTCGCTATTCTCCTTCCTCTCCTCCCTCTCCACCATTTCTTCACCTCTCCGCCCGTGCCCAGCGAGAAACTGTTGGAACTAGCATCTCCAGAATTCTGATCAGCCACTTTGTGGTCTAAGAAGGCTTGCCAAACTGCCTTTCCGATTAATCAATAGTTCCATTGGCTGCGGTTAACACCTGTAACCTCTGCATTACATGGAGGGAAATTTTCAGTCCTGGAGCAGAATAGCAAACATCTAACTTATCCTGGCTACAGCCAAATCCTGCTTATTGCAAAACATTTTACCCACTGAGCAGATAAGTTCTCAGGGATTAGAAACATGGAGGTCTCTCTATATATTTCCCCCCTCTCTTATTTATTTTGAATGAGTGAGTGAAGTAGTGAGCGAGTGAAGGAGTGAGCGAGTAAATGCTGATCAAAAAAAAAAAAAAAAGCCTACCTGTGGGCTGTTTTTGTATCCAGTCCAGCTCCACAGTTGCCATATGGATGCGTAAGGAAAGTGAGGTACACTTAGATGCTGCGATAGAGGTAAATGAAATTCATACTGCAGTATCTAGGTCATTTGTAAGGCCCAAAGCAACATCTCCTTCCCTGCCTGCCTGCCTTTTCCGTGTGTTGCTTGAGTCTGTGGAACATCAAGGAGATGAAAACACTCCACATCCTGTATATGCAACAGCTCACGCAAGAATTGTGTGCTGCAAGCATGCCAGCATGGCCCTCAGAGTTTCTTTTTACGGCTTAAATAGAATGAGCTATTATTGTATCAATAAAAGCATCGTGCATTTGCTGGAATGATGTGGACAACTAAAGTGGAAGCTAAAGCCCTCCTGATACACTGAAAGAGTCATATAAGGCTCTCAAATGATGGAGAAGCAAATAAGCTTTTGTTTAATTAAAGTGGCAGGGTTGAGGATTTCAGTCCTGGTTGATCTGGCAAGACCTGTAGTTACTGGTGGAAACAGTGAATGTGGTTTAAAGGCCCAGTGTGTAGCATTTAATGGTAGCTGTGAGGTTGCAATTTGCAGCCAACTAAATACCCCTCGACCCACCTTCCTTCCAATTGGTGGCCACTAAAAACGTGAAAGGTGCTCTCTAGAGCCAGCATTTTTTTTTTTTTTTTTTTTTGACTATCCTGGGCTACTGTAGAAACATGGTGGTGCAATATGGTGAACTGCATGGAAGAGGATGATCCCTCTGCAGATATAAAGAGCTCATTCTAAGGTAGCGAAAACACAATTCTTATTTAAGGCCATTCATAAAAAAATAATTATGAATATTATGCTCCATTTCTGCCAATAGAACCCCATAAATCCTGGGCACTGGACCTTTAAAACAACAGGTCACATCGACTTTGGCATTAATAAAGAAGTCAGGCAATACTCGTCCTTCTTCCATCGTTCTGTGAGCAGCCTGATCTGATTTCATGCTGCACATGGTGTGAGTCTGCAGACAGCAGGGCACAGTGAAACTGAAAGGATTTTGTTACCTTGCTGAGAAGCTGAAGTTGGTTTGCCGCCTGTCGCCTGCAGCTCTTCATCTAACAGTAACAGTAATCACGTTCTTGCAATGTTTCCGACTGATGCACTATCAAAAAATGCCAAAAATGACCGTCGTCTTGTTATGTAGACACATTTTAGCTTTGAGTGCAGCGCTCACTGATAAGCACATTGTATTTCCTGTGACTACTTCACAGCCACAGTCAGCTTGCGTTTCGCCACTTAATTGCTCTTAACTGGTGCAGTTGGAAATTTTCGATTTGCATTGGCAGCAATCAATACAGCATTTCATGCGGGAAAGTTCATAATGTGACTAATATATAAACATTACATATTCTAAATATCACCATATAAAGCTTACTGTCTATAGTGAACTTGAAGTCTCATTTACATATTGACTCAGTTATGAAGCCACAAATAAGATTCATTTGGAGTTGTGTTTCTGTCAAACTGATGAATGTAAAGCCAATGATCACCCTTCTTTTTGGTCTCCACCAACTCCTGAGGGAAATATCTGGCTCTTTAGCTGCCAGTCTGAAAACGACACTGACGGGAGTGTTGAGAGTGAGCCAAAGCATGGGCCGTAAAACCAAAACAATAAGTGAGGGAGAAGGTTATGAAGCAGGTGATGAATCTCCGTGGGTTCGTCACTACGACACCTTCCATGTACGCAGTCATTTGACGGATTGTTAGTATAAAGAAATATTGATTATAGCAGCTTTCATGAAAAACTCATAACAAACACGGGTGCACATACGTTGTTTTTGTGAAATACCCAGGAGAGCACCAGGAAATGATGTTTGGTACTCAGTCCATACATAGCAAGATCTTAATGAACGCATCTTCCTCCTCTGCGTCTCCCTCACTGTCCTCTGCTTCAGCCTCCTGCATGGTAGATGAAGAAGATGCACCTCCCAGTCCCTGGTTGATCCTCAGATTAGCTGTCTGCAATCCACAGGTCAGCAACTGGCTTCGAGTCAAATGTCCCTGTGGTCGTCTTGGACAGGCTGCATCAGGGTTGAGAGACGAGTATGTGACGGACGAGATCTGTGCTTGGTTTTCTTTATGTCGAGCTGTGAGAATCCCCTCTCGCATGCTGCACTGCTCACACACAAGTGTAAGACACAATTTAACAGGTTGGATTGCTTCTATTTACTATTTTGACCAGGTCATACACAGAGGACGCTGGCAAACATTTTCCTGCTTGCTTTAAGCACATCCATTCCCTCAAAGTGGAGCCTCTGTCAAGTTGCAAGGCGGGTTTTGTGATGTCCTCCGATCCATCAAAGAGCAGCCCCCGAAACTCAGCTCCATCCTGATAGTTTGTGCAATGCTCTGCATTATCCGTGTTCCCCCTTCACATCACCGTGTTCCTCCGACATTCACTCCTCGTCGCTTCAGTAAGCCAAATCTTCAGCACCTTTTTCTGCTCAGGTTTGGTATGATGTTTCTTTGTAGGTGGTGACGAATAAAGTGCATTGATGACCGATGACAGTTGCTGTCGTCTTCTTCTGCTGAGTTTTATGCACTTCCCAGTGCAAACTATTTACAATGTCCACCCAGAGTGATCCCATTCATAACATTGTCCATGCGATAACTCAGACCCCAATTCAGTCGCTGCTGGTACGCAAAGGCGCATGTTCAAACAACTTACAACTGATATATTCAAAATGATGTGAAAAACAATCAAACACCAGAAACTCCCACCTATGATAGTTTCTTTTCTAACAAATGATTTTCTTTCTCCTCATCCTGTGTTCCCTCTTGTGTTTTTATCAGCCTCTACTGTATGGTGATGAATAGGGAGTCGCGGTATAAATAATAATAAAAAACAAAATTGGATGGAGATGAAGCAACTGAAACAATGTTTAAATGACAAGTAGATCACAGAGTTGCTGGGTGAGTTTGAAACCTCAGAGACGCACCAGCTCACCGTGTGATGTTATTAAAGCTACGGCTTGTACAATGTTTCTTTAATTTCTCAGCCTGTTCTATGGTTTTGAATATTTTTGCTTGTTTTCATTTGGATAAGTGGCCAAGATGTTGGAGTTGCACCCTTGCAGTTTAATATGAGAAGAATGAACATCAGATTTTGGAATCTGAGAACAGATACAGATGCTCTCCTTTCACTGACTCAGCAGACCACAATGCATTGCAGCCACAAAACAATTTATGCTTTTATACAAAAAAAAACCTCCTTCTCAGTGAGTTGGTACGAACACTATCATCACTTCTCTTCTGTAAATCTTTGCAGGATGCAACAAGTCCAGGCAACTTTTTTTTTTTTTTTTTTAATGAAAAGCATTCTGGGAAAGCAGGCAAATTGATGCAAGTGTGTACAATGGCAAACTAAATTACAGCACTTCATCATGAAGATGCACACACCTGATGAAATACAGTGCGAGTGAATCTGGGGGTGGAATTCTCCTTTAATGTCAGTGGCACAAACACTGCGGCTCTCATCCATTTAACGGCATCCTGGCTGTTTTCACTGCTCGTAGATCACTGCTGCCTTTCTGCATGGCTCCTCAGCTCCTCTGCCTGGATGACTTCCTATCAGATTAAGTCGGGTTTCACTGCTCTACCCCCACCGCCTCCGCATCGCTCCTCCCTGCCACCTCCACACGCCCAATTACCATCCTCCCACGTCCTCACCTACGCGCTCGTCCTCCATCCCTCCCTTCACTTCTTCTCCAGATCCCAGGACTGCGTATTCCCCCTCCGTCGCTCGGCCCTGACCCTCAAACACTCGCGGCCCACCGCTCATACATAAACACAAACGTCCTCCGTGCACACATACGGTGCACAACAAAACGGACCATGAAGTCGGCTTCTGGGAGCATCTAGCGCATGTCTCAATCACACCTCAGCAGCATTTAGTCCTTGGCTGGTTGATTATGACGCTGCGAGGATGGCTTTGATGAAGGACGTAACGTGAGCAGTATTGAGCTAAAAATTCCACAATAATGCCCATTAATTATATTAAACAGCACAAGCAGTCACACTGGAGACTGAAGGTTTGCAGCATGTTTGCATCGCGCCCTTTGCAGTGACTTTATCCCTACAGAAATACTTCCCCACCTCTTGATGTTATTTTTATTTGCATTCAGTGAATAATGCAACACAAAAAAAGAAAGAAAGAAAGAAAGAAAGAAAAAGAAATCGCAACCAAAAGTTACTTCACAGCACTTTTCATTTTCCAAACATACTTGACAATAGCTCAGTAGCAGGTAACTCAGTCTCGGAAGCAGATTTCCAGCCCAGACAGAGATGGTAGCTGGAAATAAAAACAGATTGTGGCAGTTGACAGGTGGAATGAAAAGTGGGTAGTTTCCTTGATGTCGAAAAGGCTCAGAAGCACCCAGATCAAAGTTTCAAGTGACTTTTAATATTTATCCAAGAAAAATATTTCTGAAACATCAGTAGTTGTTTTTCCTCTCTCATTTTAACTGTTTACTTTGCTAAAAGGCCAGAAAATGTGGCATAATTTTAATCAGTGTTCACTAATATTGCTTCTTCTGAATAAGCCAGTTAGGAGCGAGAGAAAGTGTCCCACTTAACTGATTTTAAATTATCTTTTTTAAACACGTATGGAAAATGCCGTGTACCCAGGGGGTTTTTGTGCCCACTTTTGTATGTGAGTTTATATACACGCAGCATAAGGGACACGTCTTCCTTCAAGTTTACCAGGAAACATTACAAATTCAGAAAATATTGAAGATGGAGACAAGCTAAAATCTTTCCTACGGACAGTTGATTGACTTTCTGAAGTTCAGTTATGGCTGTGGTGGGAGCTTCAAGTGAAACTTCATAACATTTACATTTCTCCCTCATTAGTCACATATTTTACCCAAACCTTGAGAATTAATTATCGGGCCCTGCTGCCAACTAAATCTCATCGATTTCCTCCCTTTTTTTTTTTTGAAATGATATAAATTATATCACTCAGGCATAATGCAGGGGCATACAACTCTCGCTAGACGTGGATTCACAATGCATATTTCAGAAGAGGAGGAGGTGTGAGTTTGTGAGTTTGTAAGTGTGTGTGTGTGTGTGTGTGTGTGTGTGTGAGAGAGAGAGAGAGGGAGATCGATAGTATTGTTTGTCTGTGGTTTAGTTTCTGCCACTATAAAATATCTGGGATTGGTTTAGAACAGATGCCTCATCTTTTAACAGTAGAAAAAGTGTAATCGCTACCAATTAGAATCAATTGATGATCCATTTATAATCAGTGTATGAAAGTGAGGAAAAAAGTATTTGGATGAATGTTATTCTGCAGTATTCTGAGTGGAGCAGAATGCTAATGGGAACTGTAATAAAGAAGAAATGTTTTGATTTGCTAATATGACAGGTTTGTGTGTCGATATTTTAAATTAAAGTGCAAAATCCTTGGTTTTATTCGGCGCTCTAGCTCGCTGTGCATTCTCTCATTTCTTCTCCTCCTCTCACTGCTTTCCATTTCAAGTCGCAGGTGATATTCCCTCGTTCCCCGCTGGATTGTCATCAACTGTCATCAACGGCAGCGGACCTTGAACCAGATACAAGATGAGGGATTTCTCTGCCCTGCGTAAGTGTGTGCGTGGCAGCCAGACTGAGAACGAGTGTGGGCTGAGGAAGGGGAGGCACAGAGCGCCGTGTCTGAGGCCTACCAGGAGACCTCCGATAGCCAGCGCACCGTGTCTTAAATCTCCACCCTGGTGTCATCTCCCCTCATGTTCCCACACGCAGCCCGGCCCGAACAGTAGCCTGCAGCGGGCCGAGAAGCAGCTGGTAGGTTACAGAACTGTGCGGATGGGAACATGCGCTTTCTGCTTCATCGGCAGCAGTGTTTGTCCTCCACTGCTCCTCATTTTTATTTTATATTTGCCAAGGTTTTAGCCACTTCAGCGGCAAACTGTGTTTACTAAGGCAGAAAAGTCATTTAACCCTCATGTTCTGTTTGGGTTCTAGAGACTGTTGACCAAACAGCTCAAAAAGCATACATAACAGTATGTTATCACCTTTATAGCTTAGAAATGTTCCTAATTATATGAGAATTGTGCTCAAAACACCAAATAAGTCTATCTGAGTTTCTGTTATTGGAGTTTTGTGTGGAGTGTTTAAGTGTTTAAACCTCTCAGACCTGAAATTTAATATCACAAACATACAAAATATTCATTGGACACGCCTAAATTGGAAGACCACATGATTGGTTAAATCGAGATCACCTTTCTGTTTTCAAACTGTTTCAGTTGATTGTTGTATAAATACACCTGATTTGTGCCAAAACCTGCAGCAGATTAGGGTAAATATTGGCAGAAATGTCACTAAAACCAAATAAAAGTGCATTTTATAATAACCAAGCCACACTGCTAAATGTCACTAAATTACCAAGGGAAGAAGAAAAAGGCCCAGTCCAGTGTAATCACAATGAAGTATGTAAAGCTGCAGCATGACCTCTCAGGCAAAAGTATGAGGTGGAGTCCTTTGTCCTGAAGGTGATGACAGAAGTCTTGAATGTGTTCATCAGTGTCTGTGTTTTCTCTGCACCTCGCAGCCTCGGCCTGTGCTCAGCCTGCTCCCTGAGCGCTGCACAGCTGTGGGTGTCGGCGGTGACAGGTCAGCTAATTAGAGCGGTGCTGTGTCTGTCTGAGGCTGCGACAGGGAGCTGCTGGGCACATGACTCTGTGCACGCTCACCCAGGCCTCTGGCCCCACTTAGGCGCCCATGCATACACACACTGATGCATGCCGGAAAGTTCTGACACGTATGTATTAACTTTGCACAGTGGCAGCAAAGAGCAATTTTTCCATGCTATAAGAAGTGGGATTGGAAACATTTAGGGATTTATTTTCAAGAAAAGATGTGAAGTCTATTCTTAAAGTCAGGTTTTTTTCTGTATTTGGAAATAAAACGAGACAATTTTGGACATTTGGAAATTTACATAAATATGTAAATATTGCTTAAATTAAACAACAAAACTAAACACAACAATAATATATTTAAAAAGTTAAGTGGTGTGACACCTTTTACAGTCGCTGCGTAACTTACAAAGCTCATATCGTCATAATTATGTGACCTTGAAAGTTACTATTAATAGTGAAGTTATTTGTATCCCGGACAGCCATTAGCCAGCCTGACCTTCAGTGAGGCGACGTCGCCATGACAACCACCACGACAACCACCACGACCGCTTCCATCCCTGCGCGCTCGGCTGACCTCCCCGAGCTACGACGCTTCGTCATAGCCTGACACCTCCCCGTGACACACAGTTTGACCCTTTGCCCAGAGCAATGACCATACTGTAGGAACAGATGGGGGCAAACACACACTGACACACGCACAAACACATGCAAGTGCTTACACACTTGCATCTTTGACTCCAGAGGCGTGCTGACTGCGGATGTCTCGAGAAAACACACACACACACACACACACACGGCTCTTTTCTGTGTCTCAGCATCTGAATATAAACCACCAACATGTGCCAAATTAAATCTCTGATACAGTATTATAGTGGATTCCAGGTCATGACCAGACAATCAGATCTTTACAGGCTTATTCAGTGTGAACTATCGCTTTAATATTGTCAAGTATGCCACTGAACATGGTCCATTTGACAGTGGTGTATCTAGTATATTGCTGCAGTATCCAGTATCTTTGTGAGTTGCTGCCAAGGGAGGTCTAAGAGGTGAGCTTCTTTTCTCTCAGATAAATTGCTTATTTTTCCTCTTTCTTCCTCCATGAGCTGGACCTTTTGCCCTGGTCGGCCCTTTGGTGGCTCCGGAGTCATCTACTTTTATTGCAGTTAATGCTCCAAGGTACAAAACAGCCGTGATGCACTGGGAGTTTCCAGCCCTGGCACCCAACATAAGTGCCAATCAATTTTTAATCACAGCAGAATCGATAGTGGCAGGTTATTTTTGAATAAGAAGAAACACTGATTGAAAAATAGAAAGCAAATATAAGATCTGATGATGATCTTTCATTGAATTTGGCCAATGGTTATCTGCATACCCCTGGAATATGATCTCCAGTCTGCTGCTGTGGGTTCCTTGCAATGGCACAAGCCGCGGTCTTATAGCAAACAACACAAAACACGTTTAATGGCCACCTTATGTGAAATATTTAAATATTCATTTGTGCATTTTCATTTGATATATGCTGCAGCAATAAAGTGAGATTAAAAGGCCTATTTGAGAGTTTTTTTTTTCCAGTTGTGCTTTATGGATTGGGGAACTTTTATGACCTACACTTTGTCCCTGTTGTCGTAATAGCAATGTTGCCCATTTTTTATCCCCCCGTTCATAAAATAATATTTAAATGCTTAATAGAGCAAAGCCTTAATAGGCTGCAAGCATAACTGCATAAATCCAAAAGTGCGTGTTAGTATAATGGCAAGAGATAAGCTGTCATACTCTTGTAAAAATGCTCTCCACTTTCAAAACTGCATACAGTCATGTGTAGGTAACACTTGTGTCCGATGCTTACACAGATGACAGGGAAACATTGTGTTCCAGCCTATAAAAGGTGCTGTTGATATACGACTGCGCATCCCGGAAAAAACGTAATCGACAATGTGTCTCGCATGCAAATATGTAAATGACAGACCTGCATCTGAGTGGCTGATTGTGAAAAAAAAAAGCACACAGCAATAAATGAGTGGCATATGGTTCCAGTCGCTTCTTTGTTGGCATTTCCTATACACAAGGCAATATAGGTGGAACTGCAGAGGCAGCAGAAACTTTAACTGGAGCCTTATGCTGTCTTCCTATAATGACAAAATGAAGTTTTGAGTTTGAGAGTTTTGCTCCAGTGTGTGTTTTCATTTGACAGGGGAAAAAGGACAAGAAACAACATTTCAAAATGACTGCGTAGTCTGTAAATAATCGTAATCTGTGTTTAGCGTGCTGTGCCACGCTCCTCAGCCTCTAATTTTAAATTAATGTAATTCTTATTTTGTTTGTCTACTAAAGAGGGCTGAGCTCCATTATTACTGTATCTCGATCATAACCTGAGAGGCTGCGGCCTGCTGAGTGCCAAGATGTGGAAGCTGTCCGATGAGTCTCAACGATATGCAAAGCTCCCCTGTTAATAATTCATGTCTGAGTTTACAAATGGCACTGTTGCGCAGAGACGAATCAGTCGAGTCGTTGAAATGCTGTTTGGAGGAGATGAAAGTTTAATTCCTGTCCTAGATTACTCCTCCTCGTATCTAAGCAGGGCCATTATTTTGCCTCCACCAGTGTTTTCCCACCCGCTGTAATGGGAAATGAAGGGAGACGTAGGCTGCAGTGGTGGGACACGACCGGTTATGTACTCACCGAGGATCCTCCCTGATAGGTGACAGCTGGGGCGGCTATTTGCATCGCTGTTTGAGGGAGCGTCCTGTTAGGCCACATGCTGCTGGGGGGGAAACCGGGCCAGTACTGTAAATGTTGCATGTTAATATGCGTGTGTGGTACTTTATGAGAGCGAGGGGAGAGGTAAGAGGGGGAGACAGGTGAAGACGGATATTTGTTAAAGGAACAGAGTGGCCACATAGAAATATGATGGAAAAAGCACTTTGCTTTGTTTCCCAGCCGATTTACAACCAAAAAAAAATGCTAGAAATGACCACAGGCCTGGCCCCGCCCTTAGTTACTGTTGCTATGCTTGTCAGGCTTTCTGAACATGTGATTCAATGCACATTAACAATGGCAAAATTATCACTCAAAATTAGACAAAAGCAGGTTTCTCGTTTCCTTCCAGCAACCGCCAATTTTGCTGACTATAATTACAACTGTCACTTTCATGGTTCATCAGCTGAAGCTAGCTGCCTAAATAAGTTAGCGTTAGCTTCATGAGTTGTTCCCAGCGGACTAGATAACATGAGAAACTTGCAAAAGGTGAGTTAACTGTGTGCTCGATGGACTGAACTGAAAGTCTGAGGCTAAAACTGCAGAAAAAAAGCCAGCATCCACACCATGATCAATGTGGAAGACATGATGCTAAAGTCTGAAGACCTCCCTGTGATTAGCAGGCCAGCAGTCTGTAGCAGACATATGTTAGCTAGCTCTATAGTACATGCTAGCATTAGCCATAGTTTGCTCGCGATATCCAGTGAGTTTGACATTGTTCAACATTCTCGTTGTTCTTTTTTGTTACGCAGTTATGAGGAAAATGCACAAAAGGAAAAGGCAGAATGAGATTGATTCCTTTTTCATGTCACGTGGTCACGTAAGTGCAATGTCAGTGACGGCGACATGGAAAGGTAGTATGCAATCTATGTTTGCGTTCAGTTTTCTAGTAGTCGTTAGTTTTGTTCTTGTGTTAATGCTATGTACAGGTGAGAAAACGCTCAGGAATGTTAACATTGAGCTCCATTTTGTCAATGAGTATTTCCACATGGTGGTTAGGAAAATGTGTGAACCTCCACTTTTTTAAAATCGCTGCTCCACCCCTGACCATGAATCCAGGTAGACAAAGGGAAACATGCCATCCTTCAGGCAAAAAGCCAGCACCCACACCATGATCCACGTGGAAGACGTACCAATATTCTCAAACAGTATGTTTTTTTCACTTGTAATGTCCCAAGAAGTGTGTTTCACAAATGTAACTTTATCTCCAATAACGAGTTTGGCTCGGGAGGCTGGTGTGCAGACGTCACCAAATCCAATGCGGAGCAGAAAAGAGCAAGCAGTCAATTAAAGAGACCATATGTGTGGCTTGCATGAAGTGCTGAAATGATTGCTTAGTCGTTAGAAAACAATTCTGATAACCGATTAGCAAGCTCGTCATTTAGTCATTTAGAAAGCAAAAATGCCAAACATTTGCTGAGTGGAACTAATTGGAATTGATGAATTTCCTGCTTGTCTTTGTTGTATATCATTGCAGACTGAGTGCCTTCAGACGCTGATACTTTAATAAACTTTTAACAATTAACTGATTGAGTAGGAAAGCAATCAATTAGTTAAAGATTATTATTAAAGATAATAATATCTAGTTGCAGCCCTACGTACTGTACGTACACCAGCTAAACCATTTTTGCAGCACTGAAGAGCTCTGTTTGGCATTACACACATCACCCAAACCTTA